>NW_027040535.1:0-316154 GCF_037179485.1 Ochlerotatus camptorhynchus
ACCGGCATGGAAAATCTGACTGCGACCATGATATGGATCGGAAGACAACTGGAAATCACCCATACAACTGTGTCTCGGGTGGTAAAATCGTTTAAAGAGTCCCAGATGACCGAGCGGCGGGCTGGAAGTGGAAGAAAATCGAAGATAGCTGACCCTGTGAAGGCCCGGAAGGTGTTGGATTATTTCAAGCGTAATCCGAACCTTTCGATTCGCGACGCGGCTCTGAAGGCAAAGTGTTCCGCCTGGTTCGTTCAGCAAATCATGAAACGAGCTGGGCTTTGTGTATTCAAGGTCCGGAAGGCACCGAACCCGGCGTGATCAACAAAACACGGCGGCCAAATCCCCGCGCAAGGAAGCTGTATCGAGAGTGGTTAACGAAACCGATGTGTGTGGTTATGGATGACGAAACCTACTTCAAGGCAGACGCAAAGCAGAGACCGGGGCTGGAGTTCTACGTTGCCAAATCACGGTTTGATGTTCCGGAAAACATAAGGAAGAAAAAAGTGTACAAATTCGCCAAAAAATACCTGCTCTGACAGGCCATATGCCAATGCGGTAAACTGAGTAAACCGTACATCACAATGGGTACCATCAACAGCGAAATTTACCGCACCGAGTGCCTCCAGAAGCGTCTGTTGCCCTTCCTGCGGTCCCACGGAGGCGAGACATTATTTTGGCCGCACCTGGCATCATGCCATTACGCGCGATCGACATTGGATTGGTACAGAGACAATAACGTTGTTTGTGTACCAAAAACCGCCAACCCCCCAAATTCACCAGAGATTCGTCCGGTGGTAAGATTTTGGGCCATAATGAAGGCCAAAGTTCGAAAATCGTCCAAGGTGCTTAAGAACGAGCTGGAGTTGAAGAAAGAATGGATGAAAGTGACCAAAAAGGTCGACTCCACCATTGCTCAAAATGTAATGAGGGGTCTTAAGGGAAAGGCGCAGGTTTTCAGCTATGGAAAGGAAATTGAATAAAGTAATTATGCCGAAACATAATCCATATGTATTAGTTCGTTCCCTGAGAGTTGCAAGAACATCCGACGTAAAATAAATTTTTGGCGAACACTTTTGTCTGGTGCCTTACTCTAAACGACATTCTTATTCCGTTTTGTATCGAGTGTATCGTCAGGCTCGGCAATATAACGTTTCATTAAAATGCTCACGTGCAAAGTACACAGCAAAAAATAAATTTTAATATTACATCCAAGAGGATGCACTTCAATCATGTAGAAAATCTTATGTAATTTTTATGGCCACAACAATAAACAAATGCAGTAAATGCAGCGTAATGTCCGTTCATGCACTGTATTAATGATATTTTTTTCCTTTTTGGCAAGTAATATAACACCATATTTTCGACACGATTGAAGTGCATCCACTTTGATGTGATTTTAAAATTAATTTTTTGCTGTGTTCAACACCGTCGTGTGTGGGAATCGGCTGACGAAGATAATTTTATTTATTTATTTATTCATCAATCAATCAAATCGTAGACTACATATTAACATTAGAACTTATGTTCAATGACTTCTCAGGATTCTGAAATATATATTTAATTCTGTTGAGGGCATATTTCGGTCAATCATTTCACAATTATGATTATAAACAGTCATCATCTGATTTACCGGTCCAAATTTAACGTAATTGGTCCGATGGCGATCTACTGCGAACAAATGTCGATTGCGTAATTGTCGAGAAGGTGCATACAAATTTAACCTTGACAATAGATCAGCTGAGTCAATGCGTTGCGAAATGATATTGTTTAATAAAGAAATTTTTGCGTAATCCCGACGTTCTTTCAATGTGTGAATGCTGATCAACAAGCAACGTACTTCATATGACGGGAGAGGAAAAGCTGTCCAACCTAACTTACGTAGTGCATATAATAAAAATTGATTTTGGATTGACTCTATCCGTTATTCATGCTTTTTCATATAGGGTGACCAAACAACGCTACAATATTCTAACATTGACCTCACATAAGCAAGGTAAAGTGATTTTATTGTATAAGGATCTTTAAAGTCTAAATCTCTTACATTTTCACATTTTTGAACATTTTCATTACCTAATGTAATCCTACGAAGATTTTGTTTGTTTAGTTTTCTACTGTACGTTGATTACATTTTTAAATATTTAGTTTCAATAAACTTTTACTACACCATCTGTTATAAATACCATGTATTCCACTCTGAAACACATTCATACCGTTATCGCGTTATATCAATGCGATAACGTGATAAAACATTGCCAACTGGTTTACAAGAACCAAACCATTCCGGCCAGCAATTGTACTCAACAGCAACAATGTACCAGTACTTCACCCAAGAAGAAGAGTTAACGATACACCTACAAAATTCGACCTTCTCCGAGAAGGATGTTTCATGGAAAGGTATTTTTAGGTAGGCCATTCCCATTTAGTTTAGAGTATCGACCGTAGGCCACTGGCATGCGTAAACAGAAACTGATAAAAATATACACACTGGCAGGTAACACCTCGACAGGAATCTTGAATTAGACTGCTTCACGTTCATATGCACCGCAGTAATTGCTGAGTCATCAACGACCGATGCTATTGGATAGGAAGCATGCAAAATGGATTGAACGAAACTTGTAGATATAAGCAAAACAATACTCAAGCATTGTTGAAATTTGTTTCACTTTAACCATATTCACGTTAAAAGCAATTGACATGATTCATCGGCAAAATTTCATCATTCATCAAGGTTTCGTTTGAGGCTGAATTACCAGACCACTTTATTTTGGACCTCCAGGTAGAGTGACTAAAGCCAATTGTAATTAGTCCGTAATGATGTTTACTCGAGAAACGGGAATGAGAAGATTCCTTGCCCCATAGCGAGGGCAGAAACCGATGTAAACTCGACGGTCTGGAGGTTTGTATACATACATGACGATTGGCGTTTGCTTCGGGTGAAAAACGACCAGCAAAGTGGGCGCCAGAATCACGAGAAAACAATGAGCTCAAAGAAAAATGGTCCGATTTTCCAATGAAACTTGCGCAAGCCGATACGGTGGATGATAGATCTCAGATGCTCTGGATACGGCTGCCTATGACGGAAATAGGAGCCAGTTTGTGTTTTACTACAAATGATTCTCAAAAGTTGAAGCAATCGTATTTTGGGTGAAAGCTCGATGACGTCATGTAAAGATTTGGTTTCTGGAAACTTGCAAGTATAACAGCTGATTCAAATATATCGAAAACGTGTGAAAATACGAAAGTGTGAAAACCTACATGTGTGAAAATTTTACAACCGCCGTAATTCGGACGCAAGTGGATCACTTTTGGATCACTCCCAAGTGTGAGTAGGACTGGATATTCGTCCTGGATCATTATTTTTTTTAAACAGACTGCTCGAATCAAGATAATATGGTGGGTGCTGGAATAACCGACCCTGAGGTGTCGATGAGAAAATGACCCACGGTATTTCAACATGAAACATATGCCATCTTAGAATGTGTGGTAATTTGCATAAAATTTATAAAAATTCAAATATATGCATTTGCTCAGATAGTCCCTCCCCATGGCTAGTTTTTGCATCTTGCTGTTGGTGGGCGGGCTTAATTTCATGCTTTATAGTGGAGTGTTGGAGACGGTAGGTTTAAGGCCGGCGTTGCTGGCTCATGCCGCGATAGAATGGCGCCATGGGCAGGCAATGGGGATTACTAAGCTTCCCCTCTCTGATGAACCACTGCATAAGCAAACCAAAGATCATCTAGTCTAGCAGTGATAGTATCACACTTGTTACTCCTTTGTTTGAGAGCCGCGTCGTAGTACGCTTACGTATAGACACTGACGTTGGGTGCGATACTGGCGGGTTTTGCCGCAAATCACTGTTATTTTTTTACGGAGATAGATTAATTTGGGTTTGCAAGGGAATTAAACTATTGAAATATTTCAGAAAGTGCCCAACAGTGCTCCTTCTATTTACGTGACAAGCTTTAATTGTTGTTTTCATTGTAATTTTTGTAATTTGACCATAGACTGTTTGGTAACAGGACATTGTCCTTTTAAATATCACCTGAAACTCATTGGTAAACTGCATGAGAACAAATGTCGCTTTTGTAGCTTAAAGAGTGAAAGCTCTGAACAATGGTTATGTGACAATGTTTCACTATTTCATAAACGATGCAGGTAGCTTGATAAGGCTCTTATGGAACTTTGGGAAATCTGGGCTGCTGCTCCAAATCAGGTAATAAATTTCATATGAAAGTTTTGGCATCAATAAAAAGAGGATATACCGCAATAGATGAAAGTAATGGTCGCGGTGGTCTACACACCGGAAAAAACCATATCACGCATAGCCACGGACCCCCGCTCTGGGCTCGCTTAGATTGGTATGTGTTCTCGTTTTTATGACGGCTATGAAAAGATGCTGCTCAGGTAGAATCTAATGAAGCTCAATATTTCTGGTTCGTTTCTAGATAGTGATTCCGAGTGTTCAGTGTTCAGCAAAGTTGGAGTATGAGTCAAGAGCTATCCAGAGTTGCCATGAATGAAGTGGAATTCAACCAGTAGATGCTCGAGTAGAATCACGGTATCGTTTCAAGGTAGCGACTTAAAATGTTTACCATAGTTACAATATGAGTCACTGAGGAAAATACTGAATCACTTCCGGAAAGTTAGGAATCTCTTCGAAAAGGACTGAATCGCTTCATAAAGTTTCGGAATCACTTCGGTAAGTACTGAATCACTTCAGAAAAGTTTGAGGTCACTTCGGAAAGTTCTGCAACATTTTTTGTAGTGCTAGTTGATTGCACGAGTGGTTCGGTCGGCCTATAAAGGGTTCAATCGAATATTTAAACACGATGTTTCAGAATCCAACAACAGGATAAAACGTGGACATCTCGTACGGTACATCTCTGATCACGCCTTCCTTCGGGGGGAAGTAAAGTAAAGCCATTGGTCCCAGGTTCATGAGTTGATGGGCCGATAGGTAGAGTCCAGGTGTAGGAGCTGCCTTCCTGGCGTCGATAGCATTGGTGCTCAGCACGGAAAACAAGATCGACGGAAAACAAATCAAGGAAAAAAAAGCACATCCAAACAATCTAACATATTCTCTGCTTGATCGTCAAGCAGTCCAGTTTGGTTTTGTCCGCTCTCTCTGTAGAGTATTTGTTTTCGTTCCATAGTGTTCGCGTCTCTCTTTCGCGGTGTTACACGAAACATCGATTGATCCCAGCATGGGAAAACCGCCACGTGGTCATGCGGTTGCAAGCTCGTCCGGGAGGCGTCCCCGACAGGAAACCGCCAACGCTCAGTTGGCATCGAAAAAGCTGCTATCAAACAACCCGTACGCCATTCTTAAAATGCTGATGGATCGGAAATAAAGAAAAAGGAGAAACTACAACCCTTCTTCGTCGAAGGATTTCCGCCCGGGCTTCAGGAGAACATCAAATTCTACATCGAGCAAGGATTAAAGTGCACCATGCGCATGTGCACTGAAGGCATCATGCTGATGGTACCAGCAAGGAAGTACTACAACGCCACCGAAGAGCAGCTTAAGCGGGAAAAATTGGAATATTTCTCTCACGATGTCGAGGAAGACAAGCCGTTCAAGGTGGTCCTGCGTGGTCTACCCGACATAGAATCGCCGCGCTGTCGGATGAGCTGAAGAAGAACGGTCTAAAGCCGTTGCAAGTCTTCAAGATGAATCGGCACGACGTCTCCCGTAAGTACCGTGACCAGCTGTATTTGGTCCACCTCGAGAGAAACACAACGTGTTTGAAGGACCTGCAGTGTATTCGGGCGCTGTTCCACATCGTGGTTATGTGGGAACGCTACCAACCTCGCCCCCGTAACGTCACCCAATGCTCAAGCTGCCTCATGTTTGGGCATGGAACCAAAAATTTCCACATGGCTCATCACTGCAACGAATTTGGCAAGCAACACGCACCCGAAGAATGCGAGAGGATGGAGAACGCCGATTCACAATGTGCCAACTGTGGTGCAGCACATCGAGCTACCAGCAACTCTTGTCCAAAGCGTGCGGAATTCATGGAAATCAGCAAAAGGGCCTCCACGCAGAACCAGCCGTGTCGAAAAAAGGTACCGACACGCAATGAGCAGAATTTCCCCGCCATAAGCCAACGGTCTGGCGTTCACTCCACGATAGACATCTTCATCAGCAACATGGGAGACAACATCACGCTACCTGTGAAACATCAGGAGCTGAGTTCGCACCACTATCCGGTGGTGGCCGAAGTAGGCTCATCCGTCAACCGAATCCAAGCTTCCCGACGCAACTACCATCGTGTCAGCTGGGAGCACTTCCAACACTGTGTCGACTCCACTGTCGGCTACGGTGTCCTTCCGGAGACGCCCGAAGACGTTGATCGGTGTCTGCGTTCCATGGAGGAGGCGATATCCTGGGCCAGGGAACAACACTTGCCAGTATCCAGACTGGTGAGCAATACTCTGAACCTTGATAGAATTACCAAAGATCTCATCAGACTCCGTAGCTCCATCCGAAGGCAATACCAGCGTTCTGGTTTACGTGTCTTGAAAACCCATTGCAATCGTCTTACAAAAACCAACCAAGCCAGGATGCTGGACCTCAGAAATCAAGATTTTGCTAACAAGATCCGCTCTCTCCCAGATTGTGCAAAGCCCTTCTGGAAACTAACGAAAATCCTTAAAAATAAGCCAAGACCCATTTCACCACTGACCCCACTGGATCGTCCCGCGATAGGTCAACACTTCGTCAGCTCCCATAATCTCGGACAAAACATCGTCAGCCCTCATGCATCTGAGGTTGCTGAAAATGAAACTTCATCAGATTCCTAACATTTTTCCAGAGGAATCCGAAAATACGGCTGACGGAACTGTTGGCCTTTATCAAATCATCTAAAAACATGAAGGCCCCAGGTTTCGACAACATCCTGAATCTGGAACTCAAACACTTGAGTTCCAGATTCTACAACCATCTGGCACTGATTTTTAATCAGTGCCTCAGACTTGGCTACTTCCCCTCGTGTTGGAAGTCAGCTAAAGTCATACCCATCCGGAAACCTGGGAAGAATCCGTCTTCCTTCAGGGTTATCAAAACTGTTCGAAAGAGCACTCTACCACCGGCTCCTAACATCTGCCGAACAAACCAACATCTTACTCGGAGGAACAGTTTGTTTTTCGGAAAGGTCGTTCAACCGTACACCAGCTGACTCAAGTGACAAACATTCTCAGACGGAACAAGTCTGTTTCGAAAACATCTGCCATGGCGTTGTTGGACGTTGAAAAAGCGTTCGACGATGTCTGACATGATGGCCTGGTGTTCAAATTGCAGCAGTACGGTCTTCCAATATTCCTAGTGAAGATCATAAACAACTATCTATCAGACAGGACGTTCTGAGTCTCTCTGAATAGCATCACATCGGATACTTTCAACATCGGTGCCGGGGTTCCACAAGGAAGCATTCTTGGCCCCATTCTATTCAACCTGTTCACCTCCAATATGCCGGCTCTCCCTGATGGTGGATCGTTGTCTCTGTTCGCAGATGGCACATTATCGGAGCTCTGACTACTAAACTCCAGAGAGGCTTGGATGTCCTATCTGAGCATTTCAACAGCTGAAAGATCCGTATCAACGCGGAAAACACCCAGGCCATCATCTTTCCACACTCAAAATCTCCCATACTTGTTCTGCCTGAAAATAATAGGATCTGCTTAAACGGCTCAGTGGTAGAATGGTCCAAAGAGTTCGTGTACCTCGGGCTAACACTAGACAGCAAGCTTCTTTTCAGGGAGCACGTTGACAAAACCAAAACCAAGTGCAACATATTAGCGGTGCCGGTAGTGTAGTGGTAAGCGTGATTACCTCTCACCCCAGCAGCCCTGGGTTCAATCCCAGTCGGCGCCGCCGGGATGTTCTGAGGCATAACATCCCTGATCACGCCTTCCTTCGGATGGGAAGTAAAGCCGTTGGTCCCCGGTTCATGAGTTGATGGGTCGATAGGTAGGGTCCAGGTGTGGGAGCTGCCTTCCTGGCGTCGGTAGCATTGGTGCTCAACACGGAAAACAAGATCGACGGAAAACAAACCAAAGAAAAAAAAAAAAGTGCAACATCTTGATAACATCGTTGTATCCACTCATCAACAGGAGGTCTACCCTGTCCCTGAAATATAAGCTTGCTGTCTACAAACAAATCAACCTTCTCGTAATAGAATACGGGATGCCAGTCTGGGAAAGTTGCGCCAAATGCCATCACCTTAACAGTCCCCCGTGGACTAGAAATTCTGAGCTCCACCGCCTGGCTGGTCTTCAGACACTGGAGTTACGGAGAGCTGACTCCATCGCAAGCTTCAGAGATTGCTGTAGGCGATCCGATCAACAGATCGTCAGGGATCTGGCACGTTAGGTTAAGTTAGGTTTGGTAGGAAGAATAACAAATTAAAACATTCAAACAACATACTTCACAAGAAGAAAATTGAAAAACATTACACAGTAAAACATAACTTGTACAACACAAAATCAAAAACTACAAGGGACTCACGAAGAGCTACTGATACCGATCAATAGCGGTGCGGTTTCTTCCTCCTTCTATGTATGCTCGTGTGGGCTGCAGCTCGCTGTTTGCGGGGAGCCATTCGTTGTGTACTGGAGAACACCACTACTCACCACGTGGTGATTAAATAAACACCGTTTGGTGAGACCGGATGGAATTCAACTTTGAAATTTGTGTTAGGGAAATCGCTTTTTGCAGGCAATCGGTGATAATTTTAACTATCATAGCAACAGTTGCACATTCGTGCAATTTTCAAAAGTGACATTTTGCAAAATGGTAAAGTCTTAATTTTAACAGTTGCGTAGAATTATTTCTGATCGATTGGTGATAAAATTCTCAAAATCTTTTATAGTTTTGTTACATGTTCCATTTTTGGTTTTCACAAAGTGTACCCCCATATAGAAATCACAGACGTAGTCCTACGTCAAAAGTTCACCAAAGATGAAGAGCCCTTCTGGCTAACCTCTTGCCCTGTATTAGCAATTGTAAACCACATAATAAATCAAAATAAAGAAGAATGTTACTACTACTACAATCTAACACCATCATCTGATAGAGCAAACTTCCTCTATTGAATGGCAATTTTAGTTTACGTGATAGTGTTTTGATTCTCGAGAATTTTGTGTTTAAAGCCATTGCTGACATTGGGTTGTTCCGCCTATTTCTACTGTTGCCCAGAAAGATTTCCGAGCTACCGTGTGTGCAGCGAGTGTACCGAATTGAATGGATGAACATGTTAAAAGGCAACTGGAGGATACGAAAACGTCATCAAGGGATAATCCATAAACAGAGTAATTAGTGCTTTTGCTAGTTTTTTTTTCCCTACATTTCCCGTACATTCTAAGTCAGAAATATAATTTCGTTTATCCACTCATAAAGCACTTAGCGGAAAATCGATCAAAGATTTTTGTGTCTTAGTTTAAGTAACCCAAAAAGTGGTCGTTAAGGTAAAAAAAACATCAATCTCTCAAAATGTTCCGTTCCCTGGGAATGGTCCTATAGTCCATTGAATGTATTGTTGTGTATCATAATATTGAATGGAAGAACCGTGCATCAATCAAAAGCCGTGCGTGCTCTCTCTGAATGCATAACGAAGCTCTATATTTACGGTTTCACCGAGTTCATTCCAAAGTTCAAAATGTTATTTGGTGAGCAGAGCCGATGTAAATCACGCCTCACTCAAGAACGAACCCCGCATCACTCATCGTTATGCGTGTTTGTGGAAGTCCAGCTTGAGCATCAATCTGAGCTCGAGCTCTTTTGCGCTCTTTGGATTTGACATCATTGCTCTTTATATTTAAGGGATGAACACGCCTGCCTGCTCGTACCATACGTTTCGTTGGAGAAAATAACTTTAACCACAGCTCGACACCTTTCAGGACAAGGTCAAGTTAGGCCATGGTGGTCCTTGGAACTAATTATGACTAGCAATTGACATTATTTTTCATTATTATGCGACTTCATGTTGTATTATGATTCACTTTCTTTATTTCTCAAATACTCTTAAGAAACAATTCTAGACAATGCAATACTAGATATCAAACAATTTTATTAAATAAGGAATCAAGTCTTCCTATGGAGAAGATACTTGGGCCGCTTTTAAAAATTTCAAAAACACGGTTTAAACTTCACTAAAAATAATTTTCTTCAATTGCTATGGTCACTGAAGTGTGCCTTAGTAACGACTATATGATGTGACAGGCAAACAGGTAGAATTTACACGTCAGCAAGTTCCTTGATTTGTTTTCCATCGATCTTGTTTTCCGTACTAAATACCAATGCTACCGGCAGCTCCCACACCTAGACCCTACCTCTCGACCCATCAACTCATGGACCGGGGACCAACGGGGTGAGAGACAATCACGCTTACCACTACATCACCGGCGCCACTGTTTTGACGTAGGACTACGTCTATGATTTCTGTATGGGGGTACACTTTGTGAAAGCCAAAAATGGAACATGTAACAAAATTTTGAAAGATTTTGAACGTTAAAAACTCAGCTGCCCCTGGGTCAATTTAAATAATTTTATCACCATTCGATCAGAAATATTTCTACGCATCTGTTGAATTTAAAACTTTATCATTTTTCAAAAATGCCACTACTGAAAATTGCACGAATGTGTAACTGTTTCTATGATTAGGGATGGAAAATCATTTACATTCATTTCATGCATTCATTTACATTCATTTGTCTCTAACTTTTTTCATCAACAAAATTCCGTAAAATAGTGTTTGAAGCTTTTGTAGGCTTTTATGTTAACTACATCTTTTGGAAACAACTCAAATCTGTTTCTCATATGCATGATGAATCAGAGTGATTAGAATCCACCATTGTTTTTCAGTGAATGTAAATTGCATTCACTGAAAAACAATAACATTTTCTGCCAGCTCTATTTCATCATGCATAAGAGATTCATTTTTTAGTTATGAACAATAGTTGTAGTTAATATCAAAAGCTACAAAAGCTTCATATATCATATAACATCATATAACGGTATTCTGTTGACAAAAAAAAGTTAGAGGCAAATGAATGTAAATGACTGCACGAAATAAATGTAAATGATTTTCCATCCCTGCCTATGATAATTAAAATTATTACCGATTGCCTGCGAAAATCGAATTCCCTAAGACGGATTTTAAAATTGAATTCCATCCCGTCTGTGTTTATTCAATCACCGCGTGGTGAGTTGTGGTGTTCTCGAGTACACAACGAAAGGCTGTTTGTAAGCAGCGAGCTGCAGCCCACATGAGCTTCTATAGAAGGAGAAAGAAGCCGCACCGCTATTGATCGGAATCTGCGTGAGTCGCTGTGGGCCAGCTATGTCATACTAAAGAGTTTAAACAGAGAGAACCACCGACAAACCGACATGAAACTTAAACTTAACATTCGCTCGAAAATCTATAACAGCCGATTCAAATGTGCAGCGATCCCATCTGTCAAAACCATAGAATTTTTTTATCTAAATAAAAATAATTGGTCCGCGATAGATTAGACACGAACCAACTCAAACATTTGTACGCGTGCTCGTGGCTTGGATACGCATTTTTCGCGAACACGGCGGCAGATGTCAGTTTTGTATTTTGATCAGAAATGTCATCGTTATTTTTAGGGTCATTCATGTCGGTTTTTCGGTGAGAGAACCGCGCTCAAATTCCTATTCCTACACAAAACACAAGATCTTGCTGCAGTTAACATTCCTTATTAGAGATTTGAATAGATTTTGCTCCTTTACTTAAATCTTGGGTTATTATTAGTTATGTAGGTTCCGATTCTACACGTTGTAGTTTCATTTGTATGCCTGTGATCTTGACATATTTACCTAGACGATGAGTACGTTAGGTTTTTGATAAGTCTTTAGAGGGAATGACACTGACTGTACATTGTAGTCGAAATACGTATCTGTCATGGATACCAAAATTAATTAAGTGGAATTAAATGTTGTTTTAAAACAAATAAGATTTATTATACATAACGACCACGTAGTCCTACGTCACCATTGCGTAAAACCTTTGTAGGGCTGTCCCTTGTAGTTTTTATAACAGTTGGAGATCTTCAGAGCTTTACAACCAGAAGTCTTGAAAATATAGAAGTCCATAATATGCCAGAATTCGCTTCATAATGTGTAGTGTTTCATCAACCAAAGATTTTGCAGCAGCTGGTTTGTCTCCCCAATAAATGCGGAGTTCTAACAACTGATCTGAGAGAAAAATTAGCTGTTTTAATAATTCTGAATGACTGAATGAAAAATTAAAGTTACCTCGCACATATTTCACTTTTTCCGGCTCAAATGGAATGCGTTTAATTGTGTAATGTGACAGTTGAGCCAATGCTTGGTTTCCGTTGTTCGTGGTCTTCCACATGGATTGTTAGAGGACCTTCCATCAAACCATGAGATTCCTATGGTGATGGAATTTCATTCATCATCTGGTTCAGAAGCAGTAGGCAGCCAATCTATTTCGGATCGCGGTCGGTAGAGTTTTCTGATGACGAATCAGAAAAAAAAAATCGGAGGATTTTATACAAGCAGAATTCTTTAAAGGATACGATGAACGATGTTCCAGATTGGTATTTATTATCTTATTTATTCAAGGTAGACAAGACTGAGAACAACCTATCATTTTTCAGGAGCCTTCGAGTTACAATCAATCGGCAAAATTTCATGACAACATTCGTGTCAAAGACATAATGTTTATGGCACTGAATTTTACATAAGGCACAAGCTTACCCAAGGAGGTTTGGGAGACTTTATGAAAATGTTGAATGTTTTCACGATAGGCAAAACTTTTCCCGAAAGCTTTACCACTTTTACTTATGCTTTCCCAGCTCCGAAAGGGTTTATTTTTGTGTGAATTGTTATTATTGGTATGTCGTCTTCTTGTTCAATAATGACAGCACACTAATAACCTATGAAGCTGCT
This sequence comes from Ochlerotatus camptorhynchus, assembly GCF_037179485.1. Taxonomy (NCBI): domain Eukaryota; kingdom Metazoa; phylum Arthropoda; class Insecta; order Diptera; family Culicidae; genus Ochlerotatus; species Ochlerotatus camptorhynchus. Next base: position 12,941 of record NW_027040535.1, read on the forward strand.
CTACAACCTGAACCTCTATGCCCTGTGGAAAACTGTGGATCAATTAAAACGGACTTTTTTGTTACTTTTCGCATAGAGCAGCAGATCAGATAATCTTTTTTGAAATACTCCAAAGAGAAAGCTGAATACGAGACACCGGTTATTACTGAATAAATTCGTGATATAAGCCGTTTATGATTTAAACAATCTTTGACAATCATTCGAAAATCTTATCATTTCTTACTATTTATACACATGATGATCGTCTAATAAATCGTCTAATCGTCTAATGATCGTCACTTAGAAACAGAAAATAGTGAATAAACTTATGTTTTGGAATCATTAGTACATATTTCATGCATTGATAGTAATTATAACTGACTTTGTTATAATTCTGATATGATAAGAAACTTCGCACAAACCACTTTTCCCTAATATATCAAAATATAACACACGTTGATATAAATATCAACCATTGATATAATTGTGTTATATTTTTGTTATGCCCTTCTGATCGGGTTTGCACCCCCGTTAGCTACGCCAATGGTCTTACTGAACTATCATTGTTAGAATCTGCGCCGCAGCTAGAAAATCACTTAAGGTGCCCTGATGTAAAACTAGTACGATTTTATACAGCTTAAACAGTATTACCTAAAACATTTTTTGTATCGAAAAATAAAAAAAAACCGAAAACATTGAGGTGAAATCTGCTTTGTAATACCGTAAAATTATAATATAATTTCATACAGTGTAACCAAACATGCTGCTAGATTTCGCTTCCTTTATCTCACTTCTAGTTCCAAATGGCAATAAGTAAAGACCACTTTAATCAATAAAACAAATAAATAAAACAGTCACACTTTTATCGACTTCTAGCGTACTCGAAAAAATATCCAATCATTGTCTTTGATTCAATAAAATAATACATGTTTTAAAAAATATCACTGCTACACTTCCAAATTAGAAGTCTTTTGACACATATTGGATATTTCTCCCACATCCGACGTTAGAAGTTTATCTAAATCCTATCTGGGAATCACCAATAAAAATTAACATACATCATTTCCAACTCAATTAGCAATTCCACTAACATTCCAATGTATCCAGATTAAAGCTTCTAATGTTGATAGAACTAGCATTTCTCAATCATGAATCCATGACGATACAAAGTCGCGATCACGCGCCCCATCCGACGTAGGCCCCTCTCGATAACCATCATAATTACCTGCTTTGTTTTGTTCTGGAAATTCTGTTCTGCGAAAAACCCACACCGACAATCTTTTCACACAGCACTCAAGCGAGATCCAAAATCAGCAAACAGGAAACCGGAAATTTATACACGGCCAACACAGCATATCACTTGTTTGATGAGATTCTTGGGGTCAAAAACAATCAACTTATCAACAACTGGTTTATGACCCGTTTAGCTGCTATTTAATGACAATCCCATTCATCCACTGATGTAATTTAAGTACGTTACAATCTTTGAAACTGGTTACGCGCCTGACGCACTCAGTCCTCGATGAAAGACCTACTCTATTGAACACTTATTGGCTCATATCGTCACTCTCTGGAGGTGGAATGATGTATGAATTTTGCACTTTCAACACCGGCAAAGCAAACTCGTTTGCAAACAGTTAACACACTTTTTTTTATTATTTTCTCCGGCGAGCGATTGGGACCGCTAGAGCTGTATTTTCATTCATAACAACCACCAGGAAGAAGGGTGGTTCCTTTCGCTTCACACCTTCCTGGACGATGCAGAACAAACACCGTGTATTTCTTTTTATCTGCCTTCTTGCAACACGCTGCAGCACGCGAAGAAGAGTTTTTCACACGTTGTTGGAACACTCTTCTCTTCCTGTTGGTTTAGGATTCCAAACAGATTTAAAACCGCGCTGAAACTACGTTACGGATCCCTCAAAGACACTACACAGAACAAGAGATATCTATTTGAAGCGAGCTATCGCGGCCAAGCAACCAAAGACAACTGAACAACAATCTGTTGCTGCTTTAGCTACTACCCAAAGGTGGAGACTCTCACTCTCGACTGTGGAACTTGATCGGGCCCGTGGGCCGATATGTATATCCGTTTGCATGCAGGGGAGAACGGGGTCGCCTGATATGCGAGTCGGAAGCCGGTACCAAATGTCAGATCAGGAATGAGTTCAATATGGAAAACTGAAGTATTACAGAGTGTTCCATAATGGATGCTACTGACAGGCCTGTCACCAGCGTTGCCAGATTTATCTGAATTTTCCAGATTTTTAGTCGTCTTGCCAGGTACACAGACAGACCACGTATATGTTCCACATTTTAGCAGATTTTTTAAACATGCTTTAAAAATATCACTGTAATTCATTTACCATCTAATCAAAAAAATAAAAAGCCAAACTTGCTACTTTATTAAAGTCCACCAACGTTGGACATTGTTGGAATTTTAAGGTAATTCTGAAAATAATTCACAGTGAAGTGTAAGGTGAATTTCTTGTAAAATCAAACGAGAATTTCAAGCTAATTCTGAGTAGAGTTCCATCCATCTTTGTGGGCTTCGTGGTCGTGCGACTTCACCCGTCGTTCAGGCGTATTGTGAGTGCCGCGAAGTGAGGGTTCGATTTCCGCTCCAGCCGGTGCAAATTGTGACTACCTGAAAAATTTCCATACTGGTCTACTGGGTGTGGTGTGTTGTCCGTTGTCAGCGGCAAGCGGCGATCATCGCCGCTACAAGTGCAAGCCGACACCGTTACCATCACCGAACCAAACGCCGTAGCAGATGAACTGGGAAAATACTTCGCCAAACTATCAGGAATCGCGGAGTACAGCGAAAGTTTCCAACGACGAGTCGGTCCTTCGCTGTCCTCGGTGCCCACTTTCGGAATTCCCACAGACAACGACGACCTACCGATCAACCAACCATTCTCCTGGGAAGAATTCTCGTTCGCTCTTAGCCGGAGCAACGGAAACTCGGCCGGACCGGATGAAATCGGATACCCACTGCTGAAGCATCTACCGCTCGAAGGGAAAACACAATTGCTCGAACTCTACAACCAGCTATGGACCAACGAAGAATACCCGGACGAATGGAGGGAAAGTCTCGTGATCCCGATCCCCAAAACAAATATAGGGACCAAGGACGTCACAGGATTTCGCCCCATCGCGCTGACCTGCTGCATGGCCAAAGTCTTGGAGCGGATGGTCAACAGAAGGCTCAAGCAATACCTGGAGTCTAAGGGACTGCTTGACCATCGACAGCATGCCTTCAGGCAAGGGTACGGTACCTCCACCTACTTCGCCACTCTTGGAGAAGTCCTGAAGGAGGCACAGGACCAAGGCCATCATACGGAGATCGTCTCGCTGGACATCTCCAAAGCATTCAACAGAACGTGGACACCAGCAGTAATGAAGAAGTTAGCCGAATGGGGACTAAAAGGACGCATCCTACACTTCGTCCGAAACTTTCTGACCGACCGATCTTTTCGGGTGTCGGTCGGAAACGTCCAATCCAGAAGGTTCAGCGAAGAAACCGGAGTACCACAGGGTTCGGTCATCGCGGTCACCCTCTTCCTGGTGGCCATGAACGGGGTCTTCGACAAGCTACCCAGGAACATATATATTTTCGTCTACGCGGATGACGTCCTCATTGTAACGGTGGGCCCCACCCGGCAGAGGACGAAATTAAGGGCGCAAGCGGCAGTCTCCTCGGTGGTCAGATGGGCTGACTCCGTTGGGTTCCAGCTTTCCGCCGGCAAGAGCGTGCGCTGCCATATATGCACCACCCGGCATCGGAACAACGGACAGCCCATCATGATCAAACAGCAAGCGATACCGACCAAAAACACAATAAGGGTCCTGGGAGTGCTCCTCGATCGGAACCTATCCCTCGAGCCGCACTTCCAACAGGTGAAGAAGGACTGTCGTAGTCGATCCAACCTGATGAAGACCATCTCCCGCCCCCACCGATCCAACAACCGTGAAATCCGCTTCCGGGTAGCCCGAGCCATCATCGACAGTCGCCTATTGTACGGCGTAGAACTAACGTGCCTTGCCGCCGAGAAAGCCGTCCAAATCTTGGAACCGGTCTACAACGGATACGTAAGAACAGTCTCCGGTCTCCTGCCCTCCACCCCGGCCGACGCCGCGTGCGTGGAAGCCGGTATTCTGCCTTTTCGGCTCGTCTACACCGCAGCTACCGCTACCAAAGCCGCTGCCTTCCTCGCTAAAACGTCGGGAAACAGCAGGATCTTTCTCCTCGACGAGGCGAACCGACTCCTCCGCACGGTCGCCGACGTAGATCTCCCTCCAGTGGCCAGGGTCCACTGGCACGGAGACAAAAGTTGGCAATCACATCAGATCAGAATCGACAGCCGAATCAATGACCGCTTCAGGGCAGGAGACAATACACTGGCTTTGCGCCGGACAGTCGTCGAAACTCTCGGGGCGCACTATCACGATCACGAAATCAGGTACACTGATGGCTCGCTCTCCAGCAGCGGAGTGGGAATGGGGGTTTCAGGAGATAGTTTGGTCGTCAGCAATTCACTTCCGGCCCAGTGCTCGGTGTTTTCCGCTGAGGCAGCGGCCGTCTTTCACGCAACCTCCCTTCCGGCCAATCGGCCGATCCTCATCGTTACCGACTCACAAAGCGCAATAATGGCCCTAACCGATGAAGCACCAAAGCATCCGTGGATACAAGGGACGGTAACGCATGCGCCGCCCAACACCGTATACATGTGGGTACCCGGGCACTGTGGCATCCAGGGGAACGTGATCGCCGACCACCTCGCCGGCTCAGGCCCCATCGGACCCAGGTTCTCTGACAATGTTCCGTTCCAGGACATCAAAAAATGGATCAAGCGGACGGTTCGGAGAGCGTGGGACAACGAGTGGAGGAACAATCGAACTCACCAACTACGAAAAATCAAGGCGACCACCGATCCCTGGAAGGATCGACCGAGCCTCAAGGAGCAGCAAGTGGTGTCCAGGCTGCGCACCGGGCATAGCAGGGCCTCCCATAATTTCGGAGGAACACCGTTCCGGAGAACCTGCGAAACCTGCGGAGTGCCAGCCTCCGTAGAACACATCCTCATCAACTGTGTGGAGCTCGAGGACCTTCGGGTTGCCTTCGGTCTGGAGGGAACCAGCATACAAAGTCTGCTTGGCGACGAGTCCCCGGCAGCAGACGCCCTCATCGCCTTCCTGAAGGAGGCGAATCTTTTTTACAACATTTGAGTGTTTTCTGTTTGTGCTTTTGAATTCGTTGGCCCTTTTGGTAGTGTTTTACAATATTTTATATAATTAAACTAAATGCCCACTTGCCAAGATTGGGATCCTCCTTTTGAGGTCCCAATTCTTTTTTGTAATTTTTAAAGAGATGAACTAGCCTTAGGCTAAAAATCTCTCTAATAAAGAAAAAAAAAAAAAAAAAAAAAAATGTCCGTTGTCTAGTGTTAAATATACAATCAGTGCAACCTCTGGTTGAAGACGGTGTCAATTGTCTTGTCAACGCTGATGACAATTGCATGGAGATTTTGTGAATAAAGGAAATACAACCCGGAAGAGAAATCATAGAAAATTATTATGATGAAACTTAAGGAGAATGCTGATACGAATCGTGAGAATAATTTCAATTGAATTCTGGCAAATGTTTCTATGGAGATTCATTTTAAGGCATTTCAACGGAATTATGCGCAATTTCTGGGAAACATTCAAAACCATTTTGACAAAGTACTTGAATAATTAGAAAATACTAAGGAGGATTTCAAAACAATTTTTACCTACAAAGCAGTTCAAAGGGAATTATCAGATGAGTCTGAGAAGAGCGTGACGGTTAGAGATTTTCTTTCCAGATTTTCATAGAGAAAAGTGGACACAAAATTGTGCCAATTCTTGGGAATTATTACCAGTTTGAGGGAATTGTGGAATTAGAGAGTGATTTATAAGAGATTACAAAAGGTAATGCTAAGAACTCCTATAATGTTACTGGAAAAGTTTGTATATTATCAAGATTATTTTAGGAGAAAATTGAAAAGAAGTATGATGGTATTCTAGGATGATTCAAATGGAACTAAAAGAAGGGCGAAAATATCCTGTGAAGAGTTCTAAGTAAATTCAGACTAACAAAAAATGTCACGATCGGGGACCAAGGAAATTCCGGAATTTAGAATTATTTTAAGATCCTGATGCTTCCAAAATACAGCTATCAGACTTTGATTTTAGTAATATAATGAAATTATTCTTTGGCATTAAATTATTCGTAATGGTCATGCGAATAGTGGAGTTATCCGTAGTTTAGGTGAACTGTGTGTGAGTACCACGCACGATGATAGACTTTGATTTCCACTTCAGCCAGGTGAGTTTTGCTTCAAAATGCCTGTAAATCTGAACCTCAGGGTAATAGGGGAATTTACGTATTCTCGGCAACCTAAGCAGCGACCTTCTTTCTATAGCCTTTTTCTCTAAGGAACGCACACATATGCAGTATTGGTTTGTTTACAATCTTTTGCTGCCAGCTGCTCTAACAATTTCAGTCGAAAGAATTGTCAAAAACTGTTTTGAAACGCTTTTACAAAGCTCCAATCTTCTCTAGTGAGAGTGAGTATTGTCGGCAACCAGTTTTTCTTCGGCAACCGTTCCATTTGAACTGCATGTAAATCTTCGTGAGTTGCTGTGGGTCTATGTCAAGTGCGTCATATTAAAGAGTATAAACAGAGAGAACCCCGCTCAAATTCCTATTCCTACACAAAACACAAGCTCCTGCTGTAGTCAACAAATAAGATTTATTATATAAGAGCACGTAGTCCTGCGTCGCCATTTTGTACAACCCCATAGGGCTGTCCCTTGTAGTTTTTCCCTTGTTTTACGAATCTTTTTATAACATCTTTAAATCTCCTCAATGTTTAAGAGCTTTCGAAATGTTCCGGCAATGATCCTGGAATTTAGGCAACTTTCCTGAAGATTGAAATTTTCTTGAAGTTCTCAGAGCATCTCTGAAATTATTGGAATTTTCCATAGTTCATCACAACTTCTTGAAAGTTCCGGCAACCATGCTTGGCATGCCCGGTTGTACACACCAACTGCTCATTTGTTAGTAACTTTTCACTCAGTCGTTGAAATTTGTTTTTCTTTAAAATAATTCATAGATTAGGGTCATAGTTAACTATAGATATGCAAAGAGTAGGTAAATCTTAACATTTAAATGATTTTTTACGCTTAAAGTCCGACATGTGCAGCGAGTATTTCTCACTTCATTTTTCCAACGCAAAAACAAATACAGTTTATTACTAGAATTAAAATCTACTTTTTTTACGTTTCTATAACAAGCTTAAACTCTATTCTATCTACTGCTTCAAAAAAAACTATGTAATTAATGTAATCTTGTAATTAATTCAACTGCTCTTAAGCTATCTCCTCAAGAGTTGATAAAACAACCTTTAATACCTCTAAACTGCTCCGAAGTTCAAGTTACTTTCAAATATTTCTTAACTTTTTTGTGTTTTCGAACGTCCTTCTTCTTTGTTCTTGGAACATCTGAAGTGTCCCTGTAATTTTTCAGAAGTTAATGAAATAGCCCTGATGATCTAAAATTGTTTGTAATTTCCCTAAAGTTCCTGCAATTTTCCACAGAGCTTCATAACCATTCTCAAACATCTACAAACCAATGTGATGTTTTCTGGACTTACTGAAAGTCTTGGAACGTCTGAAAAGTTCATTCAATTTTATCAAAGTTAATGTAACTGCTGTTGAAGTTCTCTGATCTTCAGCTACAGTACTGGACAAAATCATACCGATAAACCTTGAATAGTCGATCAACCAGCAGAAAAACATTACAAAAGTTTTGATGCATATCCTGAAAACCCAAAGGCGACAGGCATGCTTGGCATGCACAGTTGTACACACCAACTGCTCATTTGTTAATAACTTTTAACTCAGTTGTTGAAATTTAGTTTCCTTTCAAGTAATTGATAGATTAGGATCATAGTTTACTGTAGACATGCAAAGAGGAGGCAAATTTTATCATTTAAATCAACACCAATGAATTTATACACTTAAAGTCCGAGATGTACAGCGAGCATTTCTCACTTCATTTTTGCAACGCAAAATCAAATACAGTTTATTACTAGAATTAAAATCTCCTTTTTTACATATCTATAAAAAGCTTAAAATCTATTCTATCGACTGCTTCAAATAGAACTATGTTTCGTCAAATCTGTGCAAAGTTATAAGCAAATGAGCAGTTTGTGAGCAAAACTGTGTATGCCAAGCATGGCCACAGATTTTCTTTGGTTCCGTGATCCGTCAACAAAGTAAAAGTGAAAGGCGGGGCGCAAAAAAAAGCATATGCGATGCGACAATGGAGTGATCCTTGTTAAGTAAATGCCAGGAGTTGGGCACTGTCTATTTTCCACGATGGTGTTACAGTTTTATAAGACGCAACTAGGAACTCAAGATCATCATACAAAGATAATGGACTTACGTTGAAATGTCTTGGAACACATCAGAAATATCATGGGAGACTAGCAGTGGTTCTAACTGGAGAATTGATCAATAGCCAATTTTTAGCGATGGGCCCAATCTTAGATCCATAGGCCAACATTAGAGCCATTTCCCCTACGTGCCAGTTTGAAAAAAAAACCTGGACCAATATCCATTTGCTAACGATGATGCATACATACGGGGCTAATTGTGATTGAAAGTGACCTCGGAATGGGTGTGACTCTCCGGACATTCTGAAATGGGCAGCTGAATCTGCAATAGAGCTATCACCTTCTCACTCCCGGACCAAAGCTGTCTGCAATTAGCACAAACGAGAAATAGCAGATTGCTTTCTTCCATAATATGACTGCTGGCTAGTGGGGGTTATATTGAATGCAAACACACATCCTGGAAAATTACAGCAAATTAAAGTTTTTCGGAAAGAAGAAAAATCACAGTTGAAGATGCTTATTTCTTTACCAAACTCCCCAAAGAGAGATGATCAAACCGATTTGTACCTTCATAAAAGTTGTCCTTGCTCGCTTCCTACTCTATATATATATATATATATATATATATAAATATATATATACACAATTTCACACTGCCATACTCTAACGGAACTATCAACTCTATACTTTCATCCCCTCATCTATCGTATAAAAATTACCACGCTAGTCTGTTATTTGAAATTAGCATCTTCAACTATGTAAATCGTTGACTTCACGCAGAAGTAATATAAAACAAATAGTTAAAGAAAAATCACGATATTCTATATTTTTATCTGGTACTGTATGTTCCCAAAATTTTCCTGAAGTGCATAGAAATGTCCTTAAGTTCTTGGAACTAACCCTTAAAAACTATTATTTTCCCAAAAAATCAGAACTTTCCTGAAGATTTCAGATCTTCCATGTATATATATATATATATATAGATAATGTTTATTTCCGGTCTTCCCTGAATTTCTAGGAACTTCTATAAAGTTCCTGCTATTTTCCTGAAGTGTTTGAAACTGTTCGCCCCTACGATCCCTCATAATTGTCACGAGAATACTAAATGTGTGTTAGTAGGTAGAAAAAAAGAAGCCATAATATACGTTTAATAAACGCTATTGGCAATTTTACAAAGTTACAATTCATTCAAGTGAGCGGATCCTGAAATTGCACTCATGACCTTCTGCTAGTTTGGCAGCAGCCTTGGGTAGTGAACCGAGGCTGCATCGGACAGTTTCTATCGCGGTTCAATTAAATGTGGGATTTTTTTTTCATGAATTCTATGTTTAGTCGACTGACAAATGTTCAAGAACCAGGGTGACGAAGAAATTATAGCATTTAACATAAACTGTGTTTTGAAAAACCGTGGTGAACCGCGTAGATTCGTAAACCACGATTTTCGTGATCCAGTGCGGTTCAGCACGGTTTTTTGGGGCTTGGTTCTAATTTCTTCAAAAAAGTTAGTCCAAATACATTTCGTACAAAGATTTAGGGAACCAAAATTTGTTAAGATTATCTCATACAAAGTCAATCAAAAGACATTTGAGGGGTTTATCGATTTCACCCAATATTTATATTTTCCAATTTGATATTGAAAAAACGTCCCAAAACTGAACAAAACGCTGAATATAATAATTAAAATCACACCAATATTAATTTTAATTATTTATCTATTCATCTGACTTATTGTCGTCTTAATGAATGTGATGGGAAAAAGCGTTAAAACACCATATCTTTCCACAATACAGTAGACCCCTTTCTCGTTCTTGTGAAATTCACATTCTTCTAAAATTAAGCTGATATTTTAAAGAATGTACCTTCGTGTGGTAGATTTTTTTAGGCAACCACAATTGTTGAGAAAACTGGGTTTACATCAACAAAAGTACGTATTTTTATTAAAATTTGGATTTATTGATCAGCCAAGTTGGATTTTGGCTCCGTCCTTTGAAAAACAGGCTTGGATTTTAAAGACTAGACCTATGTAAGTTTATAGGTGATGGTAGATTTTTTTGAAGACTGGTCGAACTTCGGTTCTATCATTTGAAATTTGTGCTTGGATTTTATAGAATGCAGCTTGCTGAATCCATGCGTGAAGGTTGAATTTTTAATTTTTTGAGAAAATCGAGTTCTCAAAAGCACGTATATTCAAAAAAATTTGGGTTTCCTGTTCAGTCAAGTTGAATTTCGGCTCCTTCCTTTGAACATAGGCGTGGATTTTTAAGAATTGCTGAATCCATACGTATTTTCGTAGGTTTATAGATTTTATGCAATGGAACTTGCTGAATCCAAACGTGAAATTTAATTTTTCTGCTCTGCCGAACTCAGTTTCGGGTCATATCTTTGAAAAATAGGCATGTATTATAAAGAATGAACCTTGTTGAATCCATATGTGAAGGTTGAACCGGGTTTGTGATTCGAAAAGTATTTTTTTTTTTAATAAATTTGGGTTTCCTTTTCAGTTAAGTTGGATTTTGATACCGTTCTTTGAAAGTTATGCTTGGATTTTATAGAATGTACCCTGCTGAATTCATACGTGATTATTATTTTTTTAAGCACACACAAAGACAGGTTTGTATTGACAAGAGTACGTATTTTTCATAAAATTTTGTTTTTATATTCAGCCAAGATGTATGTTGGCTCCTTCCTTTGAATATTAGGCTTGGATTTTGTTGAATAGACCTTCCTGACTCCATGCGTCAAGTTAGATTTTTTAAGCACGCACAATTGTTGAGAAAACTGGGTTTAATGTCACAAAATAGGTATTTTCATATCAATTTGGGTTTCCTGTTCTGCTATGTTATATTTGAATAGGAAGGAACTATCGAAAACAGAACGTTTTTTTTTTTTTCGATAAGAACTATTACGTTTGTGGTATTCCGCATGATGGTTTACCCGGAATTTACCAACACCCAAAAATCAGTTGCTTCGATCCTATTCATCTACATTATTACCAATGGTCTTCCTTGAAAGGATATAAAAACTTATGTCTTGTTGATAACCCGAGTGTTACACATAATAAAGACAACATTTGTGACTCCTGTTATGCATTAGTGTCAAAAACCACAGCTTCAAAGAAGTATAAGGCTAAAGCGAAGGCTAAGAAGTAATGTAAACGTTCGAAATACACAGCTTAGATGTAATGTAAACCGAATTTTGAATGTCTTATTATTATTTTTTTGGCTTTCTTTTTATTCCCTCCCCTGCCTCCTTCCCCTCGACTGGTGTGAACATCGAGTGACAAAACAAAAACTTCTGATTTGTTCCGGCCTAATGGGAACAAAGAAATATCATCATGCTTAGAAAAATAAGTTCTGGTAGATGCCAGATTTAGGATTTGGGGGGCTCCTTGTGGTTATCCTTAAGGGGATCCCATAATATCTGCGTTCGATGTTGGAATTTTAAATGCGCCATCTTGATAAGAAAAAAATTAATTTGCTTAAAAAATCTGTAGAAAATAAAATAAAGATATGGAATCTACATTTTTCCACTAAAAATTAAATAAAAAAAAATGTAACTGTGATCCGGGGACAAATTGATCACCAGGGTAAAATTGGTTGGTTTCAATGCTGTCATGGTAAATTGTGAGCTAGTTACTTGTTGCAGTTTCACATGTGCGCCCCCTGAGCACCTTAAATTCATGCACTCCCTTTTATGAGGGCTCCCCAATAATTTCAGAAGTAGTATTAACATTTTTGGAGTTCATTGAACTTCCCTGAAATTGGTTAACTTCTGATAAATAAACCAAATAATTTATGTTATTCCAAATTTTTCCGTAATTTTGATGATTTTATTGGAAGTTTCTTAAATTCATCGGACGCTGAAGCATAAACTATCAAAAAAAAAAAAAAAGCTCCCTGAAGTTATTGTAATTGCCCTAAAAATCTACTGTCATGAATTTTTCTCTTGTTTTACGGATTTTTCTATAAAATCTCTAAACTTCCTCAAGGTTTAAGAGCTTTCGAAATGTTCCGGCAATGATCCTTGAATTTAGGCAACTTTCCTGAAGATTGAAATTTTCATGAAGTTATCAGAGCATCTCTGAAATTATCGGAGCTCCCATAGTTCATCACAACTTCTTGCAAGTTCCGGCAACCATGTTTGGCATGCACAGTTGTACACACCAACTGCTCATTTGTTAAAACTCCGAATACGATGCCTGCGAAAAACTTGTAACGGCAAGTTAGCAATAGCATAACTTGAGCATTTCGTGATGAATTTCAAAAATTGCGGTACCTCGAGAATTTCTAAGCTTTTTAGATTATTTTGATTGTAAAAAGATTAAAAATAGGGTCGTCTACTTTATTCAAAAGCGAAAAGAGTCATTACACGTTTTTTAAGGAGTGTTTATGGGTTTTGCAATGGGCCTAAGATCCATAAATTATATTAATGGGCACAAATGTTCATAATTATCCAGAATACAGTCATGACCAGCCAGAATATATGGATCCTGGAGAACGGTCTTCCGGAAGATTCAGAACATCCGTAACATTGGTCAATCCACGAAACTGATCCTAGAGCTCCGCGGTTTTTTCGAAAACATTAGGAACTGTGATATAAGAAAGAATTTGGGTTCATGTCACACGGACCCGGATGGCAATGGGAGCGTGCTCAAGAAGATCCGAAACATCTGTAGAAATGGTCAACCAATGAAACTGATCCTAGAGCTCCGCGTTTTTTCGAAAACACTTGAAACTGTGATCTAAGAAAGAATTTGGGGTCGTGACATAAACATTAGACTGATGCAAAATTTTACATTTTCGCTCCACAGTGCTCAAACGGTTCCAAATCGGGTCTTGATTAGCCTCCCAAGGTTTGAACTGATTTAGTAAGAATCTAACTGGGCACAAACCATTTGAAGTTTATATGGGAATTACTATGGGGAAACCAAACTTTTTCTTCATAGTCTTATGTCGTTCTTCCATATTGCGCTGTTAAAAACTTCTATAGCTATTCTTACGGAAAATTTTCTCAGCTAAAAGTTTGCGCAATACTGTTTTTCAGCCAAACAACAAATTAAATAGTTATTAATTGTTTAAGAGATTAATAATCTTATGGCATGATCAAGCAACTGTTTTGTAGACAACCCTGTATTCTGCAGTGTGACATAGTAGCCATAATGTTTAGCTCTATTCTACGCGCCAGAAACACCAATGTTGCCTGCTGAGCAGTTGATTGAGCATAATCATAAGACAATAGTGACTTGAATGACTAATAACTTTTGATCCTTACATTTTATTGAAAAATGGTCTTGAACAAAGTTGTAGCTGTAAAAAATTACTACTAGTACAGCTATCAATTTTAACAGCTGAGTAATGGGGTTAATTATTAGATAGACATTGATACAAAATTTGGTTTTCCCATAGTAATTTCCATATAAACTTCAAATGGTTTGTACCAAGTCAGTTTATTACTAAATTACTTCAAATTTTGGAAGGCTAATCAGAAACCAAATTGGAACCGTTTTAAGACTGTGGAGCGAAAATTTCAAATTTTGCATCAGTCTAATAAACATGGTCCCAGATGGCTATGGGGCTGTCCTCCAGAAAATCCAAAACATCCGTAAAAGTGGTCCATTCATGAAAATCAATCGTTCGCAATACCTCTGCTGCAGTGTTTTGTTCCTTTCCAAGAAACTTGATTTTTTCACTGAAAAGGGCTACCAGCAAGTAGCATTCACTTAATTCATCGTGGAAAATTTATCGATGATTTTTGGTGCAGAATTCGATGAACAGCTGACATTAAATTAAGCCAGAATGTTTTACTGTGAGACTGCAGGCTACGATACTCGATTTCCACGAAATCGCAAAATTGCTTCAACTCAGATGTTCTCACGATGTAGACCGATGAGAATCGAGTCCATGTCAAAAGCTCACAACTGGTGAAGACCCGTGGTGAAGGGTGTTGTGCAGAACGTGAACAGTAGACTGATGCAAAATTTTAAATTTTTGCTCCACAGTGCTCAAACGGTTCCAAATTGGGCCCTGATTAGCCTCAAAAAATTTGAACTCATTTAGTGAGAAACTGACTTGGCACAGACCATTTGAAGTTTATATGGGAATTACTACGGAAAAAAAACCATCATTTCGGTTCATATCTATCTCAAAATTTATCAGTTCACTTTACTTTAAAAAATGATAGCTGCGCTTGTTGAAAATTTTCTCAGCTACAACTTTGTACAAGATCAGTGTTCGATCAAACGTAAGGAATAAAAGTTATGTACGGTTCTAGTCACTGATGTCTTATGATTATGCTCAATCAACTGTTCAGCAGGCAACATTGGTGTTTCTGGAGTGTAGAATAGAAGACAAAAATCATGGCTACTATGTCACACTGCAGAATAAAGTGTTGCCCACAATACAGTTGCTTAATCTTGCCATAAGATTATCAATCTCTTAAACAATTAATAACTATTTAATTTGACGTTTGGCTGAAAAACGATTTTCTGCAAAGTTGTAGCTGATAATTATTTCCATAAAAATAGCAATAGAATTTGTTAACAGTACAATATGTAAAAAGGCTAAGAGACAATGAACAAAAAGTTTTGTTTTCCCATAGTAATTTCCATATAAACTTCAAATGGTTTGTGCAAGTCAGTCGCTTATCAAATGAGTTTAAACTTTCGGAGGCTAATCACGACCCGATTTGAAACCGTTTGAACACTGTGGAGCGAATATTTCAAAATTTGCATCAGTCTAGTGAACAGAACACCAAGAAGGTTGGAATTGAATTTCTGTTTCAGCAAGTGAAAGATGTTCTCCTTTCGGTTAACGCCACCAAAATTCGTATTAGTGTTATCTCTACTGAAAGCTACTAATTTGACTTGCAAATTCCAGCTTTCTCATTAGCCACTTCATGGAGATCCAAAATCCTCAGTTGAATGTCACCTTTCGATTCATCGAAGCACTGGGATTTCGATGTTGCAAGTGTTACTTGGGTCCTCAAATCCAGCTATAATTATATTTTGTACTGTCAGATACAAGAACTAGTTGAAAAGTAAGCATTTGACACATAAAATTTGTCAATTTCGCTATCAGTGATTTTAAGATTCGTGAGTGTTCACTCATAGTGAACACATCATCATATATAAACATCCAATTATACTAGAATTTTTACTAGCCTTTCGCAGAAATTCATCGATTCATTCGAACACCGTTCTCCCCTATATCGCAATCAACAGTCGGCGACACATACACCGATAATGACGGGCGTTAAACTTTTTGGGATTCCCTCTATCTCCAGACCGGTACTAGAGGTATGTAGGTAGGCATGCAGAGTCAGCAGCGCAACAGCCATAGCAACGGCAAAGCCAGAGAGTGGTTGTTATTTAATTTGCCTGTGTTTCTCTCGCTCGGCCGAACCCTAATCGCTTCGACGATTCAACGTCGTCGTCGTCGCCGTCCGAGCATTCTAAACAGTAAGCACAACACTTACGGATGGGGAAGACGCGGTAACCAGACACTCATAAACCAGGCAATTGAGCAGTGTGGATATCATATGATCGTTTTCAGATCGGCGGGCGTGAGAGAGGTGGTTATTGTTTACACTTGCCGAAATTTATTACAAACAAAGAGAATCCAAATCTACAAGAATTTAGTGCGGAGTGAGAATCTTAACCCATTTTTACTCGTGGAAGAGGATCGAAGGAAAGAGTTTTTATTTTGAAATCTAGTAAATAGATGTAATTTATGGAAAATATACTTGATTTTAAAATAGAAAAATTATACGAAAGGATATAAAGCCTTCAAAATAAATTACACACCAACCATCAGGGTTCAGTAAACTCAACACTTTCCACTCCACTTAACAAATGTCGGCTTCTATACGAGGAACAGCAAACGCATGATTGTTTTTCCGAAAACGTTCAATTTGCATGGAAATCAGTTTTCCCACTGCCCACCCGCATCATCGTCAACGTTTCAATTGAATTTCCCCTTCTTTTTTTTTCGTCTTCTTCGTAATAATTACGTTCCAACAGGAATTTTACGCTTGCCGTCAACCTTAAGTTCATTGAGCACTTTATAAGTTGATGATTGCGAGATTTCTAAGCCTGTAACAGTTTTTCCTTTGTGTGGCAACCACAGTGATACTCTGTACCCCTAAATATATCCTAGTCTGACTGCACTAAGGGAAGCCCCCGTTCAACCAGTCTTAGGGGACACTGGGCAGGTTTTCAGAAGAATTTCCACTTGATGTTATTTTTGAGAACAGTTCGCATGTTTTCACTTTCTTAAAGCCAGCAGGCAAAGAATCACTTTGGAGGCTTTTGAGTATTTAAAAACAAACAGAAGATAGTTTCAAGTATAGGATCAAGTGTGCCCTCTCTCCCCTACTGTTTAAAAGGAAACTGGGAAAATTCCAAGCAGCGCAATGGAAGATAGTCATCTGTGAGCTTCCAGTAATTCACATTTACATTTTTATTCACCCGCGCTGATCAACGTTCACGCCACTCATTTACCCCACTAGCGAACAATTATATTGTTTAAATGTGGGAAATATTACAACTAGTAATTTACATTTGTCGTGATAGAGCAGTGAGTGTTTGATTACAACTAAGGTCAGCAAGTTTCACCTTAATTATTGCATTGATTGAATTTACTGATATATTCGGTTATTACCATGCAACAACGGAAAGTGCGAAAAGAGCCTCATATTTCCCAAATACTTTTGGTCTATTTAGATCGTTATCAGTTACTATTAGAATGCATCAAAATTAAAGAAATGATTTGAGTATACGATACCCATTCAAAGCCAATGACTCGACTGTTTCTGCGAACAGCTTCACCAACAGTTTATATCACCTGATTATCAACCGTCGTGAAAATAGTGGCAGAAACCGGTTACCACATCGAAGTGAATATTCGACCAAGGTCGTACATACATCCATTCTATGAAACCAAGAATTTACTACCTTTTGAAGATGCAGATTTTGGAAAACACATCAGCCACACAAAATAAAACGCGTGATACAAAATCGATCCAACTAGTGGCGCCGGTGGTGTAGTGGTAAGCGTGATTACCTCTCACACCAGCAGGCCTGGGTTCAATCACAGTCGGCGCCGCCGGGATGCTCTGAGGCATAACATATCTCATCACGTCTTCCTTCGGAAGTAAAGCCGTTGGTCCCTGGTTCATGTGATGATGGGTCGATAGGTGGTAGGGTCCAGGTGTGGGAGCTGCCTCCCTGGCGTCGGAAGCATTGGTGCTCAGCACGGAAAACAAGATCAACGAAAAACAAATCAAGGAAGAAAAAAACGATTAAGTCACTTAAACGCCCTTGAGTCATTCGTGACTTTTCCGGGATAAGACTTGAACTCGTGACTTTGGCATGAGAGATATTGATGGTGACCGTTCCCTGATCTAACACAGTTCTTAGCATCATTATTCAATCATATGGATGAATAGCGACAAACAAAGATAATATTCAGCAGCGAAACCGGAAATTTTAAAGGTCGTCGACTCCAAGGTAGATTTTGACTTTTTGCAGTTGAGGACGACATTAGCATCAATGCCGAACGGAAGCGATTGACTCAGCATGGATATAAGTGCAAATGAATTCATCGTTCGGCGTAGATTCAATCAAGTGGACTGCAGTCCATGATGTATTAAATCAAGCGCACCCTTAATCAGCCGAGTATTATTTTGTATAATTTGACTAAAAAATGATCGATTTGAAATCGATTCAGATGCAAGGACGACAAAATGTATGTCAGAAAGTCCTATTGTAAGACGCAACACTCTGAGTAAAATTTTGCAACGATGCATCCAAAACTAACTGTTACATCATGAACGTTGTAGGGTCATTAGGGGCATGAAGTAGCTCGCCTCCTCGTGGTGTGCCCTGGAAACGCTAATTATCGAACCCAAGGGAGAGATATTGTGGCTAAACGAACTACCGCAGAGTAGGGATGCTGGAACCCCATCCAGCTCGTCCCAGGAGGTTGAGAAGCCCTGCACAAACCCTCGTTGTGCAAAGGCAGGAGTGACGCCGGGTTCTTAGAGTGCTTAGCACACGCAGCTGGTAAGCGGTCACATCTGTCCTAAGCTACCCTGATGGACAGTTGGCTGGCTATCACGTCTGCTCTAGAACTCGGGCGAACAACGAACAGCGAAAAACAAGAGGAAGGCCCTGCACAGCTGCTCACTGTGCAGTAGCGAGTGTCACGTCGGACACAACACCAAGTGATGCGCCATAGCGCAACCGGCCCCCTCCCATGACGTAATGCTTTCGGGCGGTTCCGGGGAGGGCAAGGGCCTAGAGCACAGGGTAAGGTTTAGTGGGTCGGCAGAGCTATTTCTACCATCTCCACACCCTGAGTTATCTTCTCAGGAGTCTGGGAGCAGATTCCTCCCTGTATGAAAAAAAAGGGGTCATTAGGCCGATTGCCATTAGGCCGATTGCCATTAGGCCATCTGTTATCAGTCGGAAATCCACTAAGCCGAATGGGTCATTATGTTCTTTTTTTTTTTTCAGATCAGTAATTTTGGTTCAATTTGAGGTCCCAAACAACTATACAAAATTTGGGGACGATCGGTTGTAACCCGGCTTTCCGCATTGCGTTTGAAATTTGTATGGAAATTAGTATGGGAAAACCTACTTTTTTGCATCTTTATAACTAGGGACCACCATTTTGCTCAACCACGCATCTAAATACGTCGAAGTGCCTAACAACTTTGCCAAAGGATGTATTGTTCTAGCATGCCTCTAAAAAAGTTATAGCTGTTCATAGATCAATGTTTCGAATTAAATGCCAAAAATCCCTTTTTCTGCCAATACTGCCGGTGTACCAATGAAAGACAGACTGCAAACTGAAATAATTTCGAAGTTGATTATTTTATTTGTATGGTACGTTCTGGTTAAATATTCCAAAACAACAGATCTAACCCTTATTGCCCGGCTTATATCATCACCTTTATTTATGACTGCCAATTTTGTTTCATCACTTAAGGCTGTGCCATATTTTGCGGTTTTTGACGAATGACCTTCCTTTATCAACTTAGCCTCTGTTGCAATATATCTACTAGCATTAAATTGATCCATAACTTTTTGTGTTGACCATGAATAAGGCAATAACGATAAAATTAATAATTTTTCACTTCTTGCAGTGGATGCATTGAAAAACTTTTCCTTCATGTTTTCTAAAACTTCTTTGAGTTCATTCACTTCGTCAGCCTCAGGCTCGAAGTTGAAAAGATTCTTTCTAATACCTTCGTTGATTTCACGGTGCTTCCTTTCGGGGTAGTGGATGTAGTTGAGTTTTCCCACGTCTATCGGTGATACCTGGATTCCTGCAATGCCTCGGTTGAATATCTCGATGTTGACTGGTTGAGTAAATTCTTGGTACGATTGAACTGAAGTAACTGATGTCATTGATGGTACAGTTGTAAGGCTTTCACAGCTCGGTACGACAGGTACTATCACTATAGTTGGCATCTTTGAGCTTCCGGCAACATGCTGTTCCTCGTTTGAGATGAAAAGAGCTTGTTTATCAACACGAAGACGACAGGACGTGCAAATGCGAAAACCAGTATTCAATCCTGATGCTTCAGAATATCCAATCGATTTTAATTTCTGGATGGTAATATTCGAAATATTCCTCAGCTCTTTCGAGCACTTGACTTCCTCGAACAGCCGAATGCACCTGATAAAACATGCTCGTTCACTCATGTTGCTTCCTGTATTAAAAAAAAATAAAAATAATAATCTTTAAAAATGATTTCATTGAAATGCAACTGAAGGTTATGCTTACCTTTTAACCAAATGGTGTTACACTTATTTCCTATGATAACTTTTTAAGATGTATGCGGTAAAAAGCAATCTTTGTGATCAACTGCTTGTTTTCACCATTCAAACTCATTTAAGTATCAGATCGATAGGTATAATTTCTACATTAGGTACAGACAGATGTTTTTGGTGTTCACTACTACAGTGTTGAGTATTTGACTTATTACCGTTAAGATCACTGATACAACTATGCAAAATTGAAGACAATGAATAAAAAAGAAAATTAGTCGCTAGTTTGAGCATCATTTCACTTTTATTTAGTTCTAGCTCAATATTCATCAAATGAATTTTTTAGTTTTGTTAGTAACGATACCTTTTCATGGTATCAGATGTAATGAATCCTAACTTTTCAATAGGGCCTGTGTAGAAAAACACTAATGAAATAAACATATCTATATTGCAAAAACGGCTTGCTTGATTGCATTGGTGTCTTGGAGAAAGTTGTGCAAAATTAAAATGCAATTCTTGAAAAAATATACACGGTTAAAAAAACATTTCAAAAATGTACTTTTTGAGAATTAATTTTTTTAATAAGAAATATATTTTTTTTTTCATTGAAACAAACGAATTTTTTTACAGTGTATATTTTTAACATTATTGCCAAAATAATATCTACAACTTTGCTTCAGACACCATATTAATCGAACAAAGCGTTTCAGCAATATAAATTTTTTAACTCATTAGTACTATTTTTACACAGGCCCTGTTAGAAAAGTAGTCGTGATTCAATTTGAAGAACTGATAACACAAATTGGCATATTTACTTAAAAAGAAAAACTGTGCAAATTTTCATCAAAATCGGAGCCGACAAATTAAAAAAAAATTAAAAAATTCATCAATCTGTAGAGAATTGCTCTAAAACTATTCCACAGCCGCAGTCAGTTATGAGCAGAAGGAGGACGCACATCTTTTGCCTGTAGACTTGAAGACATACTTCAAGTCTCCGCGTACATCGTACGGGTTAGGCAAAAGATGTGCGTCTGACTTTAAAAACTGTCGCGCATTAATGGCCCTTCGCTCATTTTCAACTTCTATTCAATTTTCATACTGCCGTACTCTAACGGAACTATCCACCTACCCTCTTCTAAAAATCATTCTCTGGCTAATAAATTATTATTACAAATTATTACAATTATTACATGTTAGCATTTCCAACCATCTCTTATTTTTTTTCAATCTCATAGGAATATTAAGGGAGATAGTTGGCCACCCCCCCTTCACTCATATAAATGGAAGTAAGGCTTCAAACTGCAATAACTTCGGTGTTCCTGATCTTGTTAAGTTGGTATGTTCAGATGTATTCAAAAGCATGAGCTACATTTAATAGGCGTAGTCAGATATGGGGAGGGGGGCTTACTCTATCCTTTCCACCCCTCACTTATATCAATGAAAGTAAACATAAAGATTGTAATGATTAATTTTAAAATATTCTACGATTTCTCAATGTAGTCTTTTCGAAGCTGTTCTATCCCCTGAAGCAAATATTGCTGTTGACAACCATCAAGGAAGCAACTCGTTGTAACGCATTGAAATAATCTGTATCATTCTTCTTCTTCTTCTTCTTCTTCTTCTTCTTCTTCTTCTTCGCATTTCAAGCTTATTGCATATCGCATATTAGCTTATTGCGTGCTCTCAACTTAGTGTTCTAGATGCACTTCCACAGTTATTAATTGAGAGCTTTCGATGCCTGTACCATTTTTGCATTGGTATAATTGTGTGGCAAGTCCAATCATACTTCTATGCCCAGGGAAGTTGAGAAATTTTTCAACCCGAAAAATTCCTAGGCCGGACCGGGAATCGAACTCAGCCACCTCCAGCATGGTCTTGCTTTGTAGCTGCGCCGTTACCGACTAAGCTAAGGGAGGCCCCAAATCTGTATCATTACTCCACTCGTTTGCCGGTTTTTGCATAAAGCCGGTCGAAATTTCGAAAAGAAATCTGCACTGTTATAAATAACGTTTTACTTGGGAGTCCAACTGAAACGTAGCCCACTTAAATTTAGCCGAACAAGCGAAATCCGACTGTATCTGTGTCTGAGACGAAACTGGTGAAGACAGTTTCCGTTTTCTACTATTTTTTTGGTTTTTGACGTACGACTACTTCTGTGTTTTTTTATATGCGGGTGGCCCGAATGGTAGCTTAGTATTTCAAATAAAAGCTTTATATAAAGTCAAAGCCAAAGTCTTTTTTAACACAGTTTTTTTACGCGGTTTTTACACGGTTAGTGCCGCTGTGTCGTGATTTATAGGTACATTTTTAACGATTTCTCGACAATCATACAATCTATCGACTTGATTCCAATCACATTATCCGTTTAAAGCTATAGGTAATTGAATGGCATCCTTTAAACAAACCACAATTTTTTGTGTAAACACAGAAATTTTTAAAATATGTCTATGTGGACCATATTTAGCATGCTATAATTACGAATGGCATCAAAATACGATTTTTTTCAAATTTTAAGCATGAGAAAAATCAAAATCTCGGTAGTTTTTTTTTACACGGTGTAAAAAAACCAGAGTGTACTAAAATTTTATGTTTGTGCATTCTTTTAGGCAAAATAAAGTTATTATCAACAGCAGATGTCCACCTTTTAAAGTGAACAGCCCTTTTTAGAGAAAAATGGCAAAGAAGATGTTTTTACCCTTCTTACAAAGCAGGGTATAGATATCACTTGAAAAACCGACTATCGATCCGAGGCCCGGAGGGCCGAGTGTCATATACCATTCGACTCAGCTCGACGAGATCGGAACATGTCTGTGGGTGTGTGTGTGTACGTGTGTATGTGTGTATGTGTGTGTGTATGTAACGAAATGAATGCGCTCACGTTTCTCAGCAACCGCTCAACCGATTTGGACAAACTCGGCGCCAAATGATAGGTCTTGGGGTCCCATTGAACGTTATTGAACGGTTTTGGAATCGGTGAACCGGTTCCGGAGATATGGCCGGAATAAGATCCGGTGAATATGGGCCTTCACGCTGGATTTAACGGAAAACGTATCAAAACCATCATGCGACACATCAAATTACTACAGAATTCAAAAATAAGATCAATGCAAGTCGTGTTAAGTGTTCCAGACCACATTGGACACACTTGGACATGTTCCGGGTACCCCGGGGAAGTTGCTTGAATATGAATTGAATTAAAACCCATTAAATCACATTAAAATACGATGATAAGGTGATTGGTAGCCTCACCAAATAGACTACACCCGGATATATTTCGGGTACCCCCAGGCAGTGGCGTAGCGTCACTGGATGACACGGGGGTGGGGGGCTTGGTCACTGATAATGACAATAAAATAAATAAACTTGAATAAGTAAGAAGGGTCTGATCACACCATAGGTGGATAAATTCGGTTTTTTTTTTTTCAATCATGGTTAACTATTGATCGTTCTCCAAGTTGGAACATTATGAAGCCTGCAGATGAGTTAGCATTGTACTTCATAGATAAAATCGAGAAGTTTTTTTTTTTTTTTTTTCCTTTGGTTTGTTTTTTCCGTCGATCTTGTTTTCCGTGCTGAGCACCAATGCTACCGACGTGCCAGGAAGGCAGCTCCCACACCTGGACCCTACCTATCGACCCATCAACTCATGAACCGGGGACCAACGGCTTTACTTCCCATCCGAAGGAAGGCGTGATCAGAGATGTTATGCCTCAGAACATCCCGGCGGCGCCGACTGGGATTGAACCCAGGCCTGCTGGGGTGAGAGGTAATCACGATTACCACTACACCACCGGCGCCGTTAAAATCGAGAAGTTAAACACTAATGACTATATTTGTGAAGAACAGTCTTCCTTTCTAATTTTTTTCTGAAAATTATTCATTTATTATTCAGAATGCTGCTCAGAGTTACAACTGAAATAACTCTCAGGCAACAATTCACCCTTCTAAGGTAGGACAGTAAAATTGAAAACGTTAGGTTTATGATTATAACAGAGGTATTCAAATGCTCATTTTGAAATTGATAGAACTCTCGCATACAGGCTTTCACAAATTGACAATTTTCCAAAGGCTTAGGGAGCATTTGCGCTTTTAAATGATACGGAACATAGCTGCCCAATACAAATGAAAAACATTTCGGCGCTTTTGATTCATCTGACTGAACTAAAGCAGCACCAGAATAGCGTGATTTCCGTTTTATTGCATCCGTTCAAGAACAAATGTTATGTTTTCATCGCCATAGGTAATAAAGTGCATCGAATTTATGAGTTTATTCGTCTCGGTTGTAATCATTTTCAAAATAGCATGAAACAAAATATGATCGTAATGTGGCCCAATCACGTATTTACATACAATGTTTCACGTGGCAACGCTTGGTACTTAGAAGGGGAGTCGAGCGGCGTCGATTTTTGTTCGGAAGATTGAACACTCTGGATTCAGCAATACGGCAAAAGTTCAGAAGTTCATTACTTGTACACGGTCGATCAGACCAACTTAAAATTGAGTCGGGTGGACTCAATTTCTTCAAACTGAGATTTTTTTCAATGTGATGAATTTTTCGAGGTTTTCAAAATATGAGGAAAATCGATAAAGGTTTCACTCAGCCTTTGAATATTGTCCTAGATTGAGTTTATCACCGCGATTCCACAACTTTTGTCCGGGGAACTTCGCGTGAAAGTGGAACTTAATGAAGGCCTAAGTACTTTTTCGTAGTTTTTAGTTTTCGGATTTGAAAGATCGTCGGTTACAGTGGCCTGCTTACTGAGCAGAAAAACGCGGTGCCAGGTCCTTACATATCAAAGAGATTTATGGTAAAATCGGTTGTGTATCGTGTATTTTGCGAAACTCGTTGTTGTCGTTGGTTCCGGGTTTGAATGGATACACAAATTTGAGCAACGGTATTATGTGATATGAGGAGCTCGGTGGCCTTAGAGCAACCGTTTTTGCTTACTGAGCAGAACATCATGAGTCTAATCTCAGGCCCATCCACATTCAAGATTCGTCAATCGTTTTATTTGTTAATATGACTATATGGTAATAACAGCAACTCGGTGATTAAAAAGGTGCTCGTCTGCCGTCTGCCTAGTGGCAAACGTTTTTGCTTACTGATCAGAAGACCGTGGGTTTAGTCCCAAGCTCCTTCACGTTATATGATCGTTAGGACATCAATTCAGCTTATCGTGTACCAAAACGAACCCTGCTGCAAACCCAACCCTCTTATCCAACATCCCAGTGATTCCTCGTGGAAGTGCAGAGGTGTTCTCGGCTTCCATCAAAGCGAGTGTCATGTCAACACAATCCTTCCCATTCCTTTCTTGACCTGTGTTCGGGCGTGGCCGGCGCTGGTATTGCCTTATTTAAGATCACCAGTTTTTACACATTGAGGATGATTGCTAGTCCCAAGCATCGTCTATTGGTTCTCTGTGTAATTACAGCTGATCTGGCAGTAACAGAGTAGCAACCGTGGGCGGTCAATCAAGCTCAAGCTCAAGCTCAAGCTCAAGCTCAAGCGATTCCACAACTTTTGTCCGGAAAATTCAACTCACTTTTGAGTAAATCCACTTTTGACGAAATTGAGTCGACTCGACTCAATTTTTAATTTGGTCTGAACGAAAGTGTATTTTTTGCCACTACAAAGTTTTAAATGCCGCACTATGGTATGAAGGACATAAAAACTGTGCCCAGATATTGTCAGGAATTGGCGTAGAACCCCGTTAGTTCAATCAGTTTGAATCGCAATTAAATGGTGCACGTAAAGGTTGAACACGTGGGGGACGACTCTATCTACGATGCAGGAAAGATTGTGTTTTGCTGTGGCTAGCTGTGTGCACGCTGAGTAGAAAGAAGATTGACGATGATTCTGAAGATTTTCTGCAAAAAGATGATGCGCGATGCAAGTAGATGCGAGAAATGAAAGAAGATTTTTCGAAGATTGATTCGCTATACAGAAAAAAAATTCTAAATTTTAACTATCGCCTAAAATCTCCCTTCGTTTAATTTTGAGCTATACTCGGCTTAAACAGTGAAATCGTGTACAAGCTTGCAAACAATATTGCTCATTTATGCGATATTGCGCTTAAATTTACATGAAATATCGCGTAAATTTATGCCAAATCTAGCGTTCATTTTATGTGCGCTATATCTCGCAGAAATTTACATGAATTTTTCGAACGGTGTAGTCGAAGATTTTTTAAGCTTCTAAACTTGAGATTTAGATGTGTCGCCCCCCTCGGTTGAACACGAAAAAATCTGGACACGAAAATCTTGTTGGGATTTAAAAATACCTTTTATTTTTCACAGTTCAATGTAAAGCACATTAATCCGGTCAACTTCAAATCACTGTAACTTTTGAAATATTGCACGTAGGAGTGAAAAATTTCGTTAAAATATAGCTGGGAATCATTGATGAAAAAGACTATGATTGGTGTTTACATTCCATGTTTAGTATTCAAGATGGCGACGAATGCAAAACACGTGCGCGAGCGGATTTTGTACGGCCGTAATGCAAATCCGACTTGTCAATACGGTAATATGCAAAAAAATGAATTTACCCGAGGGGCGGATCACTATAAAATATTACTGACTCCAAAATGCGTATTGATAAAAATGCTTCTCAATGCGTTTGAGAATGCACTTTCAACACTAATGCGTTGAAAAATGCTCGAAAGAATGTGAGTGTTGTTAACCATTTTGTACTGATAGAATGTTTAATGCACGTGCATGGTAGGGTAGAGAACTACTTCGGCCTAATCGCCCATTTTGGGCCTATCGGGCAAAAAACTTCAAATAAATCCATGATATCAGAGTTAACAAGTCAATTATGCGTTTGGTACGATACCTTAGTTAATAAGCTACCGAACAATGAGAACACGTGGTATGAAAGTTTGCACCCATTATTCCCAAAACCAAAAGAAGCGCTCCGACCGAATCAATTTTTATCTTCATACGATAAGCCGAAGGGTATTCATTGGCGTTTCAATTGCGTTTCAATGCGTTAGGCCGAGTTTAGAATCCGTAGGCCGAGTTTGGCGTCAAGAAGCAATGTTGGACTTTTGACAATATCTCAACGATTGGTTTCTCGTTTTCAAATCTTATGGTACGTACGGAAAGGCAAATAAATTTGGAAGCCATCAGTAATAATAACATTCCGTTTGGTGCTAAACTGATCTAGATTAAGAAAGCCTAAGTGCGTGTTATGCTTAATAGGCCGGAAATGGGGTATTTAACCCTACGTTTTAATGTGTATAGTGGTGACCACGTTGGCGTTTTGAATCGCTCAACTAAAAATAACGCAAACTGATCCTTAAATCGCATCGTGGCACATCGATGAAATAGCAATTTTTCATTTTATTTATCAAATGTGTGCTGTCCTGGCAGATACTCTGTCAAAATTCCATAAACAGCTGTCATTCTGTGCGTAAAACAATTTATATACGATTTTTTTGCTCTCTTTCACTTCAACGGAAAATCTCATAAAAATCTGTCACTTTGCGAGAGAGAAAAACAGTGCAGCCTACACGCATAATGTTTTCTACTCAACTAAAAGCATAACAAATGCACTTTAAACTTAAAATACTAATTTTTTTGTGTTATATAAGTCAAAAAAACTCACTACTAAGAACGGCAATACGTAACTATCAGTAAAATGCGTATCTTAAGGGGTAGTCCACTTTGGCGGCATGAAAAATAGGTCATTTTCACAAAAAAAATTTGAGGGTAAATAACGATCAATTCAAAAAAGGAATGCATGGTTTTGTCAATTGAAATGTCTTCTTTAATAATTAAATTTTTTTGGCGCGATTGGATGTCTCCTGTAGCCGCTGCACCAGGTTCCCCAGGAGACCTCCCGTCTGAGTCGTCGCGGGGCGGGACGTCTGGCGGTCACACCACTGGAGCTGGAACAACGAATTTTTTTTTTATGGTTATTCTTTGATAGATGACCCAGTCTTGCACGTAGCCGTTTTTGATTTGGTTGAAAAATAAAAATTTGGCGACGTTTTGAAAAAAAACAGTCCGTTTTTTTACCCTAAAATTAGAGATAAAAACTTGCACCAAAAATCAATCGAATGAGCCATTTCTAAAATACAGCGCCCGCCAATTTTGAAAACATCGTTTAGAGATAATCGCGGCAGTAGTTGGAACTACTAAGACACGCCGTTTCACCGGTAACGGGCGGGTACTCCGAGCGCTCACCTGAGCGCGCTTGGAGCGTCTGGACACGAGTCCACTAATCAGGCTATAACTTTGGAACGATGTCACTTGCGGACTTGCGGTCAAGTCTATGTCAAAGTAGACATTCCAAAGTATTTTTTAAGTCAAAAAAAAAAAGATTTTTTGAAATTTCCAGAGTGGACTGCTCCCTTAATGCATCATTGCTTAGTACAATACACCAATGCGTAAGTTAAAGCATCAATACATAAATGCGCCATCCAATGCTTAATAATATGCTCCAATGCGTACATCAATACGCAAGACTGATTCGAAAATGCGTTAGTGATCCGCCCCTCGGATTTACCTAAATCCATTGTTCACGGTGTGCTCAAATCGTTTTTGGAACGTTTGACGGTCGAGAGGAAACCGAGAAGTGATAAAAACATTGGGCGTGCTGATCCTGTCATGGACCGAAAGGGATATTGAAGGGAAACCCGAATCTCGCTCTTCGAACGGTGGCTCGTAAAATAAGGATATCACAAGAAAAACAGCGGATGCAGCCAATTGAAAACGCACTGACTGGGATTTAGGTACTGCACGGTGCTACCAATCGGTTGAGTGTGGTGGCTAGTGGTAGCGTGGTAGTGAACCGATTCGCCACGGTCACTCACTACACGGTTAGAAAAAAGTACCCAAAATTAAGTTCTTTTCACTCATCTCGGCACTATAGTGCAGGAACCCAAAAGTAGGTAAAGCGGGTCAAAGTAAATTTCATTTACTTGTGTGCAATTCGTATGGAATTTTCCACTGGATTTTTAACCAAAAGTAAGTTAGTTGTACCCAACAGTAGGTAAATATGATTATACTCAACGTTGGGTTCCCACACTTTACTACCCCTGTTGGGTGGTTTTGCTCCTCCGTTTTTGACAACATTTGAAGGAGAAAAGGAGACAAACTAGTCAAAAGTAGGTAAAAGTGAACTTTCCGTTGGGTACTTTTTTCTTACCGTGTACTACGCAAGAACTGCACGGAGAAGTTTCTCGTCGAAGGATGTGGGAAGTAGGATTAGGAGATAAAAATGTAAACATAGGAAATAAGTTAGTCAAAAAAGTACACCGTCGCGAGTAGTCGACCGGGGGCGAACCCCGTACGAAATTATTGTTTAGTTTTAGTAAGAATAAATGTAGTGTTGTTGTTAATAAAATAAATGTAGTGTTCTTGTAATAAACGGTATTTTGTGGATAAGACGTGTTGTGTTCTGCATGCGAGAAAAAAGGATTGGCCTACGGATGACGAAGGATTTGGTTGGAGCAAGGAAGTATACGGACTGGAAAGGAAAGTTCAAGGGCAAGTAGAAATCACCACCATCCCCGAAAACCTAGTTCTGTCCAAAAATCAGAACAGAGTTTGGGGCTGAAGTCGTATGAAGTAAAAACAGTTCCAAATCGCAACGACAAACAGAATTTGAACAGAATCATGCCATTATGCTAAAACTGTGATGGAGTGGTATGAAGCAAATCAAGTGAATATTGTACCCAAAACCGCCAAATTTTCCAGAGTTATGTCCAATCGGAGATATTAGGCTCTGATGAAGCGGAAGCTTTCTGAAAAGAAACAAAGAATCAAAGATATTAAACACTTCAAACATATTTGGACAAAGACGGCCACCACGGTATCTGAGGAGTCTGTACAAACCCTAATGTATGGAGTTAAGTGTAAAATTCGAAAATTTTATGCAAATACCGAATGATTATGATTTGAATTCGTGAATAGCATAGCATAGCATAGCATAGCATAGCATAGCATAGCATATGCGATTGTACAAATCGTGGGTGGCTATATAATGGTCAACTAATACGTTTTGCAGAAAATATCGAGTGTTGACGCAGAAAATATCACTTGGGATTAGTGATTTTCCCCACACAAAAATAAAATCTACAATACAAGCATCGCATTATACACCTGGCCACATCCTTACAATCGCAGGGGAAGGGAGAGAAAGTTAATCCAACATCTACTTAAGAAGGTGCAGGGAACCCATACTACCTTCATAGGTGTCACAGGAAGGAAAGAGTTGTGTTAGTGGGAGGGTGAATGATTTGGCAACTCTATTCGTCAATATAGAGCATTTGATAAATCAGTGACAAAAAATAAAATATAAATAGATAAAATGGAAAGATCTCACCCGATTGGCCTAGAGACTTTGCAGCGTCATGTTTTCAGAAATGCTTTATTTAATTTTCCTTGAACCGCCGCAATCACTGATAACGCTCTTCTAGCTCGTACGTACAAAAGAACGCACTCCACGCATAATCAAGGTTATGATTTGAATTCGTGAATAATGCGAAATTTGTGTTTTACTCCAGTTTTGATGTGTCCGGATTATTCAGGATACAGACCTTAGTAGGTTTTATGCTTATTGTAAAACCATTTGTTCTTACCAAAGACCATTGCTCGAACTTTCCTTCGTACACGGCCCATCATCTTTTGCACGAGCCCTGTTCTCACCAGTGCGCAAAACAGTCAGGTTCAATGTGTCATTTTCAGATGAATATGAACTACCATCTGCCTCACCATTCACTGCCTTGTGAGAGTCTGAATGATTTAGAGGTAAACGAGTCACTGACAGCCGAGCACTCAGTCAGTAGCTCATTCAGCACGTTTATTCTTCCGTGATGGTACCCAATCCTTGTTTTGAATGACTGAGCGTACATTTTAGATGGAAAAATGCCTCAATTACACTCTGTGTGAGCGGAAGCAAGCGGTTTGATTCACCTTTTCGTGAGTGATTGATTTTTTTTTTGTTGGCTCTTTCATCGTCCTTTACCGTCTGGTACAAACGGTCTGGACAGATCAATGGATTAAATAGTTCAGTACTTTTACACTCAGGCTTAGCAGTCAATAATTTTACGCTCTGGTTCTCACTGGTTTGGCTGCCAAATTCCATTTGCGCTTGAAATCCTTCAGGTCAATTGCACCTGACCAGTTTTCCTCAATTGGCCAGTTTTCCTCAATTGGCCTTAGTTCCGGAGTATCATCCGAATTCATCTCCTTGGGTACCACTGTGATGCCATTTTCGCTGTACCACTGTGTGGTGGAATTTCAGTAGTGGCAGCTTGCCACGTCCGCCCTGAATAGGCAATCCACCTCATGCTGCACCAGAAAAGGCCAGGCATCAACATTATCCCTATCCATTATCCATTATCCAATCTATCATTGGATATTATCCCTATCCCTATCCGGATAATTTTAAAACGGATAATATCCAAGTTAAAATTATCCGGATAGAAAAGTTTTAAAATTATCCGGAGGAAAGAAAAAGTGGATAGGGATAATATCCATTATTTTTCCCTCCGGATAGTATCCGGAGTACTCCGAACAGTTTATGTTTAGAATAGGGATGTTTGATATCAAATATGAACTCCTAAAAATGGGTATTTTTAGAACCGGGATGATGTCCAGAGGCCGGAAATCGATATCTGACGACATTTTGAATTCCAATATGGCGGCTTCCGGTTTGATAGAAGGTGGAAAATACTGTCAAATACCCATCAATATGGGTATTTTAGGAGTCGGGGTGATGTCCAGAGGCCAGAAATTGATATCTGACACCATTTTGAAATCCAAGATGGCGGCTTCCTGTTTCATAAAAGTAGGAAATACTGTCAAATACCCATCAATATGGGTATTTTTGGAATCGTGGTGATGTCCAGAGGCCGAAAATTGATATCCGACGACATTTTGGAATCCATCGGGGTAATGTCCAGAGGCAGAAATTGATATTCGACGCCTCACTCATAGAACGACGCGAAACTCATAGGCGCAAAAACTCATGCATGAGATTTGAGTTTTAAAGTTTTTCCGAACACTGCTGGTGGGTAACACCATTGGGAACCTCTGTAGAGGTATCAGTTGAACACATTCGAAAGGAACGCCGTTTCCCAGCAATTTATGCTATTCATACTAGCGGGTAATGGTTTTTCCACAATTCATATAAATTGAACTTTGCTCGTTTTCTACTCTCTTTTTACAATTTTCATACTACCGTACTCAAACGAAACTATCAACTCTATATATATATATACTTTATATAGTATATATACTTTCATCTCCTCATCTATCGTATAAAATTACCACTTTAAGTCTGATATCTGACGTTATGCATCTCCAACTATGTAAATCGTTAACTTCACGCATGGAGTTATACAAACATTATTAGTTAAAGTATCTTATGATTCCATAATACCTTAAATGCTTATGCAAAATGAATGGCAGTAACCTTGCTAAGAACCACGCACAATCCTGATCTAATCCGTTGCGACAAAGTGACAGCTAACTGTCTAACTTTCAGATTAGCAATAATGGATCAGATCCGGATGCATTGTGCGTGGTCTTTAGTTTTGTTTGCCGAATCTCAGTGGAACTGACAGCGTCTGGCAGCTCTGCAATAAGGTTTACTGAGATCTCAGCAAAAGTGACATTTGGTCGCTAAGTCCCCTAAAAATGTTCACCTCAATTTAAGCAAGCAGCTGTCGTTTTTCGCTGAGATATCATAGTGTAAAACATATTGCGAGCTGCTTTGTGTGCTAAAATTACTTAGATTTGGTAATTAAAACTTAATAAGTGATTTTTTTTGTAAAAATCGACTGATCCACGGTTGAAGCACAGATAAACAGACGTAGCTTTTGTTACCGTTTGGGTACTTTGCCCTATGGAAAAAAGCTCGAGCAGAGCGATAGCAGTGCTATAAAGAGCGAGCACTCAACCGAACGAGACAGCAATCCACTAATATACTGCTGTTTGGGACATTTTGGGAAAAGGGAAATATATGGTCTGCTACCGGTCCGAAGAATAGCACTAGTTCTTTTCCACGCCAACCTTTGAGTTAACAAGTTCACCAAGTTGAAGAACAAAGTTTATAAGTTCACATAGAGTAATAAATAGTGAACATTCGAATACGGGTGGAAAAACAAAGCTGCCTAATCCTTTGAAACCGTAGAATCAGGTAGGAAAATATAAAACGGACTCCGGTAGCATAAACTACAATCAGACCCTTTTCCTATTTCCCACGTGCCCGCAGGACCCATTGAGTTTTACCACAAAGCCGGGTGTAAAGCCTGTGTCAGGCCACGGCCAGTGAAATCAGCCCGAGAACGCACTGGGCCAGGTAGTGCTCGATCGACCGGCTATACGTACCAACGAGCAGACGTTCAACTTTGGTAGGAAACCTGGTACCACGAGGAGTACGCAGTGACAGAACCTCGTGCCATCCTGCACTGATACCACTGTCCGTGGCAACCGTGCTATTCATCCAGCAGTCCCCTGCGTCCAGCGCAAGTGACGCCGACGCCGCCGACGTGCAGCAATATCAGCGATCATCCGATCGCACTCGTAGCCACCCCGTCCGATTCCCCGCAGCAGAGATCCACGTGCCGGCCGGCCCTTACACACAAACACACCCCCAGAATTTGTAAGTAGGTTTTAATTAATAAAAGTTAATTATAACACTCTTCATTCTGAACCATCTTTCACGCCTTTAACAATTGGTCAATTTAGATGGTCAAGTTTTGAACCCACCATAGCATGCTTTTGGCACTACAGTATATGGACGATCAAATGTAAAATACTGTGATAGTAACAGTATAGTTCTATCAAAACCTCAGCATTTTCATTGATCCATTGACTTAAACATTAGCATTTCCACGAACCTCTCACCGCAGCACCGGTATCGGATCGCTTTGACGTTTCTATTTGTTCGTTTTACCTTAAATGCAACATCATTTATGAATTTGTGAGGTAGCTTTTGTTTTTCGCGAGAAACTCGAGATGCCGTACAATGTTTTCAAGAAAAACTTATTCAAAGAGTAACGTCAGTTTGTCTGTGGTAGAAGTTTTTTTTTGTAAATTAAAACTTTGCAGAACTCAGTTATCATTGTTATTATACATTAATTAAATCTTAAAACTAGAGTTAAGGGAATTGTACCGAATACTCGCGGTAGTCACGAGGTTAG
The DNA here is from genome assembly GCF_037179485.1 of Ochlerotatus camptorhynchus. Lineage (NCBI taxonomy): Eukaryota > Metazoa > Arthropoda > Insecta > Diptera > Culicidae > Ochlerotatus > Ochlerotatus camptorhynchus. The sequence continues at coordinate 47,275 of NW_027040535.1, forward strand.
CGGAGATTTAAAATCTTATGGATGGGGAGAGGGAAAAGGAGATTTTAAATGTGATTTATGATAAAACTAAAGCACACTGAAAAAAAATTTCACTTAGTTTCTATTAGGAACAGACATAATATTTTTTCCAATCACAAAAATAATTATTTTTATCTGAATATCACATAGCATAAGAAATTCTATATGAGAAATCATATAGATTTCATTGGACACATAAAGTTCATGTGATTTAGTGGTGCAATTTTCAATAATGGGATCACATGAAAGTTATGTGAAATTCACATGGATATTTTCCACTGGTTATGTGATTTATTTTATGAGTGTAGAAGTGTTGGAGTCAATTCACAATGCACAATCAAATAAGCGTATAGCAGAACTACTAAACACACCTTAAAAAGTACCACAGTATATTAAAATACACTGTGAAATTATTCATACACCCAAAACAAAACGTCAAATATTTGTTATTCTTTCTCTTTCCATCACATCCATCACACTTCCCATTCAAGCATACAACGTTAGAGCAAGAGTGATCCCTCTCCCATTCATTGCCGTCTACCGAATGAGTCGATTGTCAATTCCCGTCGTGTACGTTGCTCCGCTGTTGTCCGTCGCACTGATAAACAAAAGCATCATTTTCCGGAAGAAAAACATGCATTCCGGTGTAGAAATGGTGCTCCCATAGTGTAAAGTGAATCGGGAAGATGTAATTACGTATCGTGGGTGTTGGGAATCCAGTGGAAAAGGTGAATTGGGTCGGATGAAAATCGGACAATTTTCATTCAGCATTACACTTGAGGAGAGCTGGCGAAAAAGAGGAACGACCCACCGTCGTGGTATTGGTGGGCGTGTGTTGCGTGAAAACATATACAAACCATACCACGCTGGGTGGTTCGGTGTGAGTGTGGAGTGTATCACAACATAATGTTTCGTGTTGGAGAGTGAGAGCGTGTGTTGGAACCGGCGCTGCGGGGGTGGTGGCATGCTGGAATGGAGGAATAACAGTGGCAGCACTGCTAGCAATCAGTTATCTTACCCAACGATCGGGTGGCCCCTATGCATCAGTGGTGGTTGTGTACTGTTGATAATGAATCCATACAATGATGGCAATTTGATCACTGTTTAACGTTGATATTGAAATATATTTCATCCGAAAAGGGCATTGACCAACTAATGGAATTAAACATAGAAGCTATGTTTCACACGATAACTTGTCATATTAATTGTTTTGTTTATTTTTAGGAAATTTATGAAATCTCAAATTTGAAATTGTCGATATGGGGTGAAATTGATCAACTCTTCAAATGGCTTCCCAGTGCATTCATACTAGATTTGCTTTATAAATTTGGATTAGAATCCATGTGCTAAGTGTATTTAAGCAAAAAATACCAAGATAGATTTTGATAATTCGTTGGAAATTTAGCGAAAGTGCTCAAATATCTTGATATTGGAAACTATATTTTTTTATAATATAATTCAAATTTAGTTTCACTTAGTTTAGTAAAAATACCACTTCCAAGGTAGTGACAACATTTGTTGAAGCCCTTCAATGGGTTGTTTGAATGATGATATTGTAAGCTATTGAACGTAATTAAAATAAAATTGAAATGTAGAAAAGTTATACGCCACCGGGACAGCTAAAAATGGAAGGCATTTTGATCAATTTGCTCCCGGATTACGGTACTGAAATTAGTAAAGTTCAAAGGAACATATCTTAGTCTTTGTTACTTTTTATTATAGATACTATAGATTCCTTAGATAAGCGGAGGAAAAGTATAATGTAGCCAAACGAACTGTCAGCTAGTGTAGCCAAACGAGCATGACGTCATCATAGTGTTGTTTGAGAGAGAAGTATTGTAATATTATGAGCACAAAACGCTTTCCACACTCCATATTCCGATTTATTTCGTGGACAACGGAATAAGGAAAGATAAAGCAACCCATTCCTCGATACATTGTTGCAAAGATTTGCTTTGCACTTCATTTTGAACTTTTACGCACGAAACAAAACAAAACTGCACAACGAAGAGCTCTATGATGGCATGAACTTTTTCCACGGATGCCAGTAAGATCATTTATTTTTCATGGTTGCCAAAACAACTTTAAGTGCCTCCACTTATCTATGGAATCTATAGTATTTATACTTTTTATGCCTTGTTGATAGTGAAAAGACTCGGCTTAGTCCACCGAGGATGATCTTGAAACAAGGAAAACATGAGTTAGTTAGTCTTCATCTAGGTGATTCCTAATCTTCCATTCGTTGTTACCTAGGTTGATGTGGTTAAGACTAGAGTTCTGATGCATGGTCATTATCGGTGTCATTTCTTAATTTTGTTGCTAAGGAATCCAATTTTGACTGACAAAGGGCGTGCCTTTGGAGGGTGTTTCAATACTCCGAAGGGTATAAATAGCGGGATCTTTAAATTAGAATCGGATCCTTGCGATAAATGCAAGAACGACAACTGTAAAAAATCGAATACTTAATCATTTCTCAATAGTGAGAGACCTCTTTGATGGTCTGTAAAGATAATTTTTCGGATTTGGGCGACATTTAGGCTGTGTTCCATTTGGTGAATTTTTCACAGATGGAAATTTTTTTTTAATAAACCTGCTATTGCACCAGACTTTTTTTACCGATCAGAAATCAATTTTGACAAACACCTTCTCGAAAATAGGAAGATCAACAACAGAGGGATTTTCTAACAGCTCAATTTATTTTCGAAGTGTCAAATTTAAGTGAAAATTCACCAAATCAGTGTCAACATTTCAAAGGGGCGTAATTGCTTTTGTAAACGATTTCGCGCGAATAAAAGCTCACACACGAAAATTAATGACACCAACAGGTAGAAGAAAGCTTCCTCTACCAACTAGCATTGTTAACATGGAGAGGGGAGCTTTAATATGCGAGAAATCAACGGCTAAAGCCATTGTTTACAAAAGCAATTACGCCCCTTTGATATGTTGACACTGAAATGGAACACAGCCTTAGTTTATTGTCCATTTTATCTGATTGAATCGCAAATCAATGCCAGATTATCATGTTTTGGGGTGACTCCATCTACGATGCAGGAAAAATTGTGTTTTTATGTGGTTAGCTGCGCGCACGCTGAGTAGATAGAAAGAAGATTAATGATGATTCTGAAGATTTCTTGTAAAAAGATGATGCACGATGCAAGTAGATGGGAGAAATGAAAGAAGATTTTTCGAATATTGATTCGCTAGTGTGAGATTTGTTGAGCATCTAGAATTGAGATTAAGATGTGTCGCCGCCCTCGCATATTTTGATGTTATCTAAAACTTTCTAGAACCTATTAGACTGATCGAATATGAATAAAATACTGAATAACTAAATAAAATAGTTTCGAGGAAGTCTTGCGAGAACACCAATCATACTTTTTTAGAGTTAACATGTCAAAAATTGAAGATTTTTTAAAAATGTCTTAAAATTATGAATTTTACAATTTTGTCGAAGACAAAAACCAGTTATCTCAAAAATGCAGAAAGTTATAATTTGGTTGTGTAATACTAGCTTAATAATGGTGACTTTTTGAAGAGATTTGGAAGAACATTTTAAGCAACTTCGTAGAAGACACCTAACCTTCAAAAAGGAGAGAAAAAAATGGCATTCCCGGGAAATTGTATTTCCATATGGAGACTGTTGGAAACGTTTTTTTTTTTTTTTCAAAAGAACTCCCAGCAAACTTCCGGATAAAGTTGGAAGAAACATCCGGTGGAAGCTCTGACAGAACCATGGTACAAGACGTACGAAACTTGCGCAGGAAGTCAGAAAACACTTTCAGGGCAAGACAGTAGGACTCCTGGGGAAGAAGAAACTTCTGAAGTAAGTCTAAAAAAACTCACAGATGGTGTCGGAAGAAGCTTTAGAAGGAAACCAGAAGCACTTCTGAGAGGGAGAAGTCAAAAGAAATCTCGACCAGAAGTTGGAAGAATCATCCGGTGGAAGTCATAAAAAAAAATCTTAATAAAACTGGAACTTGCTTCTGAGGAAATATGGAATAAATTTCCCGGGAAAATTGCAAGAATGAGACAATAACTTCCGGGAGTAGTCGGCAGGCATTTTCATGGGAAGTCATAAACTTCCAATTTCAAAAATCTTCTTAAGATTGGATACTAAAAACATATGTAACATTTTTAAATGTTAATGCTTTTAGAGAAAACTAATATTACCTAATTTTGTTAAAAAATCCGTGTGGCACCTCTGTACGAGAGTCCTATATTGACCTTATATTGCAAAAAAAGCGAAAATGCTTGTTGAATATGGATCACCTTCAATTGAGAGATGCCTGGTGTTTTCGGTACTAATTGCATTTTGTTAATATTTTTCATGCCTATCGATAATAGACATTATGTGAGGAAAATACTTTTGATTAAGATGCACATGGCAAATGAGAACAACCCAAATTTGAGTTTAGTTCATTCATAATCGCCAAAAGTGCAGGAACTCAACGATGAATACATTTGCCACATGTTTTTCTGTGGAAAACCTCAAAAATATGCCAGAAAATGAGGAAAATTGACGTAAATTTTACTTAGTATATGAGAAGTACCAACTGAGTGAATCCAATCTTTACTTTTATCATATTCGGGATTTTTATCGTGGACAAACCTAGAAAAAGCTGGAAAAAAACATGAGGCAAATTTACTTATCACTGAGCTCCTGCACTTTATGTGATTTATGAGTAAACTAAACTCAAATTTGGGTCGTTCTCATTCGCCGTCCAGTTGATCTGCAACATCCTAAACACATTTCACTATCGATTGCATTCCGTTCTGTAACCGTTATTTCAAAAATTTCAATCGAGATTGAATTTCTCAATTACCTACTATGTATTTCGCACAAAATCCATCCCAAGCAAAGTAAACCCAGCATAATCGCCTATAACGCTGAAGCATAGGGGCCACCGCCAACATAATGGACTATGTATACTGTATCGCATGCCGCTCATGTTTCTCATCTCGTGCGGATTTTTGTTTAGCAGCGGTAGCAGCTTGGCGACATCGACGAGAACGGAGCACGACAGCCAGGAAGGCGGCAGCAGCAGCAGCAGCAGGAGTTTACCGACTACCACTCAGATCGAACCAAAAGTGCGCGCCAGTGTATGAGTGACTGAGGAGAACCATGCTCATGGCTTGCTTCCACGGCAGTGCCAGTGTATGTTGGGGGGTAATAAAAAATTAGAAAAGCAGTTAGAGGAAAAGCGGAAAAAGGCACCTCTGGTGTGGAAGTTCTGTTGTGTTTTATGGCAACAAAAGAGTCGTAAAAAACCATCTTGCGTCTTCTGGTGTGCCGGAGTGGAAGAATCATTTCTCGGTGCGTGCGCGGCAGAGAACAAGGAAAAGTGGAACGCAGAACGGTTCTGGCTGGCGTTCCTAGCGAGGAATTATGTTAGCAGCTATTTATATTGTGACAGTAGTGTTTTGTTTACATCACCAAGTGACGTATGGAGCGACGGCAGGCGCGCTGGATGTGACGAGTAATGGGTAAATACATTTTGAATGATACTTTTTCTTTCGGTCAGTTTCATTGTTACGTGAAAGGTGTATGGTTGTAGTGTGTTCACGCCTTCTCACGCGGATGAATGGTGTGAGCATGAGCTGAATGAACAAAATGTCAAATAGTAAACAATGGCAAAACTTCATAGATTTTATTTTATATTCATAGGAAATTATTATACAACCTTTACGACATGGATTACTTTTAATCGTCATAACCTCCGTCTCGGCTTTTCCTACTCCTATACTAGGGAACACGCATAAATAACGCAAGAGAAAAAAAGTTGATGCTTGTTTAATCAACAGCAGATGTTCAAACTTAAGTAATTATCACGCTCTGATGGATGTTAGGAGGGTGATATGCTTCCTGTTTGGTTTAGTGTTTTCTGATGTTTCGTTTTCTAAACGTTTAGGGTCGAGAGCTATTTCAACCTAAGCGCCTATTTTCGACATATCGAGCAGAGAAGACCGAATATACATATCTATGATTACGATGTGAACGAATCATATTGTTGTAGTGTAAATATTTAAAATCCACTTGTCCGTACAGTTGTTAGTGAGGTGATGTTGTTAAATATTAAACTGCCATTAGAGCCACCACCATGAAGAAAACACAGAGGAAGTCCTACGTCAAAAAAAAAACAAGAAAACGAACAACCAAACCGGCAAACGAGTGGAGTAATAATACAAATTATTGCAAATGCGATACAACGAGTTGTTTCCTTGATGGTTGTCAACGATGTGGCTGAACGTGAGGTGAAGCTAATTTCTGACTTTATCAAGAATTCCACCCGAGACCCAGTTCAACAGCAATATTGCTTCAGGTGATCGAACAGCATCGAAAAGAGTACCCTTAGAAATCGTAGAATATATTGAACTGAAATATAATCATTACAATCCAATGACATTTATGTGAATATGTCTGACATTGTATATTAGGTACCGTAAAACGGGGTAACATTGATAGTTTTTTAATGTATATTCTAAATATTTTTTAGAGTAATAATTTTTTTTTCAAATTTTATATTTTTAAAACAAGTACTGAGGATCCAAGAGATAATTCGCTAGTAATATGTTGAACGAAAATTAAGGGGGTAGTACACTTTGAACGTCCAAAAAGTAAGGCATTTTCGTTAATTTTTTAAGCAATAAAACACTAAGGGAGGGCAAATATGTTATAACCCATTTATTAGCCATCCTTCGAACTACAATTTGTATTTTTTTGAACTCGATTGGCGTCTCCCGTGGCCGGTGCACCAGGTCGCGCGGAAGTCGGAAAACGGCGTGGGAAAATAATCCTTTCCATGTGATCCTGGAACATAAATCGAAAAAAATCCTGATTAGCAATGAAATTTGGGTTAGAAATACGTATTCCGATTTTTTTTTTAAATTAATTTTTTCAAAAGTTGTAGCCTTAGGAAAAAAAAGTCCATTTTTTCACCCTAAAAATGCTTACAAAATCGTGGATTAAAAATCCATTTTTGACTAAATCGAAAATGTGGATTCGTATTTCTAAGCTGAATTTAATTCTGAACAAGAAAACCTAGGCAATATCCAAATTTGATGATAACTGGTTAGAGTTATTTCCCACGCCAGTTTGAAAAACCCCGTTTCGAGATAAACGCGTTTAAAGATAAAAATGCTCTCTCAGCGCGCCGGTACATGTTTTAGGAAATCGCTTCGTAAAGCGGTAAGGAATATTCTGGCGGACTTGGATGCTTTTCTAAATTAAAGTATACATCCCAAGGAACATTTTCAACCAAAAAAATGATTTTTTTTGAAAAATCAAAGTGTACTCCCCCCTTAAGGCATTTGCACTATTTTTTTAGTTTTGTGACCGAACTTCAGTATTTTGATTTGGGGTTACTTTGATAATGCTCGATGAATGTAGAAAAAAAATGGATGAAACTCAAACAATTTAGTTCTTTAAATATGAAACTTTGAATGAGTATATAATCAGAAAACATCATAAGCAATAAGAATACAATATTGAATTTATGATGGCTGTATCGGAAATACATTTCATAAGTGATGGTTTGAGTGCTCAGTTTTTCAATAAAAACCAAGAATCATGAGGGTTTTCGTAGTCTGTAATTATCAAGAAAAATCATTATAGTTGTTTTTTTCGAATTTTCTGAAATAATGAATCTATCTTCAATCTGATTCGGAAACTCAAGCAAACGTCGAAACTCAAACATTAAAAAAAGTTGACATAAGCTACTCAAACTAAAAAATTAACCTTTTTTTCTAGATACATGCAATCTAAATACAAATTGCGGCTTAGTTAGGGGGGACACTTCCCCCTGCCACCTGTTTTTTCTTTTTTTTTGCAAGGAGGAAACCTTCAAAAAGCCATCGTGCCACTGCTTGATGACTGGGTGCATAATCGCGGTGACATGGTGTGTGGGATTCTTACCGCACTAAAACCTCCTTGGACCCCTTGCCCTTTTCCTCCGGAACCACTTGCCGTATTACTTCGGAGAGGGTCCAATTGTCCAATTGTTTATTGTTTATCAGTCAACAGGTAAAATGTTTACCCCAATGACACCTGTTCTACAACTAAATACAAAACTAACGAATAACATAAATTAACATAAAACTTGTTTAAAACTACGCTTGTTTGTTTCTCGTGACACGTTGAAATCGTACACATAATAACACCGGTTGAATACACGGGACATGCTTCGCAAAGGTTCGTGAAAGCCATAATTAGTTCTTGCCGGAGGGATGGTGATAAACGAGTGCGACCGAAGATTGCGACGACGTGCGTTGATGTCCAAGAAACTAAGAAGCGTAGGACTGTCAATGTTGCCTTGCAGAAGATCCCCAACAAAGCACGCTTTTGCCACGTTACGTCTTGCTTCTAGTAATTCCAGATTTATAAGTAGACAACGGCTTTCATAACTGGGCAGGTTGAATGGATCTCTCCACCTAAGATGACGTAGAGCGAACCGGACGAATTTTCGCTGAACAGCTTCGATGCGTTAAGTTTCATTCTGGTAATAAAGAGACCAGACGATAGACGAATACTCCAAGATAGGGCGCACAATTGAGCAGTATAAAGCTTTTAGGCAGTAAACGTCCTTGAACTTTTTTGCAAAGCGAAATAAAAATCCTAGTTGCGATGAGGCTTTAGACACAACGTACGCGACGTGATCCTTGAAGGTTAATTTTGTATCAACCAGAATCCCCAGGTCCTTGACTGTCGAATCACGTTGTAGATTCACGCCTCACAAAGCATAGCTAAAATGGAAGAGTGATTGCTTGCGGCCAAATGAAATAACCGAACATTTGGACACGTTCAGCGACATTCGATTAATATGACACCATTCAGAGAAGGCTTCCAGTTGTTGTTGCAGAAAAAAACCGCGTCTTGTGGTTGCTTAATCGTGTAGTAAAGCTTCAGGTCATCGGCATACGAGAGTTTTAGGCATTTCAAGATGAAATTTACATCGTTCATATACAGCAAGAATAGAAACGGCCCCAAGTGACTTCCTTGGGGAACACCGGACCAAACCGGAAAGGAGGGCGAAACGTGGTCTCCAATTTTGACGGACATACCGTGCGGGACCGAAATCCGTACAGCACCGAAATCCGTACACCCTGTTGAATTTGTTTGTTTATATGCATCATAACAATGTAAATATTATACATGAATACATATTCATGTTCATTCATGCATCAGCTTGATGTTAACTTCAACAATTAAGCAGTATAACATGCAATTAAAATAAGAAAAATAAAAACCTTATCACGTGTCGGGCATTTCTGTCAATCGGTTGAGTTCTTAACGATTTTCTAAGAAAATGTCTCGGATTTACTTCCAGTTGTTAAGCGTATTTAAGTGATTTTTGCAAGTAGTTTCCTGAAGGTCGATCGGAAAGGTAAGTGTTTATCGTTTTATATCTCAATTCTAAGCAATGGATCGTTCATATGGTATTTATTTATCAAAATTAGTACTGTACGGATTTCGATCCATATATAACAGCTGATTCTAAATCCGTACACTTGTGCATCACTAATGACGATTCTACTTTATCTAATGTTTTTCAGCAGATCATGGAAACTAAATACACGCCGGAGGATTTGGAGAAGACTGTGGCAATGATGCGTGCGGAGAAATCTTACCGAGAAGCATCAAGGGATTTTGCCGTTCAATTCACCACCATAAGAGATGCCGTATTGAATCGCTACTCTCTTATTTTATTCGTATTGTAAACGTTATATTATTAATATCTTTTAATGAAGAGCGTCAAGAACCAGCCGAAAAGTAAAACAACGCAGCTCCCCTACAGGATATCACCAACACGCATATACAAATTAGGGACCATGCATAAATGACGTAGCATTTGAGGGGGGAGGTGAGGGTTTCAGAATTTGTGACCGGCCATGTATTGGATATAGCCAAATACGCTACGAGGGGGGGGGGGGAGGAGTATAAAATTGATCAAAAATATGCTACGTCATTTTTGGATGCTCCCTTACAGAGAGCAGACAGAAATGGGCCAGAGAGCATTCCCAGCTACCAGCGAGGAATGACCGGAAATACACATGAAAGTAGTGCGGGCGAAAATTGATAAAGAGAACGCAAAGAAACAAAGGATTGAGGAACGACAAAAGAAAAAGGTTGAGCGAGAGAGGAAGAGGAGGAAGAAAAGGAAGAAGAGCAAAGAAAGTTCCCTAATAAACGATACCATGAACGAACTTTATCCCGGATGGGTAAACTTTCCCACAAATGGTTTGGATGATACCCCGAACACGTCGTTAAGCTCTCTATTATGGTTATTTTTATTAGGGTTGGAAGCAAGAAAGCATTATAACTTGAAAAGGCAATGGTAACAATGGAGAAGAAGCAGAAGAAAGCTGTGGAAAAGAAGCAATGAAAGATCTGTATTTTTATGATTATTACTCTCTTGACGTATTAAATTAAATTAAGTTATAGTCGTTATTTTACCATTTTTAATTTTCATGCTCAAAACGAAAACTAATCCTTGATGTCAGTTCATTGTCTTTTTTTGTTGGTTTCTAAGATGGTTGTATTTTTCTTTTACTTATCCGCCATTATAGGGCTACCATCTTAGGAACCGGTTAATTTATCGCTTGATACCAGTGGGTTGGTGGAGTTCCAAAGTATGGCGCATCTTGCACGTTATCACATGTCAAATTTCAAAAACCTCGAAGTTTTGATCGGAGGAAAACTCCAGTAAGAATATTTAACCCAAAGCACTGGTATAGAATAAAATTTGGAAGAAATTAATCCTTAAACATGATATTAGTTAGCATAAAAATCCAGAACAGTTACCTTCTTAAATACAAAGAATTCAGTTACCTCTCCTTTGAATCGATTGGAGCATCAATTAATCTAACGCTGATATCATTAGTAAAAAAAAGTAAAAGTAAAAAAAATGAACTTGAACCATTGAAGAATGATTCTTATGTAAAATCGTGCACTGAATTCAACAATGTAGTCGAAAAAATGTCAGTAGGATAGTTTTTGAGATACAGCTAAAAATGAAAATTCACTTTAAACAAGTTTGATTACTATAATACAAATATCTCCGGTTGTAATGAGATTATATCAATTATTTTAACGCTAAATTAGAGGTAAGAAATTTTTTCGTTCGATCAATTGAACATCAATTGTCAGTGAGATTGATGGTATTGTTGTTAGTTAATAGTTTGTTTTTTAAGTTTTCCTAAGAAAAATTGAATTTCTGCTAAGTTTTTAAGCAATGTTAATTAAAATGTTTATGGTGGTTCTACCATTACTCTCACGGAAAAATAGTGTTATAACGATCGAAATAAAATTTTATCACGTTTAATTTGGCGTTAAAATAATTAATATTACTTCATTGCAGCCAGAGATATTTGTGTTTTAGTTTTTTTAACGTGAGATTTCATTTTTTAGCCATGGGAAGGAGGGGCATAGTGAACAGGCGGGGCATAGTGAGCATCCCGTACTTTGGCTCTGGATCTCCAACTGCATGAAACAAATCAACTGGTAGTAGGATCAATATCCTTAAGATATTGATCCTACAGCCAACAAATTTGTTCTGAACGGCCGGAAGTCCAAGCTGGAGCACGCGTGATGCTCACTATGCCCCACCTGTTCACTATGCCTCTCTTACCCCTATATCTCCAAAACTATCCTACCGAGATTTTTTTTGACTATATTTTTAGATTCAGCGCACGATTTTACATGGGAAATGACCATCAGCGTACAAAGTTCAAATATGCTGTAAACTAGTGTATTTAAACGAATATAGCTGTTTTGGACTCTTAGCCAAGCAACTACAAAAAAAAAATACTTTATTCAAGATAGCAACACGTTTTTTTTTCATTGAGTTGGATCGATTTACATTCATGTACGGATTTTGATTCATGACTGTACGGATTTTGATTCATCCTCAACACAGTGTACGGATTTCGATTCAAAACTGTACGGATTTTGATTCAATCGTAAAACGCTGTACGGATTTTGATTCAAGATATGTGCAATTTAAATCCTTTTTTCTAATAATTGAAGGTAATTTTAAGACCTGGTGTTTGCAAATATTGGAAAAATAAAGATAAATGTAAAGGAAAAAGATGTGATACAGAGCATAATGTGATAGCATTATTTAGTATTGACCGTTAATGATTCTCTCGTGCTTAGGTGTACGGATTTCGGTCCCGCACGGTACTTCGACCGGTTAGGTAGGATCGAAGCCAGGAAAGCAAGTTACTGTTCATTCCCAGCTTGTCGAATTTAGCAACTGCGATTTGATGATTCATTTTATCAAACGCCGTGGATAAGTCTGTGTAAATAGCGTCTACTTGTTGACCATTTTCTATTTGGCGGATCACGAACGAAGTGAAACAAGTCAAATTAGTTGTCGTCGAACGGCATAAATCCGTGCTGATCAATCGAAATGTAGTGTGCGTAGTTCTGAACCAGCTTATGCAGAACGATCACCTCAAACAGCTTAGAAGTGGCGCTCAACGCAGCTATGCCCCGATAGTTCAAAACAATCCGCTTGCAGCCTTTCTTGAAAACTGGGAAAACATACGACTGCTTCCAGCAGTTTGGGAATACACCAGTAGCCAAAGATAGGTTGAATACTCTTGCTAGTGGTGTTGCAAGTGTATCCGCGCAGCATTTGACGACAAGCGATGGAATCCCATCCGGACCTCATCCCGTGGAGGATTTTAAATCCTTTCCGGCCGATATAACCATATCGTTCGTGATCACGAACTGTAGCCCAGAGGCCGAAAGTTGCGGAACATTTCTGGTGGCGACGGCTTCATCCTGCGGGTCGATGTGTTCATTAGTGAAAACATTGCTGAATTGAGAACGGAACAGGTCGGCGATGTCAGTGGTGGAATCAGCTTCAAACAATCCGTTGGTCATCGTAGAGGGCAGTCCGGATTCCATCCGTTGGTCATGGACGTAACGCCAAAAACTTCTGGGATTTGTCTTGAAGCGCCTTTGCAAATGGTCCTGATATGCGTTGTACAAACGATTATTAAGTTGGTTGTATTCAGTGCTCGCCGCCATATATCTCATTCTCGTGGAGTCCGTGCGATACTTGCTATGTCGTCTGAGAGCTGCCCGCTTCACAGTCCTAAGATGCTTGAGGTTAGCATTTGACCAGGCTGGCTTAGCCGGTTCGTGTCTAGACTTCACGGGAACGAACTGATCGATGGCATACCACAGGATACCAGATATGGTCGACGCAGCGAGGTTGGCATCACAATTTTGAAGCACCTCGTCCCAATCGACATGTGCGAGGAACTTGTTCATGCTGTTGAAGTCAGCCTTTCTGAAATCATAGGCGATGCTTTCAGAGGTATCTTGGAAGCGTTGCTGTGGACTTATCTTGAATTCCATCAGTACAGGATGATGATGCCTGCAGATTTTAACGAGCGGTGATGGAGCTTGTATAACTGTGCTGTGCTCGCAAAGTTCCTCACTGACGAAGCATAGATCAAGCGTACGATTGTTTTCATTTGCAATTCCACTCATTTGTCTAGCGGTGCTATACGCATCAAGCAGCTTCCGTTATGCAAGGCTAATCGAGGATCGTGATGTAATTGGGTACAGGGAACCATGTGGACTACGCTGCCAAGAGATCGAGCTCAAGTTGAAATCGCCTAGGATGATAACGTTGTCTCTTGGTCCTAACTGCGAAACCACCCAGTTAAGCGAATCGATATGCTTTTCGATCAAACATTCATCGTTTACTCGATCAGGGGGAATATACACAACGCATAGGTAGAGTGTTGCATCGACAGTGGCAATTGCGATCCATATTTGCTCAACCGCCGAGCCATCAGGAGGGTCGAGCGTACGGGATTTAAAACTCGAGCGAACAGCCAGCAAAACACCACCTCCAGTGGTTTTGTTGCTATTCGAAGGCGACCGGTCTTGTCGATAAACGGAATATGATTCGCCAAACAACTGATTCGTTGAGGTATGTCCATTGAGCCAAGTTTCGGAAAGTGCGTAAACATCATAGGAACCGTCGCTGAAGGCCAATTGGTACTCGGCGAAAGAGCTGTTGATCCCACCAACATTTTGGTAGTACATCAGGACATTAGAAGAAGCAGGTGCAGCATTACTTGCTAGAGGCGCAGTCCTAGGGATTGAAGATTCGTCAGAGCGGGGATTGCCGTTACTAATAGGATACTTGCCATGATAGGCAGCTTGGAAGACCCCATCGCTAGCGCTAGACTCAGGGCCGGGACGACTTGGATGGCAGGAACGAGAGAACTGCGACAGGTTTTCGATGATGGCTGGAGGCGCGATTGAGCTAGGCGGGTCAGGGGCTTCCGTACTGCTTTGTGTCAGGCGTCCCGGGTTCGATGGCGGTAGTCTTGGTTGCGTTGGAGAATGGTGTGAAGAGGAAGCGTAGAAAAGTCGTGGAGGACTAAGTGTCGGTGTATTGTAGCCAATAGTGTCCTCGACGAGACACACGCTGGAAACGGAATGTCGATCAGGTAGTGAAAGCATATGATATTGAACGTACTTGCCTGGAAGAGCAGGCTGGAGGACCTCAACTGCAGACTCGACAACAGGACCGCGACGACTAAGATGATCGCTGGCAGCAAGAGACGGGACTGTGTCGGACTGAGAAGAGGCCTCCAAAATGCTATCTAACATGCGTCGCGGGGTCCTTAGTCCATCATGGATTACTCCGTTAGTCAATCGTCGTTTTTCGTTGTCAGTTGATTTTTCCGGAAATTTGCGGTGGTTGATCGTTGATCCAGTAGAACCAACAGAAAGCATCAGTTTTTTGAAAAATTGACAAATTCCCGCAAACGGATACTAACGGGCCAGGACGAGGGTTCCAACGCCAGTTCCTTGAGGTTAGGGTCCAATCCGATTTTGTACGATACAAACGTCAAGTTGGTGGTATCTTTGCCCTTCGGAACAAGGCGCACCACATCAGCAGCATCTGAAGTACACAAACAACGCGCAACGATTTTCTGCACGTCACTGTTACTGATTAGCGGATTTAAGCCAGTCATGTACAGCCAAAACTTTTCTGGTGCCGCAGCTTGCGCGATAGACGGCACAGAAAGATGAATCTCGCCAATATCAATCGCCTTCGTTCCGTTAACGGCAGGTACAGATATCTCCAGTCTACGGTCTTCACGGCGGTCTACGGGTTTTGGCCAAGGTAACGGAGTGGGAACGCAATTTGTCTGAGCAGCAAATCTTTCAATTTTCTGGCTCAGTTTTTCCACCACGATGGACAGCTCCTGTACTTGCTTAGGCAAATCAGCAAGCGGTGGCGTATCAATGTGTTAGCACCTTAGGTTTTCGGCAAGATAATTTATGCCTAACGTCCATATGCCTAACGTCCATATGCCTAACGACCGTATGCCTAACGTCGTGTACCCGGCGCTTCCAGTTCGCTGATCCTCTCTCCAATTTGTGAGTTATTTAGCTCCCAGCGTCACGTTCTACTCGGTTAACCCCAGTGGTGGATTCAGCCTACTCTGACGGAGAGTTCTCTCGGCTTCGGCTTTCACTACGCACTTGTGTAAGTAAATTACTACTTTCTAGCTGGTCCTCTCGCCATTTTTGCTGCAGCGCTGACATGATCTGCGTTACTGCTCTGCTGACGCTTTAATGCCTCCTCTTGACACATTTTTTCGACGACATTCTCCGTGCTAAGGACGAGCATCTCCTCTCGCACAGCATCACCCAGGTCGAAAGAATCGGTATAAGCCTGTGTGTCCATCTACCGGTCTCTGCTGCATCCCACTCCTGCTGCCACTTAGCCATCGACACCGTTCTCACAATTTTTCATACTCCTCTGGTTTCTCTCGTCATATACCACTCGTAGTCCTCCGCCAAGGTGATGCCGATTGGAATTATACCGGCGATAACGCATACTGCCTCCATCGAAATGGTTCTGTACGCACTCACGACTCGCATGGCCATGAGCCGGAACGTACTGCTCAATTTCCTTTGGTTCTGCTTCGTTTTCAGCGCTTCAATCCAGGTTGGACCTCCGTATCTTAGTATCGATGAGCACACTCTAGTCAGAAGACGCATACCCCTTGGCTACGCCTATGGGTACATATGTAATACTAATAATTGAATCCAACAAATTGTTTGAAAAACCTTCAACATGGGCAATGAGTAGTGGTCAAAGATCCATGTTCATCGTTATGTTGGAATTAATAATAGTTCAGGACTTTTCCATTGCGCGGCGCTTGTATGTATGTGAACTTCTGTATATGCTACATCTTTAGATGATGACAATCTAGGTAGTTGCTGTCTGCAGGAAAGTTGTTTAGGTGACCCAGGCCATTCGTATAATAAATAGATAAGTTGAAAATTCTCTTCACTTGGAAAAACTAACTTTTTGTAATCACATGATAATATGTTTATGGCAAGGGCAACGTTGGAGAACTATGAGTTTCATGAAACTTTGTTGAATACACTAAGTTTCTACATCATAAGTCTGTGTTTATTCCATAATACCTTCTATTTGTTGGATGATCCGTCCAGCTCTTGATCCGTCTGAAAAATCTCAGTAGGAGGCAATATAAAAGAACACGCGATCATGCCATGAAAGTTATCTGGTGGGATTTGCAAAAACAAATTATAACGCGATTCTCTGCTCTGAGTAATACAATTTTTGAAAATAATGTTTCAAAATAAGAGCCAAATTCCAAACCCTTTTGGAAGCTCACAAAAATGATACCTATATATAGATTCAGCCTATTCCAGAGGTTAAAGAAGGTGGTAAAATTTTGATCACAAATTCGGAAAAAGCTCAGAAACTTGCTAAACAATTCGAGAATTCCCATACTTTCAGTTTGGGTCTTACTAGTCCTATTGAGAATCAGAATGCTCGGGATTATCTGAATATTTTCTCAGGACTGATTTGAACGAAGTAAGATCTATGTATAATTAAAAAATTTGATAGTATGAAAGCTCTAGGTGATGATGGAATTTTCTATATCCTCTTTTGAATTTTGAAGCCAGAAAAAATCCAGCTGAAACTTCTAGCTACATACTTAGAAAAAATCATGTAAATTTAGGTGCTCTGAGAATGACATATACGAGTATCAATTTTGACATAAAATAGAGTCCTAACAGACGCGAAATTCAACTCAATTAAACGTACTTTTCGTAGAGTAACGAACTTTTCCTCTCTTGGAGCACTTAATTTTACATGAAATATTTGATTACCTCTCATCTTTAATGTCAAAGATGGATTCCGTCATGTGTAAAATTAGTTATTTTTAAGTGTGCATCGTCCAATAAATTTGCTGTCTTCAATAAGAAAAAAATAATTTTGAATAGAATGATGCTTCAGATCAATAGAAGTCTTCGTGTTTTTTTCAGCAGACTGCAGATTTTTTTTATTTTTTTTTAATATTTACAAAAAATGAGGATATCTCCCAACGCTTCCAAAATTCAACTTCTAATGTTCCTACATAAGCCTAGAGCTTCTTTTTTGAAACCAAGTAGTAGTCACGTAGTCACTATGAACGGAGTTCCAATTTCTTGATCAAGTCAAGTGAAATATCTTGGGCTAGTACTTGACCAAAAATTTATTTTTATAGATCACATTGAGGGCATTCAAGCCAAAGTTAAACAACTATATAAAATGTTTGTATCCTCTTATAAAGAGGAAATCCAAACTTTTCCTGAAAAATAAACTTCTACTATTTAAAAAAGTTTTTAGACCGGCCATGCTTACGCTGTGCCAATATAGTCTAGTTGTTGCCTCCCTGGTACAGTACTATCGAGGTACATAGAATTTCGAATGTTGAGACTTTAGAACAAATGTCCAACAAAATAATTAATAATTTCCGGCAAAAATCGTTACAATCCTCAATTGCAACGATTATTTCACTTTATAAGATTTAGTTTTAGTTTTTATTTTTAAGATGTCCTTTGTTATACTGACATGCAGGATTAGAGAATCTGTTTAAAATGCTGAATTGCCAAGGCAGGAACAATGTTAAAGCATTTTGATATATATTGTAACAATTAAGGCTGGAAAGTTACTAAAGTAGGTGGAGCACATAAGTTAAAATTAGAGGTAATTTATTTTAAATTTGAAACAAATCAAGAGTTTAGAAAAATAAGGTTTAGGCCTAGATGCTTAAAGAAAATTTATTAATTCTTGTTTAAATTGATGAAATTGAAAAGGCATTCAAAATCCTGTTTTCAAAACACTGAGGGGTAAAATGCGTATACTGATTTCATATCACGGAAGCATACATTTAGGCTTTATCTTTGCTCTACCTCAATTGAATATCAAAGGTTGTTCACGCCTAATGGTTATGTTTTTCACACAACAATTCGGGGAGCGCATAACAAATTGGAGCGGTGAAAATAACTACTATTTTCGAATAAGCATGCATGCATGCGACTTATTGAGCAGAAAGGTGAATGATTTGCCTCAATTAAATCTTTAATTTTGGAAATCTAGACCAACAATTGAAATCGGCAGAACAACCAAACGTAAACAATGACTTGAAACACAAAATTCCAAAGAATCAAAACACTCCCTTGCAAACTAACAAGCATGCTTGGCATACACAGTTTTGGTTACGAACTACTCAATTGTTAATAACTTTGCACATAGTTGACGAAACATAGTTCTTTTTGAAGCAGTAGAGTAGAGGTTAAGCTTAGTATAGATACTTTAAAAAAGTCAATTTCAATTATAGTAATAATCTATATTTGTTTTTGCGTTGTAAAAATGAAGTAAGAAATGCTCGCTGCACATCTCGGACTTTAAGTGTAAAAATTCAATGGTGTTGATTCAAATGTTAAGATTTACCTACTCTTTTCATATTTATAGTAAACTATGATCCTAATCTATGAAGTATTTTAAAGCAAAACAAATTCCTACAACTGAGTTAAAAATTATTAACAAATGACATGCCAAGCATGCTTACAAGTTTGCTCTATCAGATGATGTTGAAACCGCTGCGCAAACATTTTCACATGTCTTGGCTTATGTCATTGACAGGCACGTTCCGAAAAGATTTTACCGTAAAATTTCTCATCCTCCCTGGCAGACGAGTGAACTGCGTAGGTTGAAGTCGACCAAGAGAGCCGCATTAAGAAAATTCACTAAGTATCGTACGCTTTCGCTGAAACGTTACTACGTTAGGCTCAATTATGAGTTCAAGCGAGTTAGCCGTCGATGCTATTCGCGATATCAACGAGGGATTCAGAGGAAACTCAAGTCGCACCCGAATTCATTCTGGAATTACGTAAATGAGCAGCGCAAGGAATCCGGCCTACCTTCTTCAATGGTGTTGAATGGAGCAGTTGCTTCCACTCCTCAGCAGATCTGTCGCTTGTTTTCTGAGAAGTTCGCCAGTGTTTTCACGAATGAGAGATTAACTGACGAACACGTTACCCTAGCAGCTAGTAATGTTCCACTGTACGGTCAAACACTGGGTGCGATGGATGTCAACGTCGAGATGATTTCCACTGCCGCATCACAACTCAAGTCGTCCTTCAATCCAGGACCCGATGGCGTTCCATCCGTATTCCTGAAAAAGCATATCGCCAGCTTGCTGATGCCCATGCTTCACCTATTTCGATTGTCCATCTCGAGTGGTACATTTCCATCTTGTTGGAAATTCGCACATATGTTTCCTATCCACAAAAAGGGCAGCAAACGGGATGTGGGCAATTATCGTGGAATTACGTCGTTGAGCGCAGTTTCGAAGTTATTCGAGTTAGTCATCATGGAGCCTCTACTCTCTCATTGTAAGCAGTATCTAAGTGGTGATCAACACGGCTTCACTTCCGGTCGTTCTACTTCCACAAATCTACTGTGATTGACATCGTATCTTACGGAAAGCATGGCAGAGAGGACTCAAACAGACGTCATATACACCGACTTGTCAGCTGCCTTCGATAAGCTAAACCATGCCATCGCGATTGCCAAGTTGCATAGACTTGGGGTCAGCGGCAACCTCTTGCGATGGTTTCGTTCATATCTCACTGATCGGCATCTGATGGTTGCCATTGGTGACAACCGGTCCAATATCTATCTAGCTACGTCAGGAAGTCACCTGGGACCTTTGATTTTCTTACTCTACTTCAATGACGTGAACTTGGTCATCGAAGGCCCACGACTATCGTATGCAGACGATCTTAAAATCTACCTACGAATCCACTCGATTGATGACTGTCACTTCCTTCAACGTCAGTTCGAAGCCTTTGCCAGCTGGTGTAATTTGAACCAAATGGTGGTTAACCCCACTAAGTGTTCGGTGATCACTTTTACTCGGAAGAAAGAACCAATCACATTTGAATACAAACTTATCGGCACTGTAATCGACCATGTGAACCATGTGAAAGATCTGGATGTTATTCTAGATTCTCAACTTACGTACAAGCAGCACATCTCGTACGTTGTCGACAAGGCGTCTAGGACATTGGGATTTATCTTCAGGATAGCAAAGAATTTCTCCGATATCTACTGTTTGAAGTCACTGTACTGTTCCTTGGTGCGATCCATTCTGGAATATTGTTCTGTGGTCTGGAGTCCAAACTTCAACAATGGTGCTGAGAGAGTTGAGTCCGTTCAACGCCGTTTTCTTCGATTCGCTCTGCGGAAGCTGCCTTGGAGAGACCCATTTCATCTGCCCAGCTATGAAAGTCGTTGCCAGCCTCTCCAAACTAGAAGAGACACCTCTAGGGCCCTGTTCATTGCGGACACTTTACAGGGTAGAATTGATTGCAGTGCAATCTTGGGGCAAGTCAACATTAACGTCCAACCCCGTGCGCTACGTAACAACGTTTTGCTGAGATTGCCACTTCAGCGCACAAACTATGGCATGAACGGTGCAATAGGTGGGCTGCAACGAGTGTTCAATCGAGTCTCGGGCATCTTCGATTTCCATATGCCTCGACAGCTGCTACGAAGATACTTCTCATCGTTCTTTTCTGGCACAGTTAACCGTGAATGATTGTGTGTTTTATTTATGTATTTTATTCTTAGTTTTTATTTTTTGATTTACCTATATAAGTTACTTAAATCATCATTGGGGCTTTACACAGCCTGTTGATGCAGACAAATAAATAAATGATGATGTTAGACTAGTTGAATGTGTTTGATTCTCGAGGAATTTGTATTAAAAGCCATTATGTATGTTTGGTTGTTTCACCTATTTCAATTGTTGGTCGAGAAATATGCAGAGGATTCCAAGAAATTACTATTTTAGCATGGTTGTTTTTCAATTATATCAATTTCAAATGACTTTCGTCTAAAAGTGTTTAGCTTCCATTCATATAGTACGTTTAAGGAGTAATGTTTGGCAACGAGTTTTCGTCAACATATTAAATAGAAGCAGGGTGCAGTTTACCCCCGTTTCCCTCTAAATGCTGCACAGTAAACAATGTGAAGTGTGTAATATTGGGTATTGTGGAACAACTGGCAAATCACTCTAAAGCTCAACTTTACTGGTGTGTCGCTGTTGATGGTGCATGAAACCATTTTTATCAATATATCTTTCACTTGTTTTGTTAGATTATTTTGCGATTTCCAATTCTATAGCACACCCAATGTTAAAGTGTCCTCTTGGCGGGTGTGGAGCGGAAGCAACACGTTTGACAGTAATCACAAATGGCAGCTTGCCGCGACAGATTAGGCTCTTAACTACTTGTTTATCCGATTTGTAGGCTTACACAAATAGGGTATTCAGCTGTCGCTGCGTTGAATTTTAAGCATCGCGTCATCAACCACGTTCATTGTGAGGCCTGCCTAAGATATGTACACGAAATAGATCTATAAGGATGTTGTGGTTTGGATATAATAGTCTACAATACAGCATAGTATATGTACAATGGATCGTCCGAATACCGTAAAACGGGGGGAAGTTGATCACTCTTTACCGATAAACCTAAATGTTTTTACAAATACATGTTTGGCACACAAACAAATGCCTCTCAAACTTGCAAATGCATTTCTAATGCATTAAATTAGTTTTAAAATAACATGTCTGTTTTATTTTTTTTTTTTTAAATTAGATTAAAATTCAATATTCAGAGGATCACATGATTAATGATCGCTGAAGAAAAATCTGGTGATAACATTTCAACCACAGTAGTGGTTTGGGAAAAAAAACTGCATATTTTGTCGCAAAATCATCATCAAATGAACAACAGTTTTTCACATACAATCATTTGTATTATACTAATTAATGTAATTAATTTGAACTAAATTTGATTTCAGATTTGAACTCAGCAACCCAAAACTAAGTATAATAAGTCATTTCGCCGAACACAGCTCCAGAATAAATCTTGATTACTTTAAAATTTGGAAGAACAGTTAAAAGTTTCACATTTTATCATTTCCACAAAATTGTTAATTTAGAGCGTTATAATACATCGTTTGTTAGGGAAAACGTATCAAAACTTCTATTTAAAGTTACTTAATGAAATACTAAACAAAGTATCTTATAACAGTATCGTTGAATAGGATTGTTGAGAAATTAAAATTGAACCGTGTAGTGATCAACTTTACCTAGATGATCATCTTCACTCCGTTTCACGGTATATCAGCTCCAAATGCAAGCGTTGACAGATTTTTAACCAGTTGGATTCTATAGTTTGAACGTGATTTTTGGTCCTTATTTTTAACCGTTAGTACTGGAGATGCAATCTCTATTTAATAGAATTTGCTTCGGAAACAAATACAAATATGATGTTATTACTAATATGTTACTACATGTCAATGTGCAATGTATGAAAATGGAAATCACTTAAAAATAAAATTCAGTGCAAACTGTAGGCCTTAACATGTTGTCAGAATTTGTGTTTTTAACGAAATCAAATTGAAAACGTTCACTTTTTCAATTTGCAGCACGATATCAAAAATACCACAGACAAACACATAACACATTGAATATCTTTCAATATAAAATATTGTCAATAAAACACTACCACCATCTGTTGAGTATACTGTGATGGGTAGTACGCTGAACAGATGGCGGTAGTGTTTAAACGTCAAACGCAAGTTTTATTGACTATGTGCGCCACAGGTGGCGTTACTACCAACTAAAAACATTTAAATTTACCGTTAAATGCGTGTTCGATGAATAAATTGCCAGTATTATGTCTCTTTGTCTGTGAAAATACCATTACCTATCGCATAAAATAGTAATACTCTCTATTTTCAATGAAAAAGTTTATATTTCAAGCTACCTTTTGGCTGTTTTTAGGTTACTGACAGTTTTGTCCACCATTACTTAAACTTGAAACCTTGATTTTGAATTGTATGGTTAATTTTCTATCCATGTGATATGAAAACGGCTCTGTAATATTTCTTCCGTCGTCTGTTGCACCATTTTCGCAACATATCTCTCCACCCAAACATATGGTCTTGTCTTCTGGTAACGTTTTCAAAAAAGTAATGATTAACCAGATTGAACGCTCAGGAAGCACTCTAGCGTTCTATTCGAAATGGAATACCTAATTAACAACAATCTACTAAATATTTAACGGCGCCGGTGGTGTAGTGGTAGGCGTGATTACCTCTCACCCCAGCAGGCCTGAGATCAATCCCAGTTGGCGCCGCCGGGATGTTCTGAGGCATAACATCTCTGATCACGCCTTCCTTCGGATGGGAAGTAAAGCCGTTGGTCCCCGGTTCATGAGTTGATGGGTCGATAGGTAGGGTCCAGGTGTGGGAGCTGCCTTCCTGGCACGTCGGTAGCATTGGTGCTCAGCACGGAAAACAAGATCGACGGAAAAAACAAACCAAAGGAAAAAAAAAATACTAAATATTTGTTCACTCTGGATGAATATAGGCAATAGTAAATTCCGTGGTGGTACTGTAAGACCGTAATATGAAAAATCTACGCAATCGCTAATGCAGGTCTTTATTTCTCGGTTTGATCTGATTTGATTAGATAACATTTGAGTTTCTATGGTTTGGAACTAATGCGCTCACTCTTCTCTCTCTACTCTACTTCAGGTTAATCCCACCGGAGGTTTCGGCCGATAAGTTCACTCGTCGAAAGAAAACGGAAAAGCTACCGTACCGAGATGAGGACGAAAAACTGGAGCTTGGCGTATGTCAAGTCTACAGCGGTACCACCTGTGAGGCATTTCTCAGGAATCAAACCGTCTTCATCACACCGGACATTACGATGGAAATTCTGGAGGAACGGCTGAAAGCCGCCTATGGCGTGATTCGGGAATCCAAGGACATGAATGCCAACTGCCGGGTGTATGCATTGCCAAGCTTATGTTACAGTATTCTGCCGGTATGTCAAACGCCGGAAAAGACCAACCATCAGTATTTTGCCAATAGAGCGGCAGCGGAAGCCACCAGAAGAGGAAACAGCTACGGAAGATCAAAGCTCAAGCTGCACGAGAAGAAGAACAATCGAAAGGCGGCGGTGAAGGTCACGACTACGATGATGACGACCACGGAGCGGCTGAAGGTGTACTTTAGTGGTGGGGTAACTCCAAGTTTTAGTATAAATGACTTCAATGGGGATATTGTGACTGAGAACTCCTTGGATGAAGGTGGTCGACGACAACGGAGATCAAGTGATCGTAATTTTCTGCCTATGACTACCTTTGGAAACGATAACGGATACTATTCATCGTATTCAGCAAATACAAACAGCAAGAAAAACTATCCTCCGACGAGGAATACGGAGAATTTAAGGCGAATTTGTCGCAATGATTGTGAGCTGCTGGAGAATGAGTTGTGTCAGAAGGAGTATGCGATTGCCAAGAGGCATCCGACGATTGGCCAGAAGTTACCGTTGGAAGAATGTGATGACTTGCCCCTGCAGAATTCCATTGACGGGACGATCCTAAATGGGATCGGAGGTTTGGGAAGTTCTGGGGACATGGAATGCATGAGGCTTGGTATCGAAATGGACATTATCCCGGATGATGATTGTTATTGGGAGAATGGTTTCAGCTACAGAGGTATTCTGAACAAATCCAACACCGGAAAGCCATGTATGCGGTGGTCCAAATTGATGAGGGAGATATCCAACTACCCGGAACTTGCTGGACACAATTATTGCCGGTGAGATAGAAATGATTTTTTCGAGAAGATCCAATTTCACTTCAAAAATTCTCATTTCAGAAATCCTGGGGGAGAGCAAGCGTCTCCTTGGTGCTACGTTGATCTTAAGAAAAACATAGAATTCTGCGAGATAACCCGGTGCTCGGAGCGAATGTGGATCTACATAATCGTAAGCTTTGTTGCATTCTGCTCCATGATAGTTGTCGTCGTTACAATAATCTGTTGTAGGAAGTATCGAAAACACGGCGTGTCCAATATTCAAAATGTAAGTCTTGAATTTGTTTGGCAAAATCTGAACAATCTCAACATTACTTGTATTCATAGATCAACCACCCGAATGCAGACAAGAACATCTATGGTAATTCCCGTCACAACTCACCCATTGAGATGACCTCATTGATTGCTAATCAAAATTCAACCGGTGCTATCAGCCGGAATGCTGAGAATGGTGGCATTCAAGGATTGACCACCGGCCAGTCCGGCAATCAGGGACATTCTTCGCAATCTCGAAACAACGGAATCGCCCGAGTTCCACAGTACACACTGCAAGATGTGCGATTCGTGGAAGAACTCGGCGAAGGTGCTTTTGGAAAGGTGTACAAGGGTGAACTGACGCAAAAAGACGGTGAAAAGATCTTCGTCGCGGTGAAAGCTTTGAAGGAGAATGCCAGCGCTAAGACGCAAGCCGATTTCAAAAGAGAGATTGAGCTGATTTCAGATCTCAAGCACGATAACATTGTGTGCATTTTGGGTGTGGTTTTGAAGGAGGAGCCACTTTGTATGCTTTTCGAATATATGGCTCAAGGAGATCTGCACGAGTTTCTGATTGCTAATTCGCCGAATGAAGGCAAGCAGTTGACTCAGCTACAGTTTCTGCTCATCTCGCAGCAGATCTGCGATGGAATGGAGTACTTGGCAAGTCACCACTATGTCCATCGAGATTTGGCCGCAAGAAATTGCTTGGTTGGGGATAATTTGACGGTGAAAATATCCGATTTTGGATTGTCACGAGATATCTATAGTTCAGACTATTATCGGTGGGTTGGGAAAATTGGTGAAACACAAAATGCATTTCATAATGGTTGATAATACCTTTTCAGAGTCCAATCGAAATCACTGCTCCCCGTCCGTTGGATGCCGTCCGAATCGATCCTGTACGGCAAGTTTACAACCGAAAGTGATGTCTGGTCATTCGGTGTAGTGTTGTGGGAGATCTACAGCTATGGATTGCAGCCGTACTATGGATATAGCAATCAAGAAGTCATCAATATGGTCCGAGCCAGGCAGTTACTACCATGTCCAGAGGCCTGTCCCAGTGCAGTTTATTCGCTGATGGTTGAATGCTGGCACGAACAAGCCGTACGTCGTCCAACGTTCCCGGAAATCGGACATCGACTCAAAATTTGGTACCAAGCTCAGAAGAGAAGTATGTCGATATGGCGTCCAGTAGATTCTAGAATATTCGATCAATTAACTAATCGTTATTATTATAGGTGAGCAAAACGAGCAAACTTTTAACCGAAAAGGATCCGTCTTAAGTGTAAACAATCAACGAATGTCCTCGCAGGGAAACCTGAATGCGGTCACACCCTCATCTTCATCCAGTCATCAGTCCCTGAACCGAAATCCGCCGATGGAACTTCGTGACCAGCAACAACCCAATCAATCCCACCAGCCCCGTAAGCACCACCATTCATTAGAACGGGAGAAGATTCTTCGCACAAGCCAACAACAACCTCATCAGCAGCCGCCTCATCATCATCATCATTCCCGATCCCACCATCAGCATCACAACTCACTGGATCGATCCAATAGCAAAATGGAGGAATCCGAACAGTTTGAGACCCAAAGTAATCGCAGTTTCTACCACAATTCCGGCACTAGTCGTAGCAGTAAGAGCATTCACTCAATGCAAGACCAGACTCAGCTACCGCAGCAACAGCAGCAGCATCATCAACAGAACCAGCATCATCCCGGACCTCAATCCTACAAGAACTTCAGCCTGCCACGAAAAAGCATAGACAGTAACCTAGACTTCGGAGATGGTGATACGACTGCGGCCAGCAGCCCTGGAACCGGTTACTCCAACCGTGAATCGAAGCGTCCTCCCAAGGATCCACATCGCCATCACCACCATCATCACCATCACGGGTCGAGTCGAAGTCGACGGATGGACAACTCAACCGGAACAATATCGATATCGTCACTCAACAGTGAAGCCGATCTGAATCAGCAGACCCAAATCTTACCAAAGAATAGCACCCAGTCCCTGGCGCAGCCTCCGATGAGCCGGAAACCGAGCAGCAGTGGCAGTATCCTTAGTGTAGCCAGTGAATCCAACAGTTCCTTTGGAGGCAACATGAACTTTAATAACCTAGCAGCGACTCCGTCGAACGATAGCACAGGTGCACCGGCAGGGTCTTCTGCTGGACCTCCACTCATGCAGAATTCTTATCATGAAGGATAAACCTTGTTTTAAACTTTTTATTTATCATAATGCATGCATTTATCGTAGTACATAAGGCAAAACGCAAGAGACGCAATGAGCGAATAGGTTTTTTTTTAGATAAGTGAAAAAGGGAGGAATAGAAATTCCTTTTAGGAGAGGCATGAATAGGACAAATGGTTCTCAACACACGAACGGTATAATAGTTAGACAACAACGAGATGGGCTGATTTTATCTCAATGTGTAACAGTGATCTCTTATTTGGACTTGTAGAAGCATACACGGATGACTGCTTTTAGTTGTACTGATCGAAAAGACACAAAACAAAGTATTAGTTTCCAACTGAGCACAATTTTCCACAATCTTGGATTAAGTATGTGAAGACTGATTCGACACATTAGCTCCAAACGTTCGATGCACTGATTCGAAGGTTAGATATCATTATTAATTTAAAATCAACTTAGTTGGGAATTTCAACGGTCCACAATTTCCTAACTCCATAATCAGCATTTTATTTATGTGTGTCAAGTCATCCATCTTAAATATATTCTCATCTTTTATGAACTAATCTTAACGAAAACAATGAGACATGGCTAAATGTCTAGTGAAATAAATTTAAGTATTACCGGAAAGTAATCAGTCTGCAGTATACAATTGAAATCCGAAATTCTTTTCATCTAAATAGACTTGGGTACAATAAAAATTTTCCCAAAAATAAACTTTAAACTTTGTAATGTGATAAGTATTCATATCAGTTAATCGTACTTTTTGCAAATGTTTTAAAATCTTTCATTAATCACTATCTTCTTATATTTGACAGATTTGCAGGAAAATCAGCAAAGATGACGACTTTTATAGGATATTTATTTAAAAAAGTGAGCATCATTAGTTTGATCTTTGATTTAAGCAAGCCAGATATTTCTGAATCATCTTGCCTGCAATACACACTGCCAAAACCTATAAAACAGGGAGAAAAAAAACGTAATTTTTGGTAAAAAAAAGTAACGTTTAATAATAGGTAATGTTTAACGTTTACGATTCTAAACCATCAATACCTACACTACCGATCATAAGTTTAAGGACACCCCCAAAAACATGACAAATTTGTTATGTTCATATCTCTGTCATGTTACGTCCAATTTTCGTTCTCTTTAGATCATTTGAAAGGTATTGAATGGAACTTTTCTGGTAGGCAAATTGTTCAATATAATTTTCAAATTTTGTGTACTAAAAGTTCACCCAAAGTTGCAATATTTTTCAAAATTTACTCTGAAGAATCGTGACTGATTTTCTCGGAATTGGGTTGGCCTAATTTTGAAATAAAAGTAGTAGTAGAACACTTATGCTATACCATTCATACCATTCAAATAACCTTTGGAGATCGAAATTACGTTAAATAAGAGATCATTGAACAAAACATATTTGCATGGTTTTTTGGGGGTGTCCTTAAACTTATGATCGGTAGTGTAATTTTAGGTAATCGATGCTTACCGATAATTTAGGTACCCCATAAAAAATTTGATTTTGAGTTTTCTTCTTTAACTTAATTTTACCTAGCCCCACGGAAGCCCGTGATGAGTGAAAGGAACTCAATTTTGGGTACTTTTTTCTTACCGTGTACACTAGTTATTTTTGTCAACATATTCGTTAATGTATTAAGTCGAATACCGCCGGGACCGACAGCCATAGATTTTATCTATTGTAAAATCCGGCAATTGTATGTTTTTTAATCGGTGTTTATTTTAGTGTACATATTAATATACAGACGATGTCGGTTTAGCTAGTGATTATAAAATAGTGGCAGTTAGACTAAGTGAGTGCAACTTTATTATTAAATGTCATTACAACCTGGTAAGTTGGTATTAATAGTTTTGTTTTTTTTTTTTAATCTTACAATGGCAATAATGTGGAGTACTTGGCGTAATAATTATGTTCTCTGAGCACAACGATATTTTTTTTCGATCCCATTTACTTCCATCTCAATTTTTAATCTTGATTGAAGCAAAATGATCACTTCACTGTTTGACACAAAACTAACAAACTGACAGCTCGTTCCCATATGAAGTACCATCGAGGAACGCTAAGATGGTGATTTTTGCACATCACACTTATTTAAAGTAGTTCCAGTGCTTCAAAATTGATGAAATTTTGAATTTCGATTCCATTTGTAATGCAGATTACGAATATGCAATTACCCCAATACCCCTAAAGAACCCAATTTAATTACCCGATTAATTAGTGTATTTCATCTGGTTTCATCAATTTCATAAGCCGATTTAACAGTTGACTTAATCTTTTCCATCATACAAACAACTGAATGAACCGATTAACCATTCTATTTCATTTGGTTTCATCAATTTCGTATGCTGATTTATTTATCGACTTAATCTGTTTCCATCGTAGAAACAATTTAATAAATTGATCAACCAGTATATTTCGTCTGGTTTCATAGAATCCCTGCTACAACTCTGTCATCCTACTAATCGAGGATTTGGTCGCTTCTGGTTGACTAATTTCCTATGTTTTCGACTACCGATTTAGTGTGCTGACGCGTCGGCAACCTCCCCTTAAGCAGTCCCATAAGAGTCGATGCAACAATTTATAAATACGTCGGTTTCATAGTCGGTCGATCTTACCGACGGGAACCGATTTAGTCGAAAGGAAAATCGGGAGGATTCTTTATGGGGTATGTGCACTTTTGTTCGATTAACGCTATTTTTACCAACTTTTAGGTATTCCTGTCTTAGCGTGTGGGATTCATTATGTTTCTGATTGCAGACAGGGCTGGCAAATGTAATTTTCAATGAAAGATCTCACGCGATATTTACATAAATACTTCTGTCACTATCATCGGATCAGAAAATGATGATAGAGATTTTCTTCAAAATCTCATCGAAGTTTTTGTCACGTGACAGTGTTGTGTTCGTCGTAATTACTAGCTTATTTATAGCTATTGATGTTACTAGTTCCGAGTAAATCTTAATAATATAATCACTCTACCGATTACATACGGTTACTTACCTTACCAATCAGGCTAAGACCTTGTTGTCCTCTGCTGTCCGAAGAAGTCATCTCCACTCTACGCGATCCATGGCCAAACTTCGCCGTAGCCTGCGAAGGGTCCGCAGGTCACCTTCTACTTGGTCGATCCACCTTGCCCGCTGCGCGCCTCTTCTTCTTGTTCCTGTTGGGTCGCTTTCTAGAACCATTTTCAGTGGGTCGTCGTGCGGCATTCTTACGACGTGCCCAGCCTACCGTAGTCACCCAATTTTTGCAGTGTGGACGACAGCTGGTGCAAATCGTGGTTCATTCGCCTCCTCCACGTTCCGTCATCCATCTGCACTCCACCGTAGATGGTACGCAACACCTTCCGTTCGAAAACACCAAGGGTGCGTTGGTCCTCCACGAGCATAGTCCAGGTCTCGTGGTCGTAAAGGACCACCGGTCTAATCAGCGTCTTGAAGACAGTCAACTTCGTGCGTCTTTGAATTTCTCTGCTGGTATCATTTTCGGCGGTCACCAGTGAGCCCAAATACACGAACTCATCGACCACCTCGATTTCGTCACCATCAATCTGAACTCGGGGTGGGAGGCTAACATTGTCTTCCCTAGAACCTCTTCCTTTCATGTATTTTGTCTTTGATGCGTTGATGGCACGTCCAATCCGCCTAGCTTCAGCCTTCAGTCTGATGTACGTTTCCCCCATCGTCTCAAAGTTCCGTGCCATGATGTCAATGTCATCGGCGAAGCCAAGAAGCTGGGTGAACTTCCTGAAGATCGTGCCACTCGTGTCTATCCTAGTTCTTCTGATCACACCTTCTAACGCGAAGTTGAATAGCAGACACGAGAGTCCATCACCTTGCCGTAACCCCCTACGAGATTCAAAGGAACTCGAGAGTGTCCCCGATACTCGAACAACGCACATCACTCTATCCATCGTCGCCTTGATCAATCGCGTCAGTTTATCCGGAAATCCGTACTCGTGCATAATCTGCCATAGCTGATCTAGATCGATTGTGTCGTATGCGGATTTGAAATCGATGAACAAATGATGTGTGAGGCACGTTGTATTCGCGGCATTTCTGCAGAACCTGCCGAATCGCGAAAATTTGGTCCGTGGTAGCGCAGGCACCCATGAATCCCGCCTGGTATTGCCCCACGAACTCTCTTGCAAATTGTGACAGGCGGCGGCATAGAATTTGGGAGAGTACCTTGTAGGCGGCGCTCAGCGGAGTGATCGCGCGGAAGTTGCAGCAATCCAACTTGTCGCCCTTTTTGTAGATTGGGCATACGACTCCTTCCATCCACTCCTCCTGTAATATCTCCTCCTCCCAAATCTTGGCAATTACCCAGTGTAGCGCTCTAGCCAGTACTTCACCACCGTATTTTAATAGCTCAATTGGCAGTTGATCTACACCAGTTGCTTTGTTGTTCTTGAGCCGACCGCTCTCCTCCTCAACTTCTTGAAGAGCCTGTCGTCTTCTGCGCGTGCTCCAAGGTCTGTTGCCGTGCCACCTTTGTTTTCTGCTGCTTCACCGTTGAGGTGCTCGTCATAGTACTGCTTCCACCTCTCAATCACCTCACACTCGTTCGTGAGAAGGTTACCGTAGAACTTCCGTGTGTCGTTTACGCGGTACAGATTTTCCATCGCCTCGTGATCTCGGTCTTTCTGCTGACGCTTCTTCCTTCGGAAAACCGAGCATTGTCTGTTCCGCGCTTTTGTCTATATCGCTCCACATTCAATCTCGTGCGGTGTTGCAGCATTCTCGCCCGTGCTGCATTCTTCTCCTCTACTAACAGTTTACATTCGCCGTCAAACCAGTCATTTCTTCGGTCCGGGATTGCAGTACCTAGTTCCGCTGCAGCAGTACTACCTATGGCGGAACGGATTTCCCTCCAGCCATCTTCAAGAGAAGCTGCGCCAAGCTGCTCTTCCGTGGGTTGTGCAACTTCCAGCTGCTGCGCGTAGTCCTGGGCAACTCCGGCGTCCCGTAGTTGTTCAATGTTGGGTCGCGGCGTTCGACTTCGACGTGTGTTATGCACCTTCGAGAGTTTTGAGCGCATGCATACTGCAACAATGTTCGCACTGCGGTACGTGCGGACGTTGATAATGTCGGAGAAGAATTTCCCGTCGATTAGAACGTGATCGATTTGGTTTTTTGTGTGTTGGTCAGGTGATCTCCAGGTGGCTTCGTGGATATTCTTGCGGAGGGAAACGGTACTTCTGGCCCGATTGCCGGTCTATACATTGCCTCCCATCCAACCTGAGCGTTCATGTCGCCGATGACGACTTTGACGTCCCGTTGCGAACAGCCGTCGTACACCTGCTCCAGCTGCGCATAGAACGCTTCTTTCTCATCGTCGGGTCTCCCTTCGTGTGGGCAGTGCACGTTGATGATACTGTAGTTGAAGAAACGGCCCTTAATTCTCAACTTGCACATCCTCGCGTTGATCGGCTGCCAACCAATCACGCGTTGGCGCATCTTACCCAGCACTACAAAGCCGGTTCCCAGCTCGTTGGTGGTGCCACAGCTCTGGTAAAAAAATAGCCGCTTGATGCCCACTTTTCCATACCTTCCATACCTGTAGTTCGTCATAGATTAACCTATCGCAGCCCGGGAGGCCGAGCGATTTGCAGTTCCATGTTCCGAGTTTCCAATCGTAGTCCTTATTTCGTCGCGTAGGTCTGTGCCGATTGTTCCGATCCGTATTTCTTTCTTTAGTATTTGCAACATTACATACGTTGCTTGCTTTAATTCATCCAAATCAGTTAGAAATGTTGATGTCAAAACCACATAAGAATTATTCTCATGAGTGCTTGTCATTGTCACATGACGGCCGTGATATTTACCAGCTCTGGTTGCAGGCACATGACGTTGAGGTTTCGGCTTCAGCCGTGGAGCCAAACCAGCCGATAACCCCAACAACCAATTGAGTGCAGCTCTTTCCGTTGCTTTTCTATCTGGAAGGAAAGTGCACCCAGCAAGACATTTTCTTACTATTTTCGATACGGGCAGTCCGATCAATCTTGTTAAACGATCCGCAGTACCCAGTATTGGGAATTTTCCGCTTTGTGCTTACGCTGTCATCCCAGCTCGTGTCGCTTATGGTACTCATTCCAAGAAGTTGAATTTTTATGTTGTTCCAGATCGATTCGTGATCCATCCTGTTTTGCTGGGACGTGAATTTGTGAAGGCTTTTGGTATTATCCTATTCAATACACAATCAAGTCAGTATAAAATTGAAGTAAAGAACAACAAGGAAATCTGTTACATTGTGTGCATGATTTATTTCGAGAAGGAAGAGCTAGAGTTCTCAACTGTTGCCCCTTATGTTCGTCTTATTTTTGCAATGACCAGTGTAATGACACTGTTTAAGATTCCTCTCTTCCTATCACTCCAAAATTGGACCCCAATCACAAACGACAGTTGTTGACTGTTATTAAAGAAAATTACCTGGACACTACCAGAATTCCGGAAAAAGAACATTCATATGAAATGAGGTATAGATTGACGTCTGACAGTCCCATCAGTTATGGCCCAAGACGAGGTCAGTGGGATTTTTCTGAGGCATAAAAATCACTGGTCACGTCTTCCAAAAAACAACAACAACAACTTTTGGTCAAATGTTAACACTGTGTGTGTGTGTGTGATTTTTTTAAATTTTGTTTTGTTTATTTTTTTTTCTTCAAAGATTATCACCATATCTACATCTGAAAATCATCCCAGAAAATCCTTGTTCCATTCCAATCGTTCCTTTTTCATCTCAACGCATCCCACTCTACTTTACCACAGAGAACAGACGTTCAAGTTCGGTCAGAAACTTGTGTAAAGTTAAGTGGAAACGTCGCCGTTACGTAGCGCAAGTATCTTCTGTACCAAGTACCTCTATAAATTTATCACTTTTGACCCATTTGGCACTAGTATCGATAAATTATCTGTTGAAAATTGCCACTTGGCGCTACCAGAACTTAATGTCTAGTGTAAGTTTTGCAACGCCAGCGCCATCATGTTGTCAAAGAGGGTTTTTAAGTGGGGAGGTCGCCGTTAGTGCTGCTTAAGTCAAATAGGAATCTTTACACAAGTTTTTAGAGAAATTTAGTTCGAGCCTCAACGTCTGTTCTCTGTGACTTTACCTAACCAATCAGGCTAAGGCCTTGATGTCCTCTGCTGTCCGAAGAAGTCGTCTCCACTCTACTCGCCTCGTAGTCTGCAGGTTGCCTTCAACTTGGCTGATCCACCTTGCCCGCTGCGCGCCTCTTCTTCTAGTTCCTGTTGGGTCGCTTTCGAAAACCATTTGCACTGGGTCGTCATCCGCCATCCAGCCAAATATATCATATTAACAATATGATCCATTCATGCCTTTTCCAAATAGTGCAATGGCGACCCGCAAAATATTGCTTCACGCACCATCTAGCGTTGAAAAAGGTCAGCAACAATCATTCAATTACAATCGAGGGGTGCGAATATATCACTTATTACAGAAGTAAGAGTCAAATTATTTTCAATAATTACATTGCGTATATTACTTTAAAATTTGTCTGACATGTCACTGTTGTCATCAAATAAAATAAAATGCTGAAATACATTCATTTGAAATATTAAACAAATGTTCATTTGGTTTACCCCTCGTGACGATAAACAAATACATTGGTAGCCTTTTTGGCCACAGAGGTGCTTTTATCGCTAAAAATTCGGTTCGCCAGCTAAACGAAAGAGTGGATCATATTGTTAATATAATATATTTGATCCAGCCCACTGTAGTTGCCCAATTTTTGCAATGTGGACGATGGATGGTTCTCCTAGCAGCTGGTCCAATTCGTGGTTCATTCGCCTCCTCCACGTTCCGTCATCCATCTTCACTAGATGGTACGCAACACCTTTCGTTCGAAAACACCAAGGGCGCGTTGATCCTCCACGAGTATAGTCCAGGTCTCGTTCTACGGTCACGAGTCTAATCAGCGTCTTGTAGATAGTCAACTTCGTGCGGCGGGAATTTTATTCGACCGGAGCGTCCGCAGGCGTCCAAAGTAGGAACGATTCCCTGCCATAATGCGTCTTTGAATTTCTCTGCTGGTACCCTTTTCGGCGATCACCATTGAGCCCACCCAAGTAACACCAATTCATATAATTATATTGAGTAAACTTCATTACAACCAAAATCTATCGTACAAAGGTTACATAAACTGCTATAGAACATGTTGCTTGGGCAAATACACGAACTCGTCGACCACCTCTATTTCGTCACCGTCAATATGAACTCGGGGTGGGAGGCTAAAATTGTCTTCCCTAAATCCTCTTCCTCTCATGTATTTCGTCTTCGATGCGTTGATGACAAGTCCAATCCGCCTAGCGTAACGTTTATGTGCTACGATTTATTAAAAAATGTCAAATGCGCCTGAGCCTTACATATGTACATCTCATTGAGGGATGATCAGTAGGCCGATTTGACAGCACATCACGCCCCAGTTGCCAGTATTCTTGATATGTTGTCTTCGTTGATGGCTTGCTATGATTGGGAAAAAAAAATCAATATTACGGAAGAAAACAATTCAATGAGGGGAGGGGTATTAGTGAATGTGCCATGTTTTGTTACCGGGGAAGTAAGGAGTGTAAAAGTGGTCTCTTATGCGTTATGTAATTTGTGAACAGACCCTTAAATTTATAAAATTCTGCTTCCAATTATGCATGCACACTAATCGAGTCAGTACGGTTTTACTGAGTTTTTGAATTACGGAACTGTTCGGTAAAAGTTTAAAAATCTGTGGAAAATTTATTAATGAGAAAATTTGTTCTGAACTTGTAAATATTTAGTTTTGATAACCCCATTTAATGGTAGAAAATAAAGTTGGTCGTTTTCATTCATTCCTTACGGATAACGGTCATTTGAATTTTTACCGACTTTTTCAGCAATTCAAAAACCCAGTAAAAAATACTGACTCCTGTAAAAAAAAAATCTTAGTGTGTGGTCTCTTAGCTGTCACCCAATTTTGGAAGAAATCAACCAACATATCTTATGAAAATCACTTTATTCGATTGTATGGCTCATGGGCGTCTCGATGAGTCTCATCGTCGCCCACTGGTCACCCACCATAGCCGGTCGAACTCCGGACGAAGCTAGAACAGCACTACCGTTCATACTGGCGACAACGCTCTGATGAGACAACGAAACCCTACCCCAAGCTCCTCCCCTGATCCTATCCTTCGAAAATGTACCCTTCTAACCTCGAGTAAGCCGCGAGTAATCGGCCCAACTCCTACTAGACATAGAATTAAGTGAATCTTGTTACACACAGTGAACAATGAATTATCGGCTCCGTAAAGCTAACGCGATTGAGCCTTCCAAATAAACGAACTAGATAAAAAAAAATGGCTCATGGTATCATCGTTGTCATAGGTCAAAACCAAATGGATTAAACTGAAGCCGGCAAACCACAGCCTCACAAGGTAAAATCAAACATGTATTGGTGACCTTCTATCTAAACTGGTAAACCGATTTCATTCATACTAAATTACCATGCAAAAAGAAGATCATTATCTCACGCTCTATCGTCAGCATCAAATGTGCTGAGTAATTTTTAAGATACATGACGTCATTATTCATACATTTGAAGCGTACAGTAATCCCTCCATTTATGTGGTGGGTGATACCGTCTACCCACCGCTGTTTCTAGGCTGTCCTGCAAACAGTCCCGCTGATTTTTTGTAAGTGATTTTTGTCAATCATAGACAAGTTATTTACAGAAAATCAGCTCGCTACTACCAACCGCATAAATGTAGAGATTACTGTACCTCAATTTTTCGGCAAACTTTCGTCTGCCGAATCAACCACGCTAGCCATAGTTGGGTCATTACCTTCGTTACGTCCAGATCATTAAAGATGGGTGTTCTAACGTTTTGTGCGTTGGTGCTTTTGACGATCGGTGCTAACCATTTGGAAGCTGCTCGTATTCTAGGTATATTTCCAACACCGTCAAAATCACATTGGATACTGGGATCAGCACTTTTGAAGGAACTCGCTCTCGATGGACATGAGGTAAGATGAATGAACTGGAGGAAAATTAAAACCGTTTCTTGACTTTTTTACTATTTACCAGGTAACCGACTTGAGTCCGTTTAAACTTTCAAATCCACCGGCAAACTACCATCACGTAGAAATAGAAATTGATCATGAATTTTTCAACGGTGAGTAGTTCTTTGATACAAGGAATTTTCAAATAGAACAACGTCATTTCTTTTACAGGGAAAATAGAACAACTGTTCTCGGATACCGAAAAGTCTCAAGTTCGAAAAATGATTGAAATGTACACCGCAGTCAACTATTTTTCCAACAGCACACTCTCATCACCTGCAGTGAAACGACTGCTTCAATCTAATCAGCAATTCGATTTAGTTATCTTGGAAATCTTCCTCGACCATGCCCTACTTGGCTTTGCGGAACATTTCGGCTGTCCTGTTATCGGTACAACTACACACGGAGTGCTTGAGTGGATTAACTCGCTAGTTGGAACTCCACAACCGCTGTCGTACGTACCTCACGTCCACATTGGATTCTCTAATCCAATGAACTTCTGGCAAAGACTAGCCAATGTTCTGTTTACTATCGTTGATGAAGCTATGTTATCTGTGCTAGTGTATCCAGAGCAGGACAGAATCTACAGGGAAGCCTTTCCAAATGCTAAGCGATCGCTTAGCGAGATGAAGAAACACGCAGTATCATTGATACTAGTAAATAACCACTTTAGTCTGAGCTATCCTCGGCCCTACGTTCCGAATATGATCGAAATCGGGGGATTTCATGTGAACCGGAAAGTCAATCCCTTGCCTGAGGTATGATGAATGAAACATCAAATTTAGCTCATTATTAAAATGCATCAAACATTCCAGAACATCCGCAGCTTCATCGAGAACTCCACCGATGGAGTAATCTACTTCTCGATGGGTTCGAATCTAAAGCCATCGCAGATGGGCAAGCAGAAACAGGAAGCTCTACTCCGGGCGTTTTCCAAGGTGAAGCAAAATATTATCTGGAAATGGGACGATGAAGGCTTGGAACTTGACCGCAGCAAGTACCTGATCGCCAAGTGGCTTCCCCAGGACGACATTCTAGCGCATCCAAATGTGAAGCTCTTCATCACCCATGGTGGTTTTCTGAGCTGTACGGAATCAATCCATCATGGCAAACCCATCGTAGGGATTCCCATTTTTGGCGATCAGCAAATGAATATGGCTCAAGCAGCGCGATCCGGGTGGGGCGTTGCCGTCGAATTCAAAGATTTCAATGAGAAATCCATCAGCGATGCTTTGAATGAAGTACTCGATAATGACAAGTACGTATATAGCTTAGATGTTGATTTTTCCAGAACACAACCCTTTTCCTTCATTCTCCAGATACACGAAGTCAGTACAGACCATTTCAAAACGCTTGCGTGATCAGCCACTGCCGCCGATGGACATGGCAAAGTACTGGGTTAATTACGTCCTCCGTCATGACGGTGCGGAACATCTCAAATCACCGGGACAGCACCTAAGCTTCGTTCAGTATCACAATATCGATGTTTATCTCTTCATTCTGACAGTGGTCGCAATATTGCTTGTGCTTCCAATCACAGCTGTTAAAGCCGGTTACAAACGGGTTGTTAAAAGCAAACCTAGTGTGAGCCGCAAAGGCAAGAAAAAAATGAATTGATAAGAGAAAAAAATATTATGCGGAAGCGTTTAAGTAGAGAATGACTGTTACTGATAAAGTGAAGACTTTCCTAAGCTGCGGAATCAGTAAATAAAGTACTGACCTAGATCAAGCTGCACGTTTGAAAACGAATTTTCATTTGTAGACGGTATTTTAACTGTCCATAAAAGCATAACAGTCCCATATGGATTTTTTTTATCAGAAATGGTGTATCCATTAGAACTGGATTTTAAACTCTGCATTAAAAGACCCATGATTTGTTCAGAAAATACCAAAACTTAGTTGTCCCATTCATAAGAGTCTAAGGATGAATAAATTTTCAACATCGTTTTCTCGGCTTGCTGTTTTTCCAGATGGAGCTGATATGCTTTCATGGGCAGTTAAGGACTGTATCGAAAATAATTTGTAAACAAATGTTTTCTGACAAATCCGTAAACAAAAAAATTTGTCTTTGACTGTCTTCTTGCTCTTCCGAAGTTCCCGCTCCACCAGGCGCAGCTCCGGACAGTTTGGCGGATTCATGTCCTTTGGAACAAAATGGACAGAATTGGCCTCATACCACTCCAGGACACTTTTAGAATAGTGGCATGATGCCAAATCTGGCCAGAATAGCGGAGATTCGTCGTGCTGCTGCAAGAACGGCAAAAGGCGCTTCTCGAGGCACTCAGATTTGTAGATCTCGCCATTTACTGTGCCCTTTGTCACGAAAGGCTCACTCCTCAGTCCGCAAGAGCAGATGGCCTGCCAAATGGGATATTTGGAGGCGAACTTCGACATTTTCTTCTTCTTAAATTTGTCGTCCACATCGAACTTGCTCTGGCCGGTGAAAAACTCCAACCCCGGAATTTGCTTAAAATCGGCTTTTATATACGTTTCGTCGTCCATCACACAGCAGCCATATTTTGTCAGCATCTTCTCGTAGAGCTTCCGTGCCCGAGTTTTAGCCGTCGATTGTTGCCGCTCATCGCGGTTTGGGAAGTTCTGTACCTTGTATGTATGTAGTCCAGCTCTCTTCTTTGCATTCTGGACGTAGCTCTGCGACATGCCGATCTTTTTAGCCAAATCACGGCTTGAGACGTTGGGATTTGCTTTAATCATCCGCTTCACCTATCCCTCCGTCTTTTTGTTCTCCGGTCCCGGTTTTCTTCCAGCTCCTTTGCCGTGGTCCAACGTCAACCGCTCCTGGAACCGCTTCAACACTCTGGAGACGGTTGAATGGTGAATGTTCAACATTTTTCCCAACTGCCGGTGCGACAGGTCAGGAAATTCCAGGTGTTTGGAAAGAATTTGTTCTCTCAACTCGCGTTGGTTCACCTCCATTTTCGTTGAATCGAAAAACACGACTTCGAGTTTGACAGCATGTACACAATACACATCAATGAGAAAGTGTGCAAAATTTGATTGATTTTTACCCAATGGTAAAAAAGTTATGCCCTGTTGAATGTGTCGCAATAATTTCGTGTTCGCCCTTTAAGAGCATTCACTCAATGCAAGACCAGACTCAGCTACCGCAGCAACAGCAGCAGCATCAACAGAACCAGCATCATCCTGGACCTCAATTCTACAAGAACTTCCGCCTGCCACGAAAAAGCATAGACAGTAACCTACACACTTGGATTTTTTTCGCCGAGATGGGCGCCACCGAGCAGCTCTGCATTTTATTTTGCTGGATCTCAGTGTAAAACTTGCCGAGATTCAGCTAATAAACGAAAATTTTGCCGAGATCTCAGCTAACAAACATATTTTTTGCTGAATTTCCAGAAAAATAAAATGCTGAGCTGCTCGGTGGTGCCCATCTCTGCAAAAAAAATCTAAGTGTACACACTAAGTTTTTTTTCACCGAATCTCGACAAAACAATTGCCGAGATGGGCACCACTGAGTGCTCGGCAACCATATCGGCAAACAGAAAATTTTCCGGGGATCTCGGCAATCATAAAATTCATGGTTGTCAATTTTTGCCGAAAATCTCAGTAAACAAAATTACTGATTTCTGCTCAGTAAGCAAAAACGTTTGCCACTAGGC
Source organism: Ochlerotatus camptorhynchus (assembly GCF_037179485.1). Lineage (NCBI taxonomy): Eukaryota > Metazoa > Arthropoda > Insecta > Diptera > Culicidae > Ochlerotatus > Ochlerotatus camptorhynchus. Next base: position 88,480 of record NW_027040535.1, read on the forward strand.
AGACGAGCTCCTTTTTAATCACCGAGTTGCTGTTATTACCATGTAGTCATATTAACAAATAAAACGATTGACGAATCTTGAATGTGGATGGGCCTGAGATTAGACTCATGATGTTCTGCTCAGTAAGCAAAAACGGTTGCTCTAAGGCCACTGAGCCCCTCATATCACATAATACCGTTGCTCAAATTTGTGTATCCATTCAAACCCGGAACCAATGACAACAACGAGTTTCGCAAAATACACGATACACAAGCGATTTTACCATAAATCTCTTTGATATGTAAGGACCTGGGACCGCGTTTTTCTGCTCAGTAAGCAGGCCACTGTAACCGACGATCTTTCAAATCCGAAAACTAATAACTACGAAAAAGTACTTAGGCTTTCATTAAGTTCCACTTTCACGCGACGTTCAATGACAGGGTCCTATCCAGGATTACATCTGAAAAATCCAAATCTGGCCAACGCCCACCCTAAACCTAAACCTGTTCTAATCCACCTGAAATGACTAACGAATGGAAGACTTTGACTACCCAGCCATGCAATAGTCTCATTCCGTGCCTTATGGCAACTTGATGATTCTATTGCGCTCATCTTTTGGCACCACCCAGGGGAGACTTGGTCCTGTACCCAATGCTTAACTTATCTCCATTCCACTCAGTTACTCGCAATTTCTTGTGATATAGTGGGCGGAATATTATTATATGAGACAATTCAATGCAGACGTCTTTCCAAATTTGGCAGATCGACAGGTAATCGGTGAGTTACCACGATAGTTGCTATTCAACAACTCGACAACGTCCCATCGTCAACGCCTGCTATGAGAATTTTCCATTGCAGACGCCAACGAAATGACGTCATCGAGCTATCGATCAACTACCCTGGTTATCGCCTGGTACCTTATAGCACGATGCTAGGAGGCGAACCGGAAGAATCGATGAGCTACCTCTCCCCCGGTTGGGAAAAAGTGACAGCTATATTATCAAAATTCGGCAATGGATGAGGTCAATACCGAAATCTCAGTAAACGTAATTGCTGATTTCGATATTATCTCTATTTACTGATGGGCTCAGTGAATAACTTTCCGAATTTTGGTTAAAATAAATTGATTGCCGGCATTTCGGTAAATGTTTTTGATTAATCTCGGAAAAAATATGTTGGTTGCCAAAATATCAGCAAAATTATTAATTACCGTGGACCAGTATTTTTTTTTGCCGAGCTCGTGAATCTGTTTTAAGTGTGTAGATTTCGGAGATGCTAATAAAACACGTAGCCAGCAACCCCGGTACCGGTTACTCCAACCGTGCCAATTTTGAACGAATGGTTTTGCGGGAGAAATTTAAAGTTCGGTTGGGAAATGGAACAAAACTTTTCATATGGTTTTTAAAATTTCAAAAATTGCTCGATTTTTAACAAATCTGGGACTAATGATAGTGAAGAACAACTTTATTAAATACCGTAAATGGATTCGAATTTTTTTTTTTTTTTTTTTTTGGTTTCGGCCTAGTGTTCCGCGCATACCTACAAGGTTATATAGTCCAAGTAACATTTAACGTTTTATGAAATACTACAAGGCTACTATAAAACAACATTCATAAAACCCTGGTCAAGGTAGCTTTGCATTTATTGAATCCACCAAAACCTCATTAAGGCTAGAATCTGTCTAGTTGGCCCACCCCGAAGAAGGTTTTAAAGGGCATATTTTTTGGAGGCACTTTAAGATTGATTTGTTGCAAAAAGGTTATACGACGAACGCAGTGAGAACCATTTGAAATCCATATCAGCGTTACCAGATTGTTTTAAAGTTTATCGGTATCGAAGGTATTAAAAAATCGGTATTTATCGGTATTTACTATTTAATTAATGTTATATTTTTGCCGTTTTTGAAAGCAATTTTTTTTTAACAATGGTGACGACTGGGAATTAAGGGGAATTGCTTTGTTAAATGGCTTTCTCATTCTTAAAACACTCTTTCATTTTTTAATTTAATTTTTTAAATTATCGTTGTCCTCAAATGGTGATCGAAATTGTGACCAAGTCATTAAATGAAACCAAAATATGGTAAATCAGCCACAACAACGACTAAACTATTGAAAATAACGACAAACAATATTTTCCCTTGAAAAAGGCCACAACCCATGATCGAAATGTCGAGGAGATTACATCGTAGTCGTTGCAGTGTTTTAAGACTGAGAAAGCCGTTAATCAAAGCAAAGATTTTGCTTTTGAACTTTGATCGGAAAATTCCGGAGGAAAACTCCGTGGAATGTTTGAACATCCAGAGAAAGACGAAAAAAGCAGTCCTGGATGAAGTTTCGCAAATCGGAAGTAAATTTCCAGAAGTAGACATTTCCTGGGAAAGTTCAGAAGAAGCTCGGAAAAAGCTTCCAATAGAAGTCGAACAAAAAAAACCTTTGGCTTATGGTAAAACTTCCAGAAGAAGACGAAAGAAATTTCTGGGAAAATTTATTGAACTTCCTGGAGAAGACGAAAGAAACTTCCTGGAGACGCTGACAGAAACTTCCTACGGTAGATTGGAAGAAAGTCGGAAGCCAGAGCGCTTACGAAACAGTCGAAAGAAACAACGGCATAATTCCGGAAGAAATAGATTCCTGGGGGATGTTCTAATGATCTAGAAAATTTTCCTGATAGTCATAAAACATTCCTGAAGACTCCCAAATTTCCCTGAAGTTTTCGGAACATTCCTGAAATGTGCTTAGGAATATTCCATAATTCCTCGAAACTCCTTAATAGTTCTTGTAATTCTCCTGAAATTAGGGGCTGTTTTGGAGTTATCTGGTCATCTTCGAAGCGCTCGAAACTTCCCTGATTACAATAAGCCTACCGGAATATCTCTAATCATCTTTGAAGGTCTCTAGATTTTTTTGAAGATAACGAAATCTCTTAAGTGCTTTCACAATTTTCGTGAATTTATTGTAACATCAGAATTAAAGTTCTCTGATCTTCCAGATTTGTTTTTTTAAATTTTTTAAAGTTATCGACAGTGCCATTAAAAAGCATAGAACTTCCCATAAAATGTTCTCATAATAATCTAATGTTCATGTAACTTTCCTTACGTTTCCTAAACTTGCATGAGCCCCTCAGGACATTGTTGAAGTTTTCGGAAATTTCTTGAGTTTCTCAGAACTCAGTTCGCTGGACTTTTCTGAAATTTCCGGTTTTTCGAATGTTAACAGAAGTTAATGAAACTGTTTTTAATTTATCGAAACTTACACAAAAGTGTGGACTTTTCTGAAGTTTCAGAACTTCGTAAATGTTCCTGCAGCTAGTATGGATCAGCAATAAAAATCTTATAGCATCTTTGAAGTGCCGGGAAAGTTGAAAAAACTGGCGGGAGAAGATGAAAGAATCATTCGAGCGAAGGCTGAAGAAGCTTCCAAGGTAGGTGGAAGAAAATTCCAGGAAAAGTTGGATGAAACTTCAGAAAGTTGAAAAGTGAATAAAAACTTCCGGAAGTTAAATAATGTTCAAAAAATATACAAGTCTCTCACAAAAATTTTCTCCGAAATTCGAGCGCGGGCAGGCAATAATATTTTGATTATTTAAAAAAAATCGGTATAAATCGGTATAATATCTCAAAAATCGGTATTCTGATGAACCTTATCTGTACATCAGTATCTAGTTCGGAAATCGGTATATCTGGCAACGCTGGACCAGACTACTGTTCACCAACTAATGGTTACCATAGGAGATAACCGATCAGCTACTCTGAAAATATAATTTAGTTTATACAACGAAATCAATCGTTTTTTTCTACGAATATATTCGTTGTTATCTGCAACGGAATAATCCCGTATGAAGCTAGTTTCGTTTAAATTGTCACATTTGGTACTGATTTTATTTCGTATTGAGAACGAATACTTCGTAGTATAAATACGAATTATTCGTGTGGCAAAATTCAAGGACTACAAGTAGTATGAAACATTCGTATACCCACAAAAATAATATTCATACATTTTACAAAAACAATACAAAGAGTGAACATTTCGTCAGAAAATAAAAGCATCTTTCTGATTGCTTATGATTTTTCTTTTTGTTTTTTATTAAATAAATCTAGACATACATATTTTTTTTTCACTTTCACTCTTCGCTTTCAAAATATACGCGTACTTCTTACAATAATCTGACAAACATTCTACACCAAGATACAGATTCCTCCGCAGCTGCAGCACCGCCCGCTTCCAGTACGCCCCGGATGAACAAGACATCAATTGTACATCCGCATGGTAGAAACCTTTTACTCTTCAAATCTGGGCACCAGCACCTTGAACACATTATACACCTGCTGCTTCTCCGGCAGTCAATAAGAAGCAATTTCCATCGTCGGCTTGTGGCGATCCCCATACCGGATTCATCGAAAATGTGTCCTAAATGGACGATAACGACGAAGTAGCGCTCTACCCTATCCGCTCGATCGTTGAATGCCACACAGAGAAAAAATACTACCCAATATTTGAGTTCTTTTTACTTAACATTGAGCTCAGCCTCTCACTTGTACTCTTTATTGTTGTCAAAAAATGAACGAGAGATTCAAGTTGAATCTCTCGTTCATTTGAATCATTCAACTTAACGATATAGTTCAGCCTAATAAGTTACTTTTGAGTAAATTGCATATTCTCAAATTTACGTGAATTAAACTTAATTTTGAGTAGAATAAACTTAAAAGTAGGTAATTTTTTTTGCTGATGTTAAATGGAAACTACTATATGCGATTTACTCAAAATTGGGTTATTGGGCTGAACCTCGGAATTGAGGGAAAAGTACTTAATTTTGGGTAGTTTTTCATCTCCGTGCACCTTAATGTTAAGTCGGCCTAACGATCAATCCAGCCCAATAGTTTGAATTATTTTTTTTTTTTCCTTTGGTTTGTTTTTTCCGTCGATCTTGTTTTCCGTGCTGAGCATCAATGCTACCGACGTGCCAGGAAGGCAGCTCCCACACCTGGACCCTACCCCTATCGACCCATCAACTCATGAACCGGGGACCAACGGCTTTACTTCCCATCCGAAGGAAGGCGTGATCAGAGATGTTATGCCTCAGAACATCCCGGCGGTGCCGACTGGGATTGAACCCAGGCCTGCTGGGGTGAGAGGTAATCACGCTTACCACTACACCACCGGCGCCGTTAGTTTGAATTATCCAAAAATGCTCATTGTTAGACCAACGGTCGGGTGGGGAAAGAGTTCCACTCTAACGATTGCTAATGCTCCATATGCCAAAATGGTAGACATCAACATTAAACCATGTTGATTATGTTAGTCATAAATATTAGGTAACGCAAAAAAGTGGATATTTGAATACTCCCCCTTGTCATACACTCGAACACCGAGTTCCGAGAACAGGTGCAATTGTTAATTCGAAGTGGAAATGAATGTATAATGTTTAAATCGGCGCCTGAATCAGTGGTCTAATAATGAAGTGTCATGTACTAATGGCATAGTTCCGCTGGTACCACAAAGTTATTGGGTAGGCTAAGGTCAATTAGTTGGCAGGTGGCGAACGGGAGCTTTAGTTATGACTATCAAGTGGGTGATAGTTAACGTAACCTAATATAACATTATATAACAGAGTGCAGGAATGGTTCAGGTGGTTCCTTGCACTATTCTCGAAAACTAGAGCCGCATTTTATCTGAAATACCTATATCATATAGGGTGGATCACAAATTCGGCATCGGGGACCCATTTCCGTCATGAAGCTCAAAAACTACGAAGGCAAAAAGCTGAATCCACTATTCATGTATTAATACCCCGTTCACATTACAGCGTATATCACGTGATATACGCTGTCTTGCAATGAGCACTCATACATCTAGTTTTCACTGGAAATCCTGTGCATGAGTGCTCATTGCAAGACAGCCTATATTACGTGATATAGGCTGTAATGTGAACGGGGTATAAATGTCTTGCTAATTTAGCTGTGAGTTAAATTACGAACGATGTACAAAAATTTGTGCGAGGCTGTAGGAAGACTGATTTATACCCCGTTCACATTACAGCGTATATCACGTGATATACGATGTCTTGCAATGAGCACTCATACATCTAGTTTTCACTGGAAATCCTATGTATGAGTGCTCATTGCAAGACATCGTAAATTACGTGATATAGGCTGTAATGTGAACGGGGTATTAAGGAGGGTATGCCGAAGTGAAGTGAGCTATAACGAAATGGCGCCGCACCTTATACCCCGTTCACATTACAGCCTATATCACGTAATATAGGCTGCCTTGCAAAGAACACTCATACAAAGGATTTCCAGTGAAAACTAGATGTATGAGTGCTCATTGCAAGACAGCGTTTATCACGTGATATACGTTGTAATATGAACGGGGTATTATGCTGCATTAAAAAAAATTACATGAGATTTTCGACATGATTGATGTGCATCCTCTTGGATGTATTGCAAATTTTGCACCAAATTAGACTCCTGGGCAAAACATAATTGCACAGTAATATTTTCGCACATACCAGAAAATTTGAAAAACGACTTATTTGAAAGCAGTAACCAGGCTTCCAGTGCGCGCGCTACCGTATGCGAGACGCAATACGAATAGTCTCATAATCATAGCAGTCTCATGCGCAAGAGATTTGTAGCACTCTGTTTCTCTCTCTTCAGTTTTGTCGCATCTCACATTCTCATAATGTCTGTGTGTCGCACTGTTTTGTAAGCACAGCACATTTCCGGATGTATGCGTTTCATGAGAACGAGTATCATGCGACGTCGCGTGAGCCGAAGCTCATGCGCTTTTCGCAATGAGACGTCGCTAAGCGACGTTTCAATGCGACATCGAAATAACAAACTCAACTGGAAGACCAACTCGTGTTCTTGATGTGGGAAAAGTGTTGTGTTGTTTTGAAAACGATGGAAAGCGACCTAGCTACTACACTCTTATCGAACAAGGAGAAGAGGTGTCAGATGGTTATGACCAACAAAGTTTTCCTAGCGGTAATTTTCGTTGATTAAAGGATTAACTTGAAAAATAGCCCATTCATAACGAACGAAGTAAGAGATGTGGCTTTAGTAAGCGAAATGTACAATCAAGTTGTGGTTTATTTGCTCGTTAATATGCTTTTTTTTTATTTCACCGAGGGTCCACGGTACTAACACTAGGACTATTTAGAAATCTGTTGTCGCAAATTGATTGTTTCAATTCAGCATCATGGTGGCTGATATGAACCATCCTGTGAGCGCTAACACATCTGAAGAATTCTGTCGCTGCCGTAGTAAGTTTTGTTGATTGACAGGTATTCAATACAATTCCTGAAGCAAGAAGCTTAGCAACAATCCGTAATACAGATATGACACAAATTGTTCCTAAATTTATTACTTTAACCTTAATCCAGCATTTCGTACCTACGTACACTGTGGTGCAAAGTTGATCGGACAAAGGTCGTTTTCATACAAACTAGCCAAGTTTAACATGTTATAAATGTGTTCTGTTATGATCAATTGGACTGAAATTTTGACGCAAAACTACAAATATGTTGAATTTCACGTGCAAGAAATACCAAATTTTTCGAAGCACCTGCTGGAAGGTGACAATAAAAATAAAATTTGTGCATAGCGGACAAAGGTCAATGGAAAAGCAAGTTTTGTGTCAAAAATTTCAACTTAATTGATCTGACAGAACACATTTACAACATGTTAAACTTGGTTAATTTTTAAGTGCAGACTTGTGTGTATGCAATGATAAGTCACCACCAACGTTTTTGCAGCAAAGTACACTCCTGCGTTGAAAATAATCTCTTAAAATAGTGTTCACTCAAGCCAGACAAATAAAAATATTAATCTTCAGAGTTCTATCATTACTAGCGTGTTGATATGATCGCTCAAGTCAGACCGAAATGTGAATTTTTTATTTGATTTTGAGAAAAATGAATTTAAAGTTGGCTGTTCAATATTGTGTCTTATGTAATGGGAAAAATCATTTGACCGTTTTCTCGTGCTACTCTAATTTTTCAAATCTGGCTGAAAAATTGAAATGTAGCTGAGGGAATTCTTGATCTTATGATATCATTAACTCATTTTTTGTTTTTATTTTGCTACTTAGTCCCTTCTGACTTAAGGTTCAATTTACTTCGATGCATTTTTTTTTAAATTCAAATGCAGTTTTATTCGACGCATTATTTTAGATTGCAAAAAGCTCGCGTCATTTTGTGTAAAATATCAAAAGGGATCGAATAGTGCGAGCTTTTTGCAATCTGAAATAAGGCGTCGGAAAAAACTGCTTTTGAAATTTTCCAAAAACCATCAAAGTAAATTGAACCTTAAGGCCGACCATATGATCTTGTATAGTATAGTGCTGTTTTACATTCAAAATCGTCCATTTATATTTTTACTGGTCTGAGTAAAAGTATTCTGAGGGATTCTGAGTTTAATTTGGTGCAAATGCGCAATAACTTGTTTATTTTTCCACCAAATGGGCTGAAAGCTTCAGAGGCTTCCAAAAAATGTATTTTAGAAGATTTCCGCATAAGGACTTGTTGAAGGACACATAGTTCCACAGATATTCCGGTATTATTTGGGTGCTAACATGTTAACGGTATCCCAACTACCGTAAGGTTGCCATCCACCGCTCACGTAGCCTTCCTTTACCTTCCTTTGGCATCCTTTCGACAAGCCATTGCGTCTTCCTAGGATTATGAGTGATGATCTTACGGTGATTCCAGTATATCTCTGGAACCATGTGTTGAGTCTGCTTGAATCTATACTAGAAGATATTTCTGGAACCATCTAAAAACTTCACCCCATTTCAAAAGATACATATGAAAAGGGCACACAAATCTTCTGTGAACAAACCCTTGCAGTCCCTTATCTCGTCACCCGACAACATCACTTATGATGGGACCGCGAGAGTCAAAGCATGCGAAACAGCGCACGGCGATGGCGCCCTGAGAGAGCGCATTGAGATGTTTCAATGAAACAGTCGCATGTGATTGAATACATGCGTCGCATTGAGAGAGCAATGCGATGAGACAAACAAAAATTGAAACGCTCGAATTTGTTGAGAGCGTGTAGCTTGTCGCGCGCATCGTTCTGGTCTCTCTTTTGTACAATAATGTAGCACACCATGGATTTGAGAGTCATGCGACGGTCCGTCTCACAGTTCGCTGTCGCATTTGTGTACGCGTGAGATTTCCGGAAGCCTGGCAGTAACAGCTTTAGGACATTACTAGCAAGCTACACTGTTGAATTAAAGCTCTAGAAAGCATTAAAGCTGTGAACCATTTGCCGAGTTAAATTAAACTCGTGGTTAAAAGTGACATTTCGAAAGTTATTTCTTATGTTCGAAAATCCCTGTGTTACCGATCGATCGGTTTCCGAGCAGAACTCAGCCACGGTTTTCAAAATTTAACCTTTTGTCTGTCAGAAATAACCACGCTCGGATAGCAGGGTTAATCGATAACTTTCCATCTGTCAAAATTTAACCAAAAGTTAAAAAAAATTGGCCAAATGGTTCAGAGTCTAAGAAGCTACATATTTAACTTTTATGACCAGTGCAAAAATATGACTGTGTACTTATTTTTAGCACAGGAGTTTAATCAGGTGTGACATCCGCAATAATATTAAAATTTATTTTTTGCTGTGCATCACAGCCAACCCATTTTTGGGATTCCCATTTTTGGCGATCAGCAAATGCATATGGCTCAAGTAGCGAGATTCGGGTGGGGCGTTGCCGTCGAATTCATAGATCTCAACCCATCTCAGAAACCCATCAGCGATGCTTTGAATGAAGTACTCGATAATAACACCTAAGATGTTGATTCTTCCAGAACCGCCATGAACACAGACCTTTACCTTCAGTCTCCAGATACATGAAATCAAAACGCTTGCGTGATCAGCCACTGCCGCCGATGGATATGGTAAAGTACTGGGTTAATTGCGTCCTCCACCATGACGGTGCAGAGCATCTCAAATCACCGGGACCTAAGCTTCGTACAGTATCACAATCTCGATGATTATCTTTCCATTCTGACAGTTGTTGCAATATTGCTTGAGCTTCCAATCACAGTGATTAAAGCCGGTTACAAACGGGTTGTTAAAAGCAAACCTAGTGTGAGCAGTAAAGGCAAGAAAAGGGTGAATTGATAAGTGAAAAAATATAATGCGAAAGTGTTTCTAGAAGAGAATGACTTACTGATAACATGAAGACTCATGAATCGGTCAATGAAGTACTGACCTAGAACAAGCTGCACACGTTTGAAAAACCCGATTCCTATTTGTAGACTAGATAAATAAACGCGTTCTCACTTATTAAAAAGTGTGTCTTGGCGTCTCCGGTGCACTTAATCCTTATGATGCTTGCAATAAGTTTTCATAGTATAATTAAAAACTACAAAAAAGTGCTCCGCAGCAGCTCTGTAAGTGGTCACAGTAGTCGTCTTATTATCTGTGATAATCTGTTGCCTTTCCTTCTGACTCTTGCAACACAAGCTATTAAAATATAGTACCAAACTAAAATATCATATGACATGGCTCTCAAACGACCGTGTCGCCGAAGAATGTTCGTTTTCTCATTATGAGAGCTGCTCATGTCGTGCTTGTGACAATTCTCGATGAACATTTCAAATGGTGCGATCTGCTTTGATAGATTCTCTTCATCGACTTTCTCTTTTCATAACCACTGCTATGCAAACAGATTTCGCGCTAATTCTACCACATAGTTTGATTGGCAAATCAAAGTTGGCACTCGTGGAGAATAGAAGAACTATGAAAGTGATGTTGGTTTTAAAAGTTTTCCACGGCGAGGTATACGAGTGCAATCTTAAAATGCTTTTATTTTGCAAATGGAGCAGTTTATTTAAATCTGGTTGCTGCTACAGTTGTAGAAAAGCTGAAATCTATGTGTACACCTAAAAATCTGAACAGAAATGATTTTTTCTATATTATATGTCTATTGAATAGTCCTTAAGTTTTCTACTAACGTAGCATTAACCAGATTTAAATAAAATGCTCCATTTGCAAAATAAAAGCATTTTAAGATTGCACTCGTATACCTCGCCGTGGAAAACTTTTAAAACCAACATCACTTTCATAGTTCTTCTATTCTCCACGAGTGCCAACTTTGATTTGCCAATAGAGGAGGTTCTTATCTACACTCAAAGATAAATCAAATCAAAAAAGCTTAAAAAGTATGCAGTTTCCCGCTTCACCTTATTGAGTCCCAGCCATGATTACATCGGCAGTAGTCATGCATGATTAAAATCGAAATAATTTTTCCAGTATTAAATTTTATTCTTTTGCAATACTGATATATAATCAAAAAAGATTGAAATTCAATCAAAATTTATTAAAATATAATCAAAAATGATTAAATTTTATTCAAAAAAAGATAATTTACAATCTAATCAACCATGATTAAACTGGGATTACTATCAGATGCTTATTTTTTTGATAGAGAGGATTAATTTTTAATCATTCGATATGATTAAACTGAGCTTAATGTCAAATTGATTAAATTTCAAGCAAAATGGGAATAGTTCAATTTATCAGTGTAGCGTCCAAAACGTCAAATACAACAGGGAAAGGTTTTGCAGCTGAACTATTGACGAAAGATAAAGTCGATGAAGAGAATCGATCAATTCAGATAGGACCTTGTGAAATGTTTATCTAGAATTATCAATATTTTAATATGTAAAGATTAGCTAGAGGAAAAATTTCTGATCAGAAATAGTTGAAATATATTGGCAAATCAAAGTTGGCACTCGTGGAGAATAGAAGAACTATGAGAGTGATGATGGTTTCAAAATTTTACACGGTGAGGTATGCGAGTGCAATCTTAAAATGCTTTTATTTTGCAAATGGAGCATTTTATTTAAATCTGGTTGCTACTACAGTTGTAGAAAAGCTGAAATCTATGTCTACACATAAAAATCTGAAAATAAATTATTTTTTCTATATTATATGTCTTTTAAGTAGTCCTTAAGTTTTCTACTAGCGTAGCATTAACCAGATTTTAATAAAATGCTCCATTTTCAAAATAAAAGCATTTTAAGATTGCACTCGTATACCTCACCGTGTAAAATTTTGAAACTAAACAGAGGATGATAGGAAACGGAATTCATTGTAATAGATTTTACCGAAATTTCAACAGCTGAACGTTCGGTAAACAGTTCGGTGATTTTTCACAGATTTTCTGTGATTTTTCAAAAATATTCGTTGAAAAATTACAGGAAATCTGTAAAAAGGCACCGACTGTTTACCGAACGTTCAGCTTTTGAGATTTCGGTAAAATAACCTTAATGTGTATAATATGTGCATTTCTTTTCAGATTTTTAAGTGTAGACATAGATTTCAGCTTTTCTACAACTAATGAAGCGCATGGGCAGCGTCAGATCAAAAGTTTGCCCCTTGGCATACGATTAAAGGAACTGCGGATTATTTTCATACAATTGCATAGAGAACATATATATGGAATACAAATTTGAGTTCATCAACATAACGTTGTGCTATTCCAATAATAAACTGTGCTTATACTTTCTGGGACACCCTATAATACAATGTGGCAGAGTGACTTACGCGATTGAAGCAAAAGTTCCATTAGTTGTTCTTTATGGAGCGATTTCCCCCGAAAATCATCTGTGATACTGAGAAAATTTTACAACTATTTCTCTAGCAGTTCCCACTTCAAAATGTAGGTGGCGAAACATCACGAAAGACGCTATTTTTTTTTTACTAATTTATTTGAAAAGGCTCAACCGAATTAACTTTACAGAGCCGAGGATTCTTGGTCACTATACAATAGATCTTAAAACTATAGTCAAAAGGTACAACACAATAAACACTTTATCTTCCGCTATCCAAAAAGCCTCCTCCATCAGCACTGGAGCCGCTTCCAGTGGTTTCATTGTATGGCAAATTGTTGTACGCCAACGAGGGTCAGAGCGCGTCCATTGCAGCAATGGACGCAAAACGTGGTCAGCACTCACACACTCATCACGAAACGGTTGCTTTCCAAAGTCGACGACGCATCGACCGAAAGAACTGCTGATGAAGAACAATGAGGAGGACCACACAATGGTTGCTGCCGAGAAAACAGACGATCGCGTAGCACACATCGAGAGTGGCCTACTTTTGTCGACAGCCGAGTGAACACTGAAGACGCTAATTGAAAGTTGAGTTATGCTTGAACAAAAAGTGTAAATAATTTATCAATTATTGATAAAATAGCAAGTTGCCGTTATCCTAATCCATTTTGTCCTAAAAAATAATTTTCCATCACATTTGTATGGGGATTAATTACTGAATTGTATATACCATAAGGTAGAGTTTGGCATACCAAAAATCATTCCTGAAAACATCAAACTTCTACAAGCAACCATTTCAGCGCAAATAATACAACGTGCGCTTTGATATTCGTGGCACCACTGTGCATCACCGGGCCCATTCTACTAGTTCCAAATGAATATTTGTAAAACAACAAAATATACTTCAACGACTTACTTCCCTTCCTGGAACAAACACGACCTACAAAGTGTTCTTTTAAAGTTACTATTTGTATACCATTTCCACTGCTATAGAAAACCCCGTTGACAACCATCCGTCATCACCGAACTAACCATTACAAGTCGGCCAATGCATGTAATCAAAGAGGAAAACATTTAACCACCCACGCCTCTTACTGCAGTATATATCATTGATTAGAAACGACAAATTTAACAACAGCTTTAGTGGTAGTCGTATCATTTGCATTCGAAATATATCATTACATTAGAATCCTCGTTATAGAGTTGCGCATCACCGGATATCTACCCTAAACAAACATCACGCCATCAAAAAAATACCAACAACCTCGGCTGGGATTGAATCCAGTGAGGTTGGGGGTGAGGATGTAATCTCTCTTACCATCGGTGACAAAGTCCAAAATTCCGGAGATTTTCGTAGATTTCCTAGAACTTTAGACTTTGTCGTAGGAATGTGCAGAATATCTAGTTGAAGTACTGAAAAAGCCTGCTTGTCAAATTCACGAATTGAGAACGGAAAACCTTTGAAAAACCATATCGGGCATTTTACCCTAGAGTGCATGTTGCAATGTCCTCACAACACAACAAAGCTGAAAATTATCTCGTTATTATAGTTGAATTAATATCGCACACCGTTCAATGCAAACAATTCCCCTGTTTTGGAGTTTGCCACCTGCCTTCCTAAGCCCTACACACACCTCACTTTCAATTGCCGGTCCTTCAAGATGCGCTGTGAAGCCAGTGCCGGCTTCCAGCGATCGGAGGTTTTGCCAATCGCTCGCGACAAGTCGTAGTGAGAGGACGCAAATTTTAAACTGCTGTAGGAAATCGCTAATCGCGTGTGATCATTATCGTTTTTCTTTATTTTTCAATCGGTTTGTTGTGTCGTTCTGTCTCTTGTTTAGAAACTGTAAAAAGTGCATTGCAGTGCGTTTCAGTTGACCTCGGGAACCTATCGCAGACTAGAAAAAAAAATCTAAGCTTAAGATCTGCTAAAAGTGTGGCGCAAGCAATGCTTTCATCGCTGAGTTCCTACATTTGGGGTGAGGCGGAGAGTGGCAGGTAAGAAGTTGTAGAAAACCGAAATAAAGTTAACCTTCAATACCAGTCTACAATTGTGGACTGAACCTGTGAGATGAGTGCTGCTGGTTGACTTGAAGTAAGAAGAGGAAACTAGTTTTGTGTTTGAATCAGCTGCGTGTCATGAAGGGGGTACGGCAAACATGCAAAAATGGAAGATAAATCATTGCCATGGTGTAGCCGCTCAATCCGGTTTGTTATTTGTATTTGCGATTATTTAGGCAAAAGAAAGAAGATTATTTAACGATATTAAATGTGATGATATAAATGGTAAATATGATATTCTATAAATAAACAACTTCCACCGCATTTGAAATAAAAGCGTTAATCAACCACGAAAATATTGATGTTTATGTTTCAAAAGTTGATTATTTTTTCGGTGTAAATATTTGTGTTCCATCTTTCTATTGATCATTAACAGTCTGGGTCACTCGTGACTTGTCCGAGAATGACATTTGAACGTGACTTTGACGTGAGACGTATGATTGCTAAACACTGCACCGCCTGTTCCGAATTGATGAAAGGAAACTAAATAGTATATTATGCATATTAGTGTAGTTACAGATTACAACAGAACTGTGAACCAGAATTTTGTCTTACCTCATTGGACACTATAAATCCTTTAAAAAAGCAATCTTAAAAAAAGCAATGTTTCGATTAGATGACGATCTTTAGTTAATTCTTTGTTAGCAAACTTATATTCGTCAAACAATCTTGAGTGTGCATTTCAAGCAGAAAATGAGGCAACGCAAGAAAACACGTTTTAATGAGAGAATAAACAGTTTGTATAGGGTAATTAACGAATTCTCGTCGATTTATGGGCTTTTTTTCGTCGCAACGCACACATATGCAGTGTTTGTTTGTTAACATGCATCTGCTGCCTGCTGTTTTATTCATTCAAATCGATAGAATTATTCAAAACTGTTATAGAACACTTTTACAACGCTCCAAACTTCTCAGGTTAGTGTGACTAATTGAGTTTTCCGGTCGTAAAAGCCTAATCAGATTGAAGTTGAAAGACTTAAGGCCGGCGCACAATAGATACGTTTTCGGATTATTTGACAGATAATGCATGGGCTAACTGTCAAAAAACCTGAAAACGTATCTATTGTGCGCCGGCCTTTAGGATTCGATTGAATACATTCAGCTAAGTGTTTTGGTAAGAAAATTCAGTTTATTTTGTTCCTTCTTGATTTGTTTTCTGTTGATGTTGTTTCCGCGTAGAGCACCAATGCTACCAACGCCAGGGAGGCACCCACACCTGAACCCTACCTATCGATCCATCAAAAATTCATGAACCGGGGACCAACGGCTTTACTTCTCTTCCGAAGATGTTATCAGAGATGTTATGCCTCAGAGCATCCCGGCGGCGCCCACTGGGATTTAAACCAAGCCTGCTGGGGTGAGAGGTAATCACGCATACCACTACACAACCGATGCCACTAGAAAATATAGTTAATTGCCGTATAAACTTTGGTTGCCAAAAACAGTCAATGGGTGCTGAAGCCGACATTTAAAATATTTTCTTTTGAATAAACCGAATAAACAGAAATACATCGTTGCTTTTTGGAATACCTTTTCAATTTGCAAAGCCGTGCCAATTAAGAATCGGTACACTTTCAATCGGATGTATCTCAGAATCGGCTTGGCTTAGAAAAAAAATGATATTAGAAGAAAATGTTATGTTTTTTTTTTGTAGCTTAAAGATACAATGTGGATTTGGCGATTTTTATTCCTCTAGAATGAAAAGTCCAACTTTGGGCTTAATACGTGCCATCAACTTCTGTACAAGCTGCTGGTCAATCTCACCGACTGCTTTTATCTGGCCATCGAAATAGCATCCTTAGTAAATTTTCCATTCTTCTTCAGTTTAGCTTTGATGATACCCCAATACATTTTGATTGAGCGGAAATCCGGACAGTTTGCTGGGTTCATCCCTTTCTTAATGACGTCTACTCCATTATTGCGATACCACTGTTGCGCATACTTACTGTAGTGGTAACTCGCAGAATCTGCCGGGACCTGGACCTTATGAACGGTAATACATTTTTTTTCAGGCATTCGTTAATGCATAACTGTCCATTCATGTTGTTGAATGTGATGAAAATCGGAGTCTTCTGGCCACAGCTGCAGATTCCCTGCCAGATCATCAGCTTACCGGCAAACTTGTCCAAAAAAACAAATCTATATATTTCTTGCGAACATCTCCGTGACCCCTGGCAACATAAAACTTCTGTCCCGGAAGCTGTTTGAAGTCCAATTTGACAAACGTCATACGGCATCCGTTTAATTTGGTCAACACCTGGTCATAGAGCTTTCGGGCCCGCGTTTTGGTCGTAATGTTTTGCTTTACGATCCGGTTCGGTTGCTTAATAGCCCGATACTGCGAACAGTTTGTTGGCCACACCCACGTCCGAAAGTCCTGGATTCACTTTGAAAGCCTTCATTACGCTCTGACGCAGTTTCCGATCCACCGCTTCGACGCCTTAATTGCACCTTCCGGGAAACAGATAAACGTTCCTTGAAACGTTTCAGCACTGCACAGACGGTGGTTTTCGCCATTTTCAACTGTTTTGCGATCCTCGTACCCGTCGGATGTTCATATCTGTGTGCAGAAATAATTCTAGATAGAGCTGGAATTAGGGCGTAACAGCTTTTGTAAACAATGACTTCTCTCGATGACTCATCGAAAGTCATGGCACTCCCTGGCAAATCGACATCACCATAGAGTAGGGGAGGACTTGCATTAATTAATCAATCAATTGAATTGGCCGATGAACCTGACGAAATAAAACAGCCAGTTAATAGTAGTTGTAGATTTGAAGCTTTTCACCCAATTACAATAGATGAACTTAGGGTTATTTGTTTCATTAGGAAAATTGGCTGGAGTTGACAATGTTAATGCTAGAGTTCTTCAAGATTGATTTCGTGTCATTGGCCACATCTTGCTGGACCTTATTAATGAATCATTGCAAACTGGACATGTGCCACAAATTTGGAAGGAATTTCTAGTGGTTCCTATTCAAAAAGTTACTGGAACGATTAAAGCCGAAGAGTTTCGTCCCATCGCACACATTAGAGAAATTTTTAGAACTTGTTGTTTAAGGTTAGCTACTGGAGTATTTAAATATTAATAGTTTGTTGATACCAGAACAATCGGGATATCGGGAAGGTCATTCTTGTGGAACCGCGTTGAATTTGGAATTAGCGAAGTGGAAAAATAACTTGGAGTGTAAAGATACGATTGTTGCTGTTTTTTTGGATCTTAAACGCGCTTTTGAAACAATTTCTAGGCCCTTATTGTTAAGATCAATCAAGCGCTTTGGAATTACGAGTACTGCATATAAGGCATATGGATGTTTATGTTTCAAAAGTTGTTTATTTTCTCGGAGTAAATATTTGTGTTGCATCTTTCAATTGATCATTAACAGTCCGGTTTGAACGGTTATTTGCTATTTGTCTGACAGAACTCAACGGACTGTTTTTATTGATTCTGTGTCCAGTCCCGTGGAGAATAAGCTTGACGTGCCCCAAGGAAGTGTATTAGGGCCCCTGTTATTTATTATGTATATTAATGACTTGCGACGTGTTTTACGATTTTGTGACATTCATCTTTTTGCAGATACTATCAACAATCAATACGAAACTAACGATTTTAAATTGGCTCACCACTTTAGTAGCCTATTGGTCCCAAGCAAACGATTAACGTACCCTATTCTAGTTGAAATTCTATTACTACACTATGTTTGTTTTGATTCGCTATGAAAGTTTGACAGATAACATCAGGGGTGTGTGGATTCATGCAGAACATGCAGGGGTGAGTGAAATAGCTTGGGACTGCTTGGGACCGTTGTTCTGGTACTGAGTGAGCCAAAAATAATAATGATTTTCTTCGGGACCCAGTGGTCTTAGAGTTACCTCTATGATACTATGTTATTCATTGCAGCTAAGGAATTAGATGATGCCGTTTTACACTTGAATGAAAATTTGTGTTCTCTAAGCAGTTGAAATTGAATACAAGTAAAACTACATTTATGGTAATTTCGCGGAATCGAGTAAATGAGAACGTCTCTGTTGTAATTGATGATGAGACTATTAGCGTTCGGGAGATTAAATATCTTGGCGTGATTATTGATGACACACTTAAGTTCAACTCTCACATTGACAATGTCATCAAGAAAATTGCCAAGAATTATGGAATTCTATGCCGACTGAAAAACGATTTAACTATTGCCAGTAAAATACAGCTATACAAATCAATCATCTCTCCTTATCTTGACTTTTGCCCTTCCATTTAATTTCAGGCCAATGCAACACAAATATCGAGATTACAGCGTTTGCAGAATAAAATAATGCGTTTGATTTTGAGATGTAATAGGTTCACTTCCTCAACTTTGATGCTAGACGCCTTACAATGGTTGTCGGTGAAGCAAAGAATTGTATATTTGACTATGGTGTTCATTTTTAAAGTAGTTAACGGTTTGCTGCCTCGATATTTGTGTGATCGAATTGAAAGAAGAAGTGACTATCATAGATACTAGAAACGCGGATGAAATAAGAACACCACATTTCTTGACTTGTGCTTCACAGAATTCATTATTTTTTAAAGGAATAAATGTTTTCAATTCGATGTCTAGACACATCAAACGTGCAACAACATTAGCTGAATTTAAGAGACATTGCATTTCAAACGTTTATGAGACAAATTATGAATCTTGACGAAGTTATCACTTACGAATTATTTTATATGGATAGCTGTCATAATGACTTTTTTATAATTATTGTAGCACTGCTAAAACTATTTTCGTTCGCCACGATGGTGATGATGGATTTTTAATATTTGATTTAATAGTAATAGATTTAAAAAAAAGTCGACAAAGGTTTAAGCCTCGCGCGTGTCTTACGGATATAGAGCATTGAATTTAACATTTGATAAAAAAAAATGCAATTTTGAAGCTTATTTGGAAGATACCTTGAGTTAGTAGTAAGTTTTTTGGCAAATGTCGGGGGTTCGTGAGCATTCCTGACATTGCTGAAAATTATAATAGCATCAGATTGCAGGGTTGCTAGTGTAATAGGATGCTTTGTTGACTGTTCATTAACTCTTGATTGCTTGTAATACTTATGAATATTTTAGGTGAACAAAAAGGCGAACCAAGAGGTGGATGCCTGAGCTTTTCCACATTTATATCGCTATGAAGCAACTGTAAACTCTAGAGGGAATTTATATCCGTAACTATAACAATTTCGATTTTGTTTGCTAACCTGGTTAAAATGTCATATTTAATTATCTTAAAGGTAAATCGTCCAGCTCAAACCTTTGTAGGGGTAAGAGGTGGGACCATCATCGTCATCATCATATTTGGAAAGATAAAGAGACAAAGGAGAGAGTGATTTCATACCTATTGGTGACAGTAGTTTTTTTTTAATAATTACTTTATTTGTACAGGCTCAATCGAATAAACTTTACAGAGCCGAGTTATCATTTTTGTTATACATTATTACTGTCTTATATTTAAAGTTAAAGAAACTGGACCGAATTGTGAAAGTAGTTGGACTACACGCGGTAGCAGGGGTCTGGCTGGCGGCCATATTTTTGATGCTTTCATCTGCTCTTGTCATTCTGCTTACAACACGATTTTGCGTTCCTTTCCTTCATGTATACGTCTGGCGGGCCGTATTTAAATAAGGCCCATGATCTAGTAGGCAAGGGTGATACGGTCAAAATTTGGTCAATATCAACTTGACGTATTTCTTTCAATTTTGCATTTAAAAAACCTGAACACCCCTCATTTTGAAGGTGTGTGTGTGTAGAATGTTGCTCCTATTTTGATTTTGGAATTCACTCTTCAGTTGTCAAAATGCCGTCCAAGCAAGAAGAGCAGCGTATCAAAATTTTGCTCGCGCATCGCGAAAATCCGAGCTACTCGCACGCAAAGTTGGCAAAATCGCTAAAAGTTGCCAAATCAACCGTTACAAATGTAATTAAAGTGTTTGGGGAACGTTTGTCGACAGCCAGGAAGTCTGGATCGGGGGGAAATCGAAAACCGGAAGCCGCTGAGACGACAAAGAGAGTTGCCGGTAGTTTCAAGCGAAACCCTAACCTCTCTCTCCGAGATGCCGCAAATAAGCTGGGTGTATCGTCTACAACCGTGCATCGAGCCAAAAAACGAGCTGGACTATCGACTTACAAGAAGGTAGTGACTCCAAATCGCGATGATAAACAAAATACGACGGCCAAAGCGCGATCCCGGAAGCTGTACACGACGATGCTGACGAAGTTTGACTGCGTGGTAATGGACGACGAAACCTACGTCAAAGTCGACTACAAGCAGCTTCCGGGACAGGAGTTTTATACGGCAAAAGGAAGGGGAAAGGTATCAGATGTTTTCAAGCACATGAAACTGTCAAAGTTCGCAAAGAAATATCTGGTTTGGCAAGCCATCTGTACCTGTGGCTCAAAAAGCAGCATTTTCATAGCTTCCGGGACTGTCAACCAAGAAATTTACGTGAAAAAGTGTTTGAATAAACGTCTGCTGCCTTTCCTGAAGAAACACGGTTGTTCCGTACTGTTTTGGCCGGATTTGGCATCTTGCCATTACGGTAAAAAGGCCATGGAGTGGTACGCCGCCAACAACGTGCAGGTGGTTCCCAAGGACAAGAACCCTCCCAACACGCCAGAGCTCCGCCCAATTGAGAAATACTGGGCTATTGTCAAGCGGAACCTAAAGAAGACCAAAAAAAAACTGCTAAGGGCGAGCAGCAGTTCAAGGCAAACTGGCTTTCTGCGGCGAAGAAGGTGGACAAGGTGGCTGTACAAAATCTGATGGCAGGGGTCAAGCGTAAGGCCCGGCAATTCGGATTTGGAAAAGCGGAAGCCTAACTGAATATTTTTCCTGAATTTTATACTAATTGAACTTGAAAAAGAAATTTAATTTGATTTTTTAAATAAACGATTTCACCGATTTACACGCGTTTTCCCTTGACCAAATTTTGACCGTATCACCCTTTACGTATAGGATTGATATGGGGTTGCCAGTCTGCTGCGCGGTAGTTACTCTCGTATAGAGATTAGTGACGTTTAACGCACGCACACTAGCGGGTGCATCACCGTGTAAAGTTGTTTATTATTTTCCTCTAGCTAACATAAAAAAATGTATGAAATTAGAGCTGTCAAAATGAGTTTGACTGAGATTTTTATGTATTTTCCTCGGATTTTCACTAACACGCTCTCATATATAGCACCAATACAACCGGACGTGAAAATCTCAATAGCACCGAGTAGTACTGACAGGAGTCAATCGGGGGAGACATGGCAGTTTTACAGGACCGTGGACCCCCGGTAATTATCGGACCGTTTTTAATCTGAACACTTTTTAGTTTAAACCCGCTAATCTGCACGCCTTGGAATCTAAAACTGTTTTAAACGGAGAATGGAGTAAAGCAAAATAGAAAATTGTGAAACGGAACGCAGAATCAAAACAAAACAGCAGATAAGGCTACAAGAATCACGCCTTTCTGATGCTCATAGGATTACTAGAAGATCATATTAAAAATAAACCCCGTTAATATGAATGAAGTGTCGTTCATATTAGCGGTGGTCTACGGTATGACGCTTTTACTAATGCAGTGTTTTTATACATCAAAAACACTATCACGAAATGACTAGAAGTTAAATTAAAAAACAATATTATTTTTTTAAGTTATTTCACTTAAATAGAACGAACATTGGAGAAAACCTGATAAAATGATCAGATATTCACCAGAAAATATTCCATGAAGCCCCTGGAACACTTCCTGGTGCGTCACGAACAACGCACCTATCTGAAATTCACTTTCTGGTAGAACTTACTAGTGACCGGTCAGGAAGTTTTCAAGGGATATCAAGGAATATTTTTTGAAAGATATCTAATCATTTGATCGGGTTTTCTCTAATCATTCGATTTAATTGAAATATTCATAGAAATGGAATATTTTTTTTAAATTTGGTAGTAAGTTCTACCAGAAATTAAATTTCAGTTGGATATGTTGATCGTGACGGATCAGGAAGTATTCCAGGATATCAAGGAATATTTTACGAATGAATTTGCCCATTTGATCAGGTCTTTTCAATTCCGCACATCTTAATTTGTGCCCAGTGATTTAGCTGTGTCAAGCGCTATTTCGAACGTGCCGAAGTAGGTCAAAGTATGCCAATCAAGGCGTCAATATCCAATGAGTTTGGCACCTCTGTATACATAATAAATTTTGAAAGAAGATCTACGGTCATGTAATTGATGCGTCGAGTACCCAGTGTGGACTTAGAGCTCTCCCTGCAAGAAGATAGCTCGTAATTTCTGGATATGCTGGATTGGAATCCGGATGTTGATTTTGATAGTGGTTTAGGTTTAATATTTTAATATAGGGGAATGGATGTAATGTCGGCCTAAATGCCCTTAATTTGGGCCCATACATAAATTCAATAGCGACCAAAAATATCCATTAAAACCGTCCCAATGACGCGTTCATCTAGATAAAATTGATAAATAGCAGATTGTTAACGATGGGCCCAATCTTAGATCCATAGTTCAATATTAGAGCCATTAACCCTATTTAAGGGGAAGTTTAGCGCTCAAAAAAAAATTAGCACGTTTTTATTTTTCTAAAAATATTGGCAACAATTATTCAAGAAAATCAGTTTTTTTCTATAGATTCTTGAGAAAAACTACGTGTATTTTTTTTTCTTTGATTATAACGAAATTTAAAGGAAATAAACCAACCCACTCAAAAGCTCTTCATTTCATAGCGAATAAAAAAAGATAGTGTACTGGAATTTATACTATAATGGGGTACGTTAGTCGATTTGCTTGGGACCAATAGGCTAGTTAAGTTGTGAGCCAATTTAAAATCGTTAGATTCGTATTGATTGTTGGTATAACTTTGGTGGCGTGAGGCCCGAATATAAATTATTCTGGACGAAACCACAAGTCGCTGGTGTTTTCGCTCCGAATCAGCTGAGACGGGACTTGACAAGCGGGTAGCGATTTCGAGCCAATTTTGTGTCAAATCCAAGCCAGTTGCTGATTGGTCGATTTGACAGTAGCAATCGTGGAATAAAAAGGACAGAGGGATCACATCAATCCGACTGCCAGTGATGCCGAAATCAATGTTGACGTCAATGGCGTTGTTAATTGTTTAGATTTGCGAAAGTAAGTTTGGAAAATAGGGTCCAAGGCGTGCTTTAAGCGATGGATATTCTTGTTTGTTTATGGTTGCGTTTATTGGGTTAAGCAAAACATATGTACAAGGTGCTAAACTGCGGTAGAAACTCCGAATCAAATTAAAATTAAAATTGAAAAATCATTCTGCAATTCTGGCCTCATTGGTCAACTCCGCCAAACACCATGTACTAATTGGCGTTGACGGCACCGTCGAAAAATTTGCTCTTTCAGCAAATATAGACATTTTCTTATGGGACTTTTCGGTGGAGTGAAAGGATAGTACAAAGTCCGCCATGTTTCACGCACAGTCTGACGTTTGCTTATGGATTTTATCATAGGAGTAAAGAGCTACAGAGTCGCCGTCACCACCAATTTTCGACGGGCATTCATCAAAAACATTAAGAAGAGTCCCGTCCCGGCGAATCAGATGAGATGCACTGACTGTTGTTAGTTTACAATAGGTCATGGTGCAGAAAATACTAACAGTATTTTTTTTAAATGTAGCATGGCACGAGCCACGGGTTTTACAGTGGAGTGAACAAAGTAGTCCATCTTAGCAACGATTGGCAATTTATATTTTTTCGTTCTTATACGCTCTCAATATCACGCCTGATATTGGAACAAAATATCATGATAGACATTGATTTTACCAGCTCCTTTGATATTGCGAGATTATTCACAACGTGCAAAAATCAAGCTAAGAGTTGACTCGACACAAAAATGATTCCGTTGCACATTGTTTTCTTAGGAAGAGAAAGTATAGTTTGCTATCTCTGTTTACTGTTCACCTAATAACAGAGTTTAGAAGGTGGGAGCCCTAAAAGGGAACCCTCCCTAAAATCATAGTTTTAGTTTTATCAGAGTAGTTTCTGTCGTTGTTGCTGTCATGACTGTCGCCCGGTTGTTGTTGTCGTTGGCGTTATCCATAAAGCTAGGTTTAGACAGGGCAAGTCAGTTGAATTCAAATGACTTGAACACGAATTGCACGTGTAAACCATGCAACTCTAATGACTTGATCAACTCACTTGAAATGAAAAAAGTTGAACCAGGCTCAACTTTTCAAGCAAATTGAATTCAACTGAGTTGATCACACTAGTTTACAAAACAAGATAAAAAGTGTGAACTTTAGTGGTTGACGAACGTTTCTAATGCAAAATCCTACGCTGAATTCAATGCCGTGGTCAGAAAAAATTAAAGTAGAGCCATTTTTGAGATATACAAAAATTTTGATTTTTTTAATTTTGGACAAAAGTACGATTACTAAAATGTCAATATCTTTGAAACTAGTGCTCCAATTTTAAATCTTTTTTTATGAAAGTGAAGCTCGTTCACTAGAATATTATGTCTTAATTAAAAATTTAATTTTGAAGTCATTTAAAAATTTACAGCATTTTTTTTCCTCCGAATTTTCCATAAAAATCTTGTTTTAATCAACATTTTTAATGGGATAAAAAGATTCAAAAAATCATTCCATAATGTATTCTTAAAGTCCATTAAAAACTGGAGAAAATGAGCCTTTAGTGGATGAAATCGGTTGAAAATTGTCGAAGTTATGAAATTTTTGTAAAATCATGGAAATTGAATGTTCCAAGATTGGCCGTTGTCCCGCTCCTAGGTTCATGCCACAGAACAGAAGGAGAAGTGCAAACAAATCGGTGAATCAAAAAGTGTTCGGTTTTCTGCTCAACAAGCGATGTGTTGTGGTAGCGTTCCACACGGGCTTTCTATGTGCACTCACATTATTATAGCATGCTGCCTATCTCAACTGCAGGCAGAAGATGCCTTCTACCGCTAGGTGCGCTAGTGTTCGCAAATGACAAGTGGAGCCACTTTCTGATCCAAAGTTCCACTCCTGTGTTCATGCACCACTACCAGTAAGCCTTTCTGCGGACGTGTACGCATACGGTGAATTTCACTAACACTACCAGCTGTCACGCAAAATTAAATGGGATATTTTCAACAATATAATTTACGCTAGTGTATTATATCGACGAGAACCTAACGCAACCAACTCAATTTGACAGCTTTCTTTCTTTAACATTGCTTAACGATGTATACGACAAAACGTGAATTCAAGTGTAAAAATGATCCTCAAAAGTTTTGTTACACGTGTGGCAACTATATATTTACAAAATCGGTCAATTTCACTGCTTCGTTGCAAACTGCATACAGGCGTTATTTTAAAATTGATCCTGGAGACTTTGACGAACCGTGGATTCCAAAAGTATTATGTAGTTCGTGCAAAACGTGCTTGGCTAGGTGGATGTCAGGCGCAAGGTAAATTGATTTTTTGAATAACTTTCATATAAACAATTTATGTACAGCATGGTAGTGCTTTGTTCTTTCCTGATCGACATTATCTTACTTCATCTATTTTAGACAAGTGTTAATGTCTTACTTACTAACTCACTTATTTGTTATCTGTCAGTCGCTATTTGTCCTTTGACATGCCCACCATATGGCGTCGACCGTTTTGTCATGCAACGGATTGTTATTTCTGATTGACAAAAGTTAAGCAACAAGGACGTCACAAAACAGTTGAGTATCCACAAGGCTTCTATGACAAAACCTGTTCCACATTCAAGTTCGGTCCCGTATCCTGTTTATCCAAAGCGGAAACGAGCGCCCTCTGTTGAATCGACCGTTACAAAAAGTGAGGAGGAATTCAAGGAGGAATGCGAGGAAGACTTCGAGGTGGAATTGGAAAGAAACCCAAAACTGTTTACACAATCCGAATTTAATGATTTGGTGCGAGATCTCGACTTATCGAAGGAGAAATCCGAATTGCTGGCATCACGCTTAAAAGAACACAACATGCTGAGCAAGGAGGTCAAAATTTCTTGTCACAGGAATCGTCACAAGAAATTTGACAAATATTATTCTACAAAGGACAAGGCATGTTTTTGCCATGACGTAAACGGCTTGTTTGAAGAGTTTGGTGAGCCATATGATCCAGCTGAATGGCGTTTATTCATCGATAGCAGCAAGTTGAGCTTGAAAGCCGTTTTACTGCATCAAGGGAATGAGAAACCTTCTATTCCATTAGCTCATGCCGTTAATATGAAGGAAACGTATGAATCAATGGCTCTATTGCTCAATTTGATAAATTACAATCAACACAATTGGAAAATTTGTTCCGATCTTAAAGTGGTTGCCATGTTGACTGGATTGCAACAGGGATACACAAAATATATGTGTTTTTTGTGTAAATGGGACAGTCGAGCTCGTAAGGAACAGTACGTCCGAAAAGATTTACCAAAACGGGATAATTTCACAATTGGTAAAGACAACGTTAAAAATGATCTTCTTGTGGTAAAAGAACGCATAATACTTCCACCACTACATATAAAACTTGGGCTATTCAAAAATTTCGTCAAAGCGTTGCAAAAAGAAGGGCCGTCATTCCAGTACTTGAAATCCGTATTTCCAAATTTATCTGACGCAAAGATAAAGGAAGGTGTATTTGTTGGCCCACAGATCAAAAAACTGCTCAATGATTCCGCATTCAATACAGTTTTGACACCAGATGAGGAAGAAGCGTGGAAATCGTTCCAGCGTGTTGTCACAACCTTTTTAGGAAATTTCAGAAGCCCAGATTATGAGGAAGCCGTCGATGAATTGCTCAAAAATTATGAGAAAATAGGTATAAATCAAAAATATTGTGTTTGTTACATATAATTAATTTCAAATCCTTTTATTTCACTGAACACAGGTGTGAATATGTCTTTGAAGATACATTTCCTACATTCTCACATGGATTTTTTCCCGGAAAATCTTGGTGACGAGAGTGATGAGCACGGCGAACGTTTTCACCAACAAATGAAGATGATGGAACGTCGTTACCAAGGGTTTTGGGATGAAGCAATGATGGGTGACTATTGTTGGTTTCTGATTCGAGAAACAAGTTCAAAACATCGAAGACAAAGTCATTCGATTCTCAATCATTTTTAATAAAACCTAAATAAATTTCTTTTGTATCAACTCGGTTTTAAATCCTGATATGCCTTAATCAAATTGATATGTAGAGAAAAGAATGGACCTTAAGAATAAATTATGGAATGATTTTTTGAATCTTTTTATCCCATTAAAAATGTTGATTAAAACAAGAGTTTTATGGAAAATTCGCAGGAAAAATTAAAAAAAATGCTGTAAATTTTAAAATGACTTCAAAATTAAATTTTTAATTAAGACATAATATTCTAGTAAACGATAGCAAATTTATTTAGCTTCATTTTCATAAAAAAATATTTAAAATTGGTGCACTAGTTCCAAAGATATTGACATTTTAGTAATCGTACTTTTGTCCAAAATTAAAAAAATCAAAATTTTTGTATATCTCAAAAATGGCTCTACTTTAATTTTTTCTGACCACGGCATTGAATTCAGCATAGGATTTTGCATTGGAAATGATCATCACCTTACCGAGTTCAAAAATGCTGTAAACTAGTGGCATTTGACTTGCCTAGTCTAAACACAGCTTAAGAGAAAGAGAATGTGGGTCAAGTTTTGTCGGTCGTTCATGTTCGTTGTCAGGTGAGAAGCTAAGGTTGGTCTTTGTGGGGTTGTGCAGAATCTGATCGGGTTCAATATACAAGTGTTAGATGCTTTCCAGTTGGCAGAGTCATATGATGTGCTCTACCGTGTGCAGGACATGGCAGATGTCGCACATGCTGCGGAAAGGGCCGTTCGCAGTAAAGTTATGGGAAATGTTGGTGTGCCCCGTTCTTAGGCGAACATCACGATCTGGATACGGTGCTTGATCATTCGGAATCCCTTGAGCGAAGCCAATCGGCTGACCAGGATTCCTAGATCACCTTTGAAACCCAGTGTTTCAAATCCTTGGCTGAGACTTCCTGGATGTACTCTTCCGGAAGCCGCCAGGTGATCAGCCATTCCCACAGATGTGTACCACTGTTTCCAGGGATCCAAATAAAAGCGGTGTTGTTGGGTGCGTATTTCTGATTACCCTGGATCCAGGGATGCTTGGAAATGTCCGATGCGAGGGCCTCCACTACACTGGCTGAATCCGTGAAAACCGCGATTGGTCTGCTGGATGGTGTAGTGGCAGCGATGAAAGCAGCGACAGCCTCTGCCGAAAAGACTGGTCCGGTAGCCGGTGGCATACAGACATTTGAGAGTCTGTAATTCCTAAACCGACACGCCCACGAGCTGCGGAACCGTCGGAATATCGGATTGTATGACCGTTGTATACGGTTCGTTGAAGTTCTGCTACCGATTTCACTAGTGCGGGGGAGTTGGATACTGCCCCAAACTTCTAGATTCAATTTTTTTTTTTTATATTTTCCCAACACTGATCACAAGTCAGTCGTCGGATGGCTAATAGACAAAGTGGTCATTAGGTCGAATGTATATTGAGATTTAACATGTTCACTCCGAGCTATAAGTAGCTTTCGGGAACAGGAAATCAAATGATTTATTTGATAATTTTTCCATTTTTCAAAAACTCGTTCGATATTTTCTTAAATTTTATTACGTGAATATTAAAAAAAAAATAAAAAATGTTCCGCTCATTTACCAAGATTTTTTAACTTCTTTGATAAATGCTGGGGATTTTCATTTTCATTTAATATTTTTATTATATAATATTGTTTCTTTTGCAATTGTGTGTTCTTTCTAGTTCTACTATTTCCGTTACTGTTGTTTTGTCATCTACCATTTATCTTTTCAATTTAAAACTTCGCAAATGCTTTAATAACGATTGTATTGCACTCTGCCAACGGTAATAAAAATCGAAATTCGATGACATTCCCAATATCGAAAGGCTATAAATGAATTGAAATTGAAAACTAAATGTTAGATCTAAGGCGTGGATGGTTAAGTGTCATATACCAATCGACTCCCCTCAACGAGATTTGAAAATGTATGTGTGCGAATTCGTTTATTATCGGGGTTGGAACCAGTTCCAACCCAGTGCGAAACCGAACTTTTTGTCAGTGCGAACCTCAACCTGAGCTGGGTTTTAAAAACAAACGATCAAACTGACGTTTGTCAGAAAACAAGCAGACCCAATCTTGATACCCGATCCAGGTTGGAACTGAATAATAAACGAATTCGCTATAACTAACTCGGAGATGGCTGAATCATACTGAGTGTGGTGTGAAGCTCACAGCAGCAAATTAAAAAATCGCATCACGTTCGTTGCATGCTGTCAGTTTCTACAGAAGGACTAAGAGCATCTTTCGGTTTCAGAAGGGGTTTGCACTACTTCGTCATATGCAGCCCTTTTCCAACATACTCGTTGAAAACAATACAATCAAACAGCTACACCCAACATGTACACACCAAATTATGTTCTCACGAGTTAAATTACGACTGGCGTAAAACGAAGTATACAGGGATGTACGTACAAAGACCGATTTGATGCCCTGACCTCATCGCTGCAATTCAAACAAAAACGCGCTCGCCCCCTGACTACAATACTGAATACTCACGTTGAAATGCAAACAGCAGAAAATTCCAAGTACCGACTTTGAATAACAAATAAACTCAATATTTACTATTTGCAGTCCCCTGGAAGAAGCCACGTTCACCATCAACGGAAAGTCATATTCTGGTAAGCATTACAAGTCAAAATATCAACTAACCTCTCCGAGTAAACGAGCTCTAAACATTCATAATACCGCAACGATTGCGTGTCTGCTAGTTAACTAGTAATCTAATCAGTGAGTCATTGCAAGTGAATAGATGAAGTACCCTTAGCACCCTTAGCGTTACAATTTTCTTTGTAATATTATACATGAACGTCTTCTCACTAGCCGACGCAAAAACGGTACCGATTGACACCTCCCTCAATACCTTCATTCGCAACCATGCGCACCTCAGTGGCACCAAGTTCATGTGCCTGGAGGGTGGCTGCGGAGCATGTGTCGTCAACGTGAACGGTGTCCATCCGGTCACCAAGGAGAAGGCTTCGTGGGCTGTCAACTCGGTGAGCTAACATCACTACGTCAATTCCAACTAGATTTGTAATACAGCAATGCATTGTAGTGCCTCTTCCCGGTCTTCGCCTGCCATGGGTTGGACATCCTGACTATCGAGGGTATCGGTGGGAAAAAGGATGGCTACCATCCTGCGCAGCAGCGTTTGGCACATTTCAACGGAACCCAGTGTGGGTACTGCTCGCCGGGAATGGTGATGAACATGTACAGCTTGCTCGAGTCCAAGAAAGGTCAAGTTTCAATGCAGGAAATTGAGAATTCCTTTGGTGGAAACATCTGTCGTTGTACCGGCTATCGACCGATTCTGGACGCCTTCAAGTCACTGGCGGTTGATGCGGACGAGAAGCTGGTCAAGGCTTGCCAGGACATTGAAGACCTGCCGAAGGTTTGTCCAAAGACGGGCACGGAATGTGCCGGCAAGTGTTCCTCGGGTGGACCGAAACTGCTGGCGAGACAGCCGGTTCGGATGGTATTCGAAAATGGAAGCGAATGGCACAAGGTGAACAATATGAATGAAGTTTTTGCCATTTTCGAACAAATTGGTGAAAAGCCGTACATGCTTGTCGCTGGGAACACTGCTCATGGTATGTAATTCTGAAATGGATTGCGATTGACGATATAATCAAACTCAATTTTAGGAGTTTACCGTCGCAGTGAACATCTTCAGGTTTTCATCGACGTCAACTCGGTTGATGAACTGCATGCTCATTCGCTGGGAAACGAGTTGGTCGTCGGGGGAAATGTGTCGCTTACGGAATTCATGGATATTTTAACGGATGCAGCTAATAAGAATGACAAGTTTGGGTACTGCAAGGAGCTGGTGAAGCACATTGATCTGATTGCAAACGTCCCGGTGCGTAATTCAGGAACGATTGCTGGAAATCTCTGTATCAAAAACCAGCACCACGAGTTTCCTTCCGATACCTATCTAATTTTGGAAGCAGTTTGCGCTATGCTGACAATTGGTAGGAAATTGGGGGTTGATTTTCCACAAATATTCGTTTATTGAAATAAGTTAATAAATTCCAGTCGAATCCGGCGGCAAAACGACCACTGTCAGCCCATTGAATTTCGTCCAGATGGACATGAAGAAGAAAGTGATCAAAAATGTGATTCTTCCGGCACTGGATCCAGCGGTTCACTTCTTCCGATCGTTCAAGATCATGCCACGGGCCCAAAATGCTCACGCATACGTCAACGGGGCATTCCTGGTAAAGACAAAGGCTGGCAACGACAGCTTGGAGTTGGCTCGGATCTGTTTCGGTGGAATCAATCCCAATGTAATCCTGCTTTTTCTTCAAAACACTTAAGCACTTCTAATGCCATTCATTCGATTTCAGTTCACCCATGCTACGAACACCGAAAAAATGTTGGTAGGAAAGAATCTGTTCAACAACGACACCGTACAGTCTGCGATCGGTTCCCTGGCAGCCGAGCTAGATCCGGACTGGGTCCTTCCGGATGCCTCTATGGAATACCGCAAGAATCTCGCCATTTCCCTGTTTTACAAGTTCATCCTTGCCGTAGTCCCAGAAGGCCAATATAGCATGAAGCCGCAGTACAAATCCGGTGGAACCGTTATGGAGCGACCTCTTTCATCCGGCAAACAAACTTTCGATACCATAGAGAAAAACTGGCCGCTCACGAAGAACGTCCCCAAGATTGAAGCCCTGAATCAGACGGCTGGTGAAGCAAAGTACGCCAATGATCTAGCGCCGCAACCGGGAGAGCTGTACGCTGCGTTTGTACTGGCTACGCAAGCTCACTCCCGGATCGCCAAGATGGATGCTTCCGATGCGTTGGTAAGTTCTGCACTGAAGTTTTTAACGCAAAATTTAATCATTTTTCCTTTGCAGAAAATGCCCGGTGTAGTAGCCTTCTATTCGGCAAAAGACATCCCCGGTACCAACAATTTCATGCCGGCTGGACTGGGAAACGAAGACGTCGAGGAGATCTTCTGCAGCGGAGAAGTTCTATTCCATAGTCAACCGGCTGGTATCGTAGTTGCTGAAACGTTCAACCAAGCCCAAAAGGCGGCCAAAGCCGTGATCATAACCTATGAAAAGACCAGCAACCGTCCACTCTATCCTACTTTGAAATCGGTGATGGATGTCGATGCTCGAGATCGCTTCTACGACATGTCGTTTGACAATAAAGGCAAAGGATACAGAGTAGCTCAAGCAGCCACGGCTACGAAGACAGTAAAGGGACGTTTCGAGATTGCCGGTCAGTACCACTTCACAATGGAAACGCAAACCTGCGTTTGCGTCCCCATAGAGGACGG
Source organism: Ochlerotatus camptorhynchus (assembly GCF_037179485.1). Lineage (NCBI taxonomy): Eukaryota > Metazoa > Arthropoda > Insecta > Diptera > Culicidae > Ochlerotatus > Ochlerotatus camptorhynchus. The sequence continues at coordinate 121,485 of NW_027040535.1, forward strand.
TATGGATGTGTATTCTTCCACCCAGTGGATGGACCTGACACAAGTCGCGATCGCAGAATCCATAAAAGTCCCCCTAAATAGCCTCAACATGTACGTTCGCCGTTTGGGTGGAGCGTACGGTGCCAAGATTTCCCGTGGGACACAAATAGCCTGCGCCTGCGCTCTGGCCGCTCACCTTCTGCAAAGAACTGTACGGTTTGTCCTGACCATTGAAACCAATATGTCGGCGATTGGTAAACGGTACGGTTGCATCAGCGATTACGACGTAGACGTCGAGACGAACGGTAAGATAACGAAAATGAACAACACCTACGTGCAGGACTACGGTGCTTCGTTGAACGAATCGGCACAGAGCGCAACTACTGAGTTCTTCAAAAATTGCTACGATGCGAAGACGTGGAAGATCGTTGGAAAAGCAGTGAAGACCGATGCACCAAGCAACACCTGGTGTCGAGCCCCAGGAACAACTGAAGGCGTTGCCATGATCGAGAACATCATGGAACATATTGCTTACGAGACCGGGAAAGATCCCCTGGAAGTTCGTATGGCAAACATGACGGCGGACAATAAGATGAAAACGCTAATGCCACAGTTCCGAAGTGATGTAAAGTATGACGATCGCAAGCGAGCTATCGACGAGTTCAACGCTAGTAATCGCTGGAAGAAGCGAGGAATTGCCATCGTACCGATGCAGTATTGGTTGGACTACTTCGGACAGCTGAACGCAATTGTGTCGATCTATGCCGGTGATGGCACGGTGTCGGTTACTCATGGTGGCATCGAGATGGGGCAGGGTATGAACACAAAAGTAGCCCAAGTGACAGCGTACGCCTTGGGAATTCCATTGGAGAAGGTCAGCGTTAAACCGTCCACTAGTTTGACGTCACCGAATGCTATCGTTACGGGCGGTAGCATGACGAGCGAAGCTGTTTGCTACGTAAGTTCTTGAATAGTTAATTTAGAGCAAATAATTGTAGATCTTCTGTATGTCTAGGCCGTCAAGAAAGCATGTGACATGTTACTGCAGCGAATGAAACCCGTCCGGGATGAAAACCCAGGTGCTCCATGGGAGATGATCGCCAAGCTGTCCTATGTGAAAAATATCGACCTATGTGCGGAAGCTCAGTACAAGGCGGAAGATCTCAAAGGCTACTACATCTGGGGTCTGAGCTGTGCCGAGGTAGAAGTGGACATTCTTACCGGGAACGTACAAGTGTCACGGGTGGACATTCTAGAAGACACGGGTGAAAGCATGAGCCCTGGAATCGACGTGGGACAAATTGAAGGTGCATTCGTGATGGGTATTGGTTACTATCTGACCGAGGCCTTGGTCTACGATAGCGAATCCGGTGCGCTCTTAACGAACCGCACATGGACTTACAAACCACCCGGTGCCAAGGATATTCCGATTGATTTTCGGGTCAACTTCCTGCACAACAGTGCCAATCCGGCTGGAGTTTTGCGATCGAAGGCCACCGGGGAACCGGCCCTGAATATGACCATTGTGGTGCTCTTTGCATTGCGATATGCTCTCCGATCTGCCAGGGCGGATGCCGGTCTACCGGGCAGTTGGATTCCGCTGGGAACGCCAACTACTCCTGATCAGGTGTATTTGCTCGCTGGAAACAATATGGGACAGTACATGTTGAACTGAGCGCCAACTGGGGTTTTTGTTTTTTTCTAGAGCTAGGATATTCGATTGGTGCTGGTATTTTAGACCGTTAAGTGTAGTTATTCTCGATTACTTTTTCGACGGGACGTATCAGCTTTTGTAAACAAGGCATTTCATCGTTGATTTAGCGTAACTGGTAGCTCGCCCACGCAAACTAACACCACTATCAGGTAGGGGAAAATTTCCCCTATCTGATGATAGTGTTAGTATGCGGGGGTGAGCTACCAGTTACGCCAAATCGGCGATCAACTGCATTGTGTACAAAAGCTGATACGTCCCTTCGAAAAAGGAATCGAGAATTGATCATACTGAATAAATATAAGATCAAGGTGTGATATGCCGTTGCATTTTTGAACTCCTGAAAGAATCTTCTGAATTTACGAACCAGGCAGCACCAGTACATCTTGTAAAATTGTTTTCTACCACAGAGCAACCGAAAATTCGATCAATTCAACGAAGTTTTGCGATGACACATAGAGTGAATGCAAGCTATCACGACGAAGTCACTTCCCTTCGTTATATTGTTGGTGCTTTGGAAGAAATCTTTTAAGCATTTCAAACGTAACTATTCAAATCGACGTATCTGATTTTGTAAACAATCACTTCAATCAACGATTCGTGGCAACTGGTAGCTCACTCACAGAAACTAGCAAACCCAGCTAGAAGGAGGAAGATTCCCCTACCTGATGATGGTGTTTGTTTGCGTGGGTAATCCTAAAATGGCGAGAAAAGGGCTGTTCTTGCTTGAATGCCGAAATCTGGCCGGCACGACGACAAAGGCGAACTTGTGAACAACGGCTTGTAAAATTGTTTTCTACCACAGAGCAACCGAAAATTCGATCAATTCAACGAAGTTTTGCGATGACACATAGAGTGAATGCAAGCTATCACGACGAAGTCACTTCCCTTCGTTATATTGTTGGTGCTTTGGAAGAAATCTTTTAAGCATTTCAAACGTAACTATTCAAATCGACGTATCTGATTTTGTAAACAATCACTTCAATCAACGATTCGTGGCAACTGGTAGCTCACTCACAGAAACTAGCAAACCCAGCTAGAAGGAGGAAGATTCCCCTACCTGATGATGGTGTTTGTTTGCGTGGGTAATCCTAAAATGGCGAGAAAAGGGCTGTTCTTGCTTGAATGCCGAAATCTGGCCGGCACGACGACAAAGGCGAACTTGTGAACAACGGCGAAATTGTGGTTTCAATCACTGGGCGGACTGGCGCGAACCGAGATAGTTTTCGGACGAGAGTGCAAAAACTGACCTGTGTTGCTTTGTAGTTCTTAAGGCCCAAACGCAATGTGGGTGGAAGCGGAACGGAGACGGAAAGTTTGACGGTTGTCACTAATGACATCAAGATGCCTAACCGAAATCGATTTGGATCTAACTAGTTTTCAATCCGACAAGCAGGCTTACTCAGATCGGGCTTTTCCGCTGCCGTTGCCGTTCCGCTTCCGCCGTCATTGCGCTTGGGTCTTTAGGTAACTGATTTATTTGCCGTGTTCAGTGTGAGGTGGAGGGTAATCCATTTGGGATGTAGGGGAATTTACGTATTCTCGTCAATCTAAGCAGCGTCCGAACTTCTATTAGCGATTTCTCAGCGTCACACACATACATGACAGGTTTGTTTGTTGACATTTATCTGCTGCTTCCTGTTCTACCAATTCCAATCGACAGAATTGATCAAAACGGGTTGAACATGTTTTTACAACGCTCCAAACTTCTCAGGTGAGTGAGACTATTGTCGGCAGTCTCTTTTTCTTCGGCACCCTTTCCATTTGAACTGCGTATTATCGGCAACTCGAAATCAGCGAAGAGTTTTGATGGGAAAATACAGTGAAATTAACGTTTCAATTTCGGTTGCCGAAAACAGTCAATTGGTGCCGAAGCCATAATTTACCCTATATAGATGTAGAAGTGTAGAAGCGGTGTTCTGGGTGGTGGGTATTTTTAAGTTAATTTGTAATTCATTTTGTGTGTATAATTTGCTCGTAATTTAGTGCTTTAATGTTAGTACTATAAGTTCTGGGCCGCAACAAGGGCTTACAAAGGTTTGTTTACAAAAAGCTTATATGCCCTTTTCACATGTGGCTCTTGAAATGTCCGCATGCATGCGTTAGGATTAATGGGTGAAGCGCATTCTAGAAATAGCCAGAAACTACTACAAAATCCGCACATTTAGGTAGGAAAGTAGAAAGAGGAAAGCAGATAATGAGAGTATAACAATAAAATATTCGTCGAATAAAAATATCATTCCGTTAGTTTCCGTAATAAAAGTTTTTGAATTATAGGTACTTGTGTTGATTTGTAGATTAGAATTCCCCGTTCGATGATAGAGGAATGTTGACTCTAACAGCTACCGTTATTAATTTGGATAAATAGCTTTTATTTACGATAAATCATTACTACTGAAAAGTTTGATGCGTGAAGGGGCTGACAAAATCGGATTACAGATTAATCGGAAATCAGATTTCAGATCTCGTATATCTTTTAGGTAGAGAATCTAACATTTTCCTAGGGGGACTTAATTCCCCCCCTACTGCACACAGAAAGGCAGAATATCCACGAGCAGTTTCTGAAAATCACATCATTCTCCTCGATACGATTTTTTTTTTGTTTTTCTCTAGACGGATACCGGCCACATGTTGAATAGCTCTCCGTTGCTCTGTATTTTTTCTCTCTTAAATGCGGTGATTGAAAAACAACTACTTGTAAGCGTACACCGCATGAACCAACCAGTTAGCAGCAAGAGTTTGTTACAGTAGGCCGAATCTGGCCAGAGCATCACATCGTGGAGTGTTATTAACTGGTTACATAAGTTAATCAGCCTACTGTTTGATAAATCTTAACTCAACGGAAAGTAAACATGACAATCACGTTCCGAATCAATGGAAAGGAGTTTTTCTGTAAGCAGGTGAAAGGAGTGACTCAAAACAAAATATATAAACGCTATCATTTCAGTGACTCCATCCACCGTTCCCATCGATACTTCACTCAACACGTTCATTCGCAACCATGCCCATCTCCGTGGTACCAAATTCATGTGCCTGGAGGGAGGATGCGGAGCGAGACGGCTAATACATAGGTGTAACAGTCGGAAGAAGTGTTAGTTTGTTTACTTAAATGAACCATGCCCATTTTATTATGGCATGTTTGCTATACGAAATGCGCCTCGTGTTTATTAGCGAATTTCACATCAAAGATTGATTAATTGAGTAGGAAATCAGTTTGGCACGGCATTTGTGACCAGCATACACCTTCCGGTAGTATGAAACAGGTCAAAAACTGTTCAAATCCGCAGATAAAATTTTTGTTTTGAATTTCTGTATAGCAAAATAGTGAACTTTTCGTGAACATTAACGGCAAAGAACTCACCAACACTGGGAGACTGTGAGTTCCTGCCCACCTGTTCATTTTCCATCGTGGATGCGGAGCATGCATGGTGAATGTGTCAAGCTTTCATCCAGTGAGTGGTGAAACCGTTTCGTATGCAGTGAATTCAGTAAAAGAGAGGAAGAGACTTGATAAAATTGGTTCAAAATGATTCGAGATATTTTTGATTTTGCAGTGTTTGTTTCCCGTGTTCGCATGTCATGGGCTGGATATCGTTACCGTTGAAGGAATCGGAGATGAGCAAATGGGCTATCATGCAACGCAGAAAGTTCTGGCGCACTTCAATGGTACGCAATGCGGATACTGCTCGCCGGGAATGGTCATGAACATGTACAGCCTGTTGGAGTCGAAAAAAGGTCAGGTATCGATGGCCGAGGTCGAGAATGCCTTCGGAGGCAACATTTGCCGATGCACCGGCTATAGACCAATTCTGGACGCCTTCAAGTCACTGGCATATGATGCGGAACCTAGGCTGAAACAGGTTTGCATGGACATTGAAGATCTGACCAAGATTTGTCCCAAAACCGGAGGTGCTTGCGCCGGGAAATGCTCTGCCGCTGGAAATGTTAACGAAAAGAAGGGCGTTCATATGAGTTTCGCTGAAGACAAGGAATGGCACAAAGTATACAACATTAGCGATGTGTTCGCCATTTTTGAAAAGATCGGAACGAAGCCTTACATGTTGGTTGCTGGCAACACAGCTCATGGTACGTAGAACGAAAATAACTTAAATTTTCTTATCTATCTAAACGATCATTCGCAGGAGTCTACCGTAGATGCGACAAACTACAGGTGTTCGTTGACATCAGTTCCATCGAGGAACTTCGTTCGCACTCACTTGGAAGCAATTTGATCGTCGGAGCTCGAGACGGCTAATACATAGGTGTAACAGTCGGAAGAAGTGTTAGTTTGTTTACTTAAATGAACCATGCCCATTTTATTATGGCATGTTTGCTATACGAAATGCGCCTCGTGTTTATTAGCGAATTTCACATCAAAGATTGATTAATTGAGTAGGAAATCAGTTTGGCACGGCATTTGTGACCAGCATACACCTTCCGGTAGTATGAAACAGGTCAAAAACTGTTCAAATCCGCAGATAAAATTTTTGTTTTGAATTTCTGTATAGCAAAATAGTGAACTTTTCGTGAACATTAACGGCAAAGAACTCACCAACACTGGGAGACTGTGAGTTCCTGCCCACCTGTTCATTTTCCATCGTGGTCGGAGCTAACGTATCGTTAACTGAATTGATGAGTATTCTGTCCAACGCTGCCAGCAAGAACCCTAACTTTGCGCATTGTACGGAACTTGTCAAGCACATCGACCTGATTGCCAACGTTCCCGTGCGGAATACCGGAACGATTGCCGGAAATCTAAGTATCAAGAACCAGCACAAGGAGTTTCCATCCGATTTATACCTGATTCTGGAGGCTGTTGGAGCAACATTGATAATCGGTATGTAAATGTTCTTCAATTTACAAGTGTTAAACCTTAACCAATCCGGTTTATTACAGCAGATTCCATTGATGAGACCAAAATCGTCACTCCTTCAAAGTTTATCAACATGGATATGAATAAAAAGTTGATTCTGAGCATCACCATACCTCCTTTTAATCCAAAGACCCACGTATTCCGTTCCTTCAAGATTATGCCGAGGGCCCAGAATGCTCATGCCTACGTCAACAGTGCCTTCCTGTTCAAGTTTAACATTAGTCAACCCACTTTGCAATTTGCAAAAATTTGCTTCGGAGGAATACACCCAAATGTAAGTATTTGAAGACCAAACCGAAGTTACGCTACTTAAAGCATTTTTTCACTCAGTTCACTCATGCTAAAGCAACGGAAACCTATCTGACTGGTAAAAATATCTTCCACAACGACACCATTCAAAACGCTCTGCGAATTCTGTCGGACGAACTCACCCCTGATTGGATTCTACCGGACGCATCCCCGGTGTTTCGCAAAAGCTTGGCACTTTCACTATTCTACAAATTCATCCTGAACATAGCTGCTGAAAAATGCATCACAATTAAACCAGAATTTGTATCGGGAGGCACAGTTTTAGATCGACCAGCGTCTACCGGATCTCAACAGTTCGATACTATTCCCCAGAATTGGCCTTTGACCAAGAACATTCCCAAGATCGAAGGACTTGCACAGACTTCTGGAAATTCCCAATTCATCAACGATATCCCTGCCATGCCAAACGAACTGTATGCTGCGCTTGTACTGGCAACTGAAGTCAATGCCAAAATATTGCAGATCGATACTAGTGAGGTTTTGAAGATCCCTGGAGTTCTAGCCTTTTACTCTGCTAAGGACATTCCCGGTGAAAACGAAGTAATGCCGTTTAAGAACATTTGTCCAGAAAAGGAAGAGATATTCTGCAGCGGTAAGGTCTTATACCATGGACATCCGGTTGGAGTTATTGTTGCCGAATCCTTTGAACTGGCCAATCGCGCCAGTAAACTAGTCAAGATAACCTATGAGTTATCTAATGACCCCGTCCTTTCTACCGTCAGCAAAATCATTGATCATAATCGAAATGACCGCATCATTGGAACTGATCATGGATACATCGGTCGAAATTTCGAGCATTCTTCGCATGGTCCAATGAAAGTTTCGGGTCAAATCGACCTAGGTCTTCAGTACCATTACTATATGGAAACTCAAACTTGCATATGTATTCCTGTCGAAAACGAAATGGACATTTACCCATCTACTCAGTGGGTCGATCTAGTCCAGATCGCTATATCCCAAATGCTCAACATCCCGGAAAATCGTCTAAACATCCACGTTCGTCGCTTGGGAGGATCGTACGGAGGCAAAGCCAGCCGATCAATATTCGTAGCATGTGCTTGTGCCCTAGCAGCACATCTAACGAAACGACCCGTTCGGTTAATTATGACTCTTGAATCAAATATGGCGGCCATAGGAAAACGCTACGGATGCCATTCCAAATACGAAGTAAGCTTCTCAAAGGAAGGCCGAATACAGAAGCTCTATAACAAATTCATTCACGATTCCGGGTCGTCGTACAACGAGACACCTTTCTACATAAACGATTACTATCACAATTGCTACGCTAATGAAGGCTTCAAAATAGAGCCATTGAACGCTCGTACGGATATAGCGAGCAACACTTGGCTTAGGGCACCGGCATCAGTCGAAGCAACTGCCATGATCGAAACAATCATGGAGCACGTGGCTCATGCAACAGGGTTGGATCCATTGGACGTCCGCATGTCAAACATGGCCGATGGTTCAAAGATGATAGAGTTGCTACCACAATTTCGCCAAGACGTTCAGTATGACGATCGAAAGGCAGAAGTGAATCGCTTCAATCAGCAAAACCGTTGGCGAAAGCGAGGAATTGCCATCGTTCCTATGCGATATCAAATGTGCTATTTGGGAGCACTGCACGCATTGGTTTCCATCTATCACGGTGACGGGACGGTTTCCATTGCTCACGGAGGAATCGAAATGGGCCAGGGGTTGAACACGAAAGCCGCCCAAGTGGCAGCTCACGTGCTAGGAATTCCGCTGGAGATGATCGTCATAAAACCGACCAATAATCTGATATCACCAAATGCAGTTTGTACCCAGGCTAGTTACACCAGTGAAGCAGTCGGTTATGTAAGTATATACTAGTATGTGCGCAGGTTGATTAAATCTTTTAAATACCTACATATGATTTTTAACATAGGCAATTAAAAAGGCATGTGAAATTCTGCTCACACGAATTCATCCCATCCGAGAGAAGAGCGAGGATGCTTCATGGAAGTTTATAATTGGGCAAGCTCATCGTGAGAATATAGATCTCAGCGCTACCTACATGTACAAAGAGTCAGAACTTCAACCGTACATAGTTTGGGGAATAAGTTGCGCTGAAGTTGAAATCGACGTTCTCACCGGAAACCTACAGATTACCCGAGTGGACATCTTGGAGGACACTGGAGAGAGCTTGAGCCCTGGAATAGATGTTGGTCAAATCGAGGGTGCCTTCATCATGGGATTGGGATACTTTCTAACAGAAAAGATTATTTTCGATCCGACCAACGGCGAACTGCTAACCAACCGTTCATGGAACTACAAACCACCGGGAGCGAAGGACATTCCAATCGATTTTAGGATTCGCTTCCTACAGAACAGCCCGAATCCGGTGGGTGTCCTAAGATCGAAAATCACCGGAGAGCCAGCTTCCGTTATGAGCGTTGTGGTTCTGTTCGCAATCCGGCATGCGCTGATATCGGCAAGGACCGATGCCGATCCTGCTGGCGACAAATGGGTTTCATTGGGAGCACCCACAACGCCTGAATTGATACATTTATTGGCTGGGAATTCTATTGAACAGTACAAACTCAGTTAAGACAATTGTTTTTAGATTTAAAAATAAAAACGCCCGAATTATTTCACATACATAATAAACACAGGATTTTTTCTGAAGCACTTTGATGTAGTCTAAGAATTGTTTTTACAGCGGCGCCGGTGATGTATTACCTCTCACCCCAGCAGGCCTGGGTTCAATCCCAGTCAGCACCGCCGGGATGTTCTGAGGCCTATCATATCTGATCACGCCTTTGGTCCGTTGGTCCCCGGTTCATGAGTTAATGGATCGATAGGTAGGGTCCAGGTGTGGGAGCTGCCTTCCTGGCGTCGGTAGCGTTTGTGCTCAGCACGGAAAACAAAATCCACGGAAAACAAATCAAGGAAAAAAAAAGAATTGTTTTAACGACATTTAAATTAAAATCTACGGTCACATTTTTTTATAGAACACACACCTAAAATAATTAAAAATATATATAGTCATAAAATCTGTTTATAGCAATTAACTTGTTGAGTGTTCTTCGATACATTTGAAAGTCATGAATTGTATCAAGGGGCTGTTAATTAACCAAGTAGATACATTTGGGGTTGGGGTGGAATGCCGTGGGTTGGCGAGTGTCTACGGTCCATTAAAATATCTAAAAAAATAAGGGACAGGAAGGGGTGTAAAACCTCTCAAAAACGTTCTACGGTCCCCCTATTGAAAAAAATATACTGAATAAACGTAGGATCAGGTCAGTATTAAAAGTGTTAGTAAAATATCAAATATATAGATTGATTTGTGTGTTCTTGTCATATCTACACACTCATACACACTGGAGTGTAGCCTGGGCTACATTTTCCTACAGACAATAACAAATTGAGGGGGTACAACGCGAAAACTGGCGCGTTAACCATAGCACGGCGAGATAGGAAATGCTTCGTCAACTCACAGGAGTGCCAACCAGCACATATGGATCAAAGCCAGTAAGATCCTGATTACGGTATACTGGACATGGCATGAAATAATAGACACAACACGGCACAATGGATTGTATACCACGCTACAGGCCTGACAGTTGCTATTCTGCTCCCTGAGTAAAGAAGGGTGACACCTTCTTGAAATGGCGAGTGGGCTAATGATGCGGCTGCCCCATCCCGGTAAAACCTTGGCAGGCGTCCGGATACGTTCAAAACTCTTCACCAATTGGTGGTTGGTGAGTAGTAGCACTAACGAAGTGACAGACGGAGCGGCTCGAAAACTTTGGTGACTAACCTGCTATTTCAATTTTTCAGTGTACCACATGGCAACACCACTACTACTGGCTTGTGCATGGTAACACTACTACTGGATTGAACTAGCATTTTCACCAAACGTACTAGAATTCTTTGGTTCTATCTCTTTCACTCTACTAAAAACTGAAATGCATAAAAAAATGACAAAATGATACACTCTTTGCACACTGTCAAAGAATCATTGTACACAAAATAAACTTTGTTCAAATCAAAACAAAAAAACTAACCCATCTAGTGGATGATGGCACAAGCTTCCAAGAAAGTTCTATTACAGTGAACCACATTATTTTAATGGATTTCTTCGCCAGTTAGTCGTCTGTCACTTCGTTTGTGGTAGCAGGCTCAGATGTAACATTCCTGACTTACGCCGATCTGGCTCTGAACACGGCCCCATGAAGGACCGTGTCAACCCTAGCATGGCTTGCAGAGATAACCATGGGATCACGATAGGTGACTACATACAACGAGTGCTTGAGCTTGAGCTTGAGCTTGATTGACCGCCCACGGTTGCTACTCTGTTACTGCCAGATCAGCTGTAATTACACAGAGAACCAATAGACGATGCTTGGGACTAGCAATCATCCTCAATGTGTAAAAACTGGTGATCTTAAATTAGGCAATACCAGCGACGGCCGCGCCCGAACACAGGTCAAGAAAGGAATGGGAAGGATTGTGTTGACATGACACTCGCTTTGATGGAAGCCGAGAACACCTCTGCACTTCCACGAGGAATCACTGGGATGTTGGATAAGAGGGTTGGGTTTGCAGCAGGCTTCGTTTTGGTAAACGATAAGCTGAATTAATGTCCTAACGATCATATAACGCGAAGGAGCTTGGGACTAAACCCACGGTCTTCTGCTCAGTAAGCAAAAACGTTTGCCACTAGGCAGACGAGCACCTTTTTAATCACCGAGTTGCTGTTATTACCATGTAGTCATATTAACAAATAAAACGATTGACGAATCTTGAATGTGGATGGGCCTGAGATTAGACTCATGATTTTCTGCTCAGTAAGCAAAAACGGTTGCTCTAAGGCCACCGAGCCCCTCATATCACATAATACCGTTGCTCAAATTTGTGTATCCATTCAAACCCGGAACCAACGACAACAACGAGTTTCGCAAAATACACGATACACATGCGATTTTACCATAAATCTCTTTGATATGTAAGGACCTGGGACCGCGTTTTTCTGCTCAGTAAGCAGGCCACTGTAACCGACGATCTTTCAAATCCGAAAACTAAAAACTACGAAAAAGTACTTAGGCCTTCGTTAAGTTCCACTTTCACGCGACGTTCAATGACAGGGTCCTATCCAGGATTACATCTGAAAAATCCAAATCTGGCCAACGCCCACCTTAAACCTAAAACTGTTCTAATCCACCTGAAATGACTACACGGCGAATGAGAACGACTCAAACTTGAGCCCAGCTCACTCACAATCGCCAAAAGTGCAGGAACTCAGCGATGAGTAAAATTTGCCTTATGGTTTCCTGTGGAAAACCTAAAAAATCTGCCGGAAAATGAGGAAATTGACGAAAATTTTATTCAGTCTCGGAGTAGTACCAATAGACTGAGTGAATCCAATCTTTACTTTTCTCAAATTCGGGAATTTTTCCCTGGAAAATCCTGGAAAAACCTGGGAAAACATGAGGTAAATTAACTCATCGCCGAGTTCCCGCACTCCCGGCGACCATGAGTGAACCAAACTCAAACCTGAGTCGCTCTCACTCGCCGTGTAACGAATGGAAGACTTTTACTACCCAGCCATGCAATAGTCTCATTCCGTGCCTTATGGCAACTTGATGATTCTATTGTGCTCATCTTTTGGCACCACCCAGGGGAGACTTGGTCCTGTACCCAATGCTTAACTTATCTCCATTCCACTCAGCTACTCGCAATTTCTTGTGATATAGTGGGCGGAATATTATTATATGAGACAAATCAATGCAGACGTCTTTCCAAATTTGGCAGATCGACAGGTAATCGGTGAGTTACCACGATAGTTGCTATTCAACAACTCGACAACGTCCCATCGTCAAAGCCTGCTATGAGAATTTCCCATTGCAGACGCCAACGAAATGACGTCATCGAGCTATCGATCAACTACCCTGGTTATCGCCTGGTACCTTATAGCACGATGCTAGGAGGCGAACCGGAAGAATCGATGAGCTACCTCTCCCCCGATAGGTGACTACATACAACGAGTGGAGAAAAACGGAGCAAAAAACAAAAATAATGAAAAAGAAAAAAAATAAAAATAAATATGAAGGACGACAGCAAGACGCCAGACAGTGATCACCAGCAGCAGCACACCTCAAGAAGGACTGCAGCTTCGAAAGACCTACATAAATGAAGGAGGTCAGGAGGAGGATTAATGAACTCCATGACTTCGTCAAGCATAAAAGCAACGTCCACAAGGCAATAAAGGAAATGGTTTCAAATCCGCCATGATTGTTGCCGAACGTGAACAGGATGCGTTGAGGACGAGAGCCGAGACTGGCGAAAGGGCACTGATCGAGGACAAGGAGAAAGCAACAACTGAAGCACACACACTTAGATTTTTTTGCCGAGATGGGCACCACCGAGCAGCCCAGCATTTTTTTTAATTACTTTATTTGTACAGGCTCAATCGAATAAACTTTACAGAGCCAAGTTATCAGCTCGGCATTTTATTTTGCTGGAAATTCAGCAAAAAATATGTTTGTTAGCTGAGGTCTCGGCAAAATTCCCGTTTGTTAGCTGAATCTCAGCAAGTTTTTCACTGAGATCCAGCAAAATAAAATGCCGGGCTGCTCGGTGGTGCCCATCTCGGCGAAAAAATCTAAGTGCGCAGGAGACGCCGAAAGGACCCCAAAATCCACGCTCGGAGAAGAGGAAAAGGAAAACGCCAGAAGAGGAAGACGAGTTGTTAAAACTCAATAATTACAAGGAAGGATGGCGTACCATAAAGAAGCCGAAGGAAAAGCGGGAAACCGGAACGAAAAATAAGTGAAGAGAAAAGAAGAACAGAAGGAGGAGAAACCCAGGCCTTGTCGGGAGCGATGCCCTGATCGTCGAAGCAAAAAACAAAACCTCGAAAGGATCCGGAGTTGCAAGAACTGGGAGATAACGTGGTGAAAGCCAGGCGCACCCAGAAAGGCAACATGCTCTTTGAGCTGAAGAAAGATCCTTCGATGAAGAACTCAGCCTTCATGGAGCTCGTCGAAATGTCTCTTGGCGAAGGGGCTAAAGCGAAGGGTAAGAGCTCTATCCCAGGAGACAGTGGTCGAGTGCAGGGATTTGGACGAGATCACTACAGAAGAGAGGCTGCGAAGTGCGTTGAAGGTGCACTGTGATCTGGGAGATGTCCCGATGTTATTCCGGACGAGGAAGTCGTACGGTGGCATGTATACAGCGGTGATACAGCTTTCGATAGTTGCAGCGAACATGCTATTGGAGACGGGCAAGGTAAAGGTTTGGTGGACAGTGTGCTCGCTGAAAGTCACTCCTCTGGTTACCAAGCAACTGGAGCGATGCTTAAAGTGCATGGGTTTCAGTCACTAGGCGAGAAACTGCAATAGCCCTGACAGATCTGATCTGTGCAGGGAATTCGGAGAGAAGCGTCACATTGCAAGAGGCTGCACGAAGCAACCGAGGTCATGCTCTGCAACAAAGAGGACAGAAAGATCATATGACGGGAGGCTTCAGTGGGCAGTGGAGTGGGGAAGCAGATGTTCCAATGCAAGAAAACACAGTCTGCTGGAAGCTCTGGCAAAGCTGGCAAGTACGGCTGTCCACCGAAGGCACCAGCAGCACTTTTCGCAGAGATGGCCAGGAATCCATTATCGACGTCACTTTCTGCAGTCCGTCACTGGTGGCAAACATGAATTGGAGAGTGTGCGAAGGGTATACGCATAGCGACCAGCAGGTGATCCGATATGGCATCGGCCAAGGGAAAACAGTGGCAGTACGGAGGATGAGAACTTGTGACTGGAAGTGGAAGACGAATGCTTTCGACAAGGATCTTTTCGATGAAGCACTCCCTGTGGACAGGATCCCCGCGGATCTGAACTCGGACCAGCTGACAAAAACGTAAATGAGAACATGTGACACGACCTTGCCGAGGAAGCTGGAGCCAAATAAAAGCTGTGTCAAAAGCTGTGTCAAAAGCTGTGCCGAAGCGTGCCAATCAAGTATCCCATGAGTTTGGCAACCCTGCATTTTTAGTGACTTTTGAGATTGATTTTTTGTGAATGTGTAAGAAAACGAAGCGTGATGAATTGATTTATCCAGCCTAAATTCACTGCTGCAGCACGGAAAATCCAACAGAATAAACAAACTGATAACACCAACAAAACACTGAATGTAGTCCTGGTAGAAGACGGTTCCAAAGCTCAACTCCGTTGGATCTCCAGAATTCTGAAAACGCGCATCAACCACGAGTGGTTCTATTTTCGAGGCGTTGATAATTAGACAACAGACAAAGAGACGTAACTCTTTCTCCTCAATCGTCGTACACGCATTTAACGTTCAATTTAAGTATTATTGGTTTCACGAATACCCTGACATTGGATATAACGTTTATATACATTCTGTTAAACTAGTATGCAACGTGTGCAAGTTTTTTCCACGAATAGCACGCGAGATTTTTTTTTCCTTGATTTGTTTTCCGTCGATCTTGTTTTCCGTGCTGAGCATCAATGCTACCGATGCCAGGGAGGCAGCTCCCACACCTGGACCCAACCTATCAACCCACCAACTCTTGAATCGGGGACCAACGGCTTTACTTCCCTTAGGATTAAATCCCGAAGGTGATCAGAGATGTTATGCCTCAGAACATCCTGGCGGCGCCGACTAGGATTGAACCCAGGCCTGCTGGGGTGACAGGTAATCACGCTTACCACTACATTACCGGCGCCGCTTAGCTCACGAGATGTCGTTAGTGAGTTCCGTGACGACATATTTAAGGAAACTGTATTTAAAAAAATACGTCTGATCGTCTGTGATAAAACAGTACGACAGCGATTACAACTGCGAGGCATTGTTGGAACTCCAAGCGGAGGACGGCTACCTCAGGATGAGTGGGGATTTTGCAAAAAATATTGGATCGGGTTAAGTTTGTTAAAATGTAAATCATTAGGTGAATAAAGCAACATTTTTTTTAAGGAAGCCTATCCAATAAATTGTTTAAGAATGCACAATGGAGTATCATCAAATATATCATATTAACAATATGATCCATTCATGCATTTTCCAAATATTGCAATGGCGACCCGCAAAATAATGCTTCACGCACCATCTAGCGTTAAAAAAAAGCCAGAATATAGCACTTATTACAAAAGTAAGAGTCACATTATTTTTATTAATTACATTGTGTATATTACTTTAAAATTTGTCCAACATGTTACTTTTGTCATCAAATAAAATAATATGCTGAAATACATTCATTTGAAATATTAAACAAATTTTCATTTGGTTTTTCCCTCGTGACGATAAACAAATACATTGGTAGCCTTTTTGGCCACAGAGGTGCTTTCATCACTAAAAATTTGGTTCGCCAGCTAAGCGGAAGAGTGGATCATATTGTTAATATAATATATTTGTTATCATCATATCAGCAGTTCCATTTCAAATGACGATTTTTTTTTAATATTTTGATCGACCTTCTCCGATTATGTTGAAACTTTGCCCAGTTGTTTGTTATTGTTCAACATGCCATTTTACATATTTGGTTCGCCTACCTGCAAGACCGAAAAAAAGCGAAAGTTTGGATTTTTTTTCTCGAAAACGACGCAACATATTGAAAATCGGTTTTCTGCCGTATATTGAACACACATTAAATGGTACATTTATCAGTCGATGCTGTAAAAACGAGGTCCTGGTGCCCCGCACGGCTGCTCCCTGTGGACGATGTTCTAAAAAACGCTTTTTGCGGTGCCAACTGCGGTTTGTGATGTAATCATCTGAAATAAAAAAAAACCATGTCAAATCGTTAAGCATGTGTTAAACTAGTCCTTGATCGTCCGGTTTTTTTTTTTAATTTTTTGACAAAATGGCGGCCTTGCAAAGTTGAAGTGCCGATTTTTGATCCCTAAAATTTGTCTTTGATCGGCTGTAAAAAATCTAAATTAAATGATAGACGAAATCCGAACGATCGTGGACTGCACAAAATAGTACTGAACAAAAATCAAAACGAATCGGACGGCACTGGTTTTGAAAATATGATTCCGAGATAATCGCGTTTAAAGTTTCAAGTTGGGTTTAGTCCACTATAAGTGAATATTTTTGTACGTCGCATAACTTTCACAATTTTCATCGGATCAACTTGATCTTTTGAGGAAACTTTCGATTAGGACAATAAAAAAATCGATTTTTTGAAAGTTTACAGGTAGGCGTAACCCCTTAACACTTGTCTTCGGCGAAGTGGCGGACAAGTATTGTGCCTTTCAAGAAAAAAAATATACTCTTTAAAATATATTTTATTACTTACAAAAAAAAAAAACAAATTATAAAAAAAAAACTACTTTTGCTTATTTTATTTTTTTATTTTTTTTTTTATTTACATTGTAGTTTAGATAAAGTGCTACTCTTCGTATTATTCATATACAATTTATATTGAATAACAAGCTTACCTCAACACAAATGAAACTTTGTAGAATAGTACTGAATCCCTGTCCTTCAAATTATTTCTATTTTCCACAGATAGCAACTGATTTAAGATATGCTTGTGCAGCTCTTTAAATGTTAGTTTTTGTTACTGAAATAAATATTCTAACCAAGTGGCTAGGTATCAATGAAGAATTAGATGGTACCTAAGTATGCAATTAGGTACCAGACATTAAGTGGCTTGATTTTCAACGCTTGTTGTATAGAGACTTGTGCGTCTGATTGCAAAACCGTGAAGTGCAAAGTTTAAGGAAATTAATTGGGCTTTTTGTTTAAAATATTTTCAAGATTGGACACTCACGAATAACATCTCTAAAAGGTGAAAATTGCTCAACTTATGCGATAAGTGAATTTTAACCTACGAGTATCTCGAAAATAACAACTTTAGCCAATTCAAGCACTAAGAGCTTTTTTGTTGTAAATTTAATGTGTTTTAATAATAACACCGGCGTACTGGTTAACATCCATACCTCTCACGCCAAAGTCACGAGTTCAAATCTCACCCCCGAACAAGTCACGAATGACCCAAGAGTGTTAAAGTGACTATAATATAAAAAAAAAAAAAAAAAATTGATAACTGTAGGTAGTATTTTGTAAAATAGTACTTTTTTCAATAATTCATAACTTTTTTTTTGTTTATGAATTGCCCAGCAAATACACATTTTCAGTGAGTAGCACTTTATTTAAACTACAATATAAATATAAAAAAAAAATAATTATAAAATTGGCAATTTGAGGAATTTTATATTTTTTTAATAATTTTCATTTTTTTTTGTACATAATAAAATTATTTTTTACAGTGTATATTTTTTCTTGAAAGGCACAATACTTGCCCGCAACTTTGCTCAAGACACCATCTCGATCAAACAAATCGTTCGCGAGATACATGTTTTTCTATTGATGTGTATCATGTTTGCATAATCCCGTTTCAAGTGTTAATCGTGTGCAAAACTAGGGAACCAAATATGTAAAATGACATGTTGGACAATAATAAACAACTGTGTAAAATAACAAGTAATTCTAAAACTATCGAAACGATTTGCGAATCTGTGGGGAACTATTCATATGTGTTGGATGACTAATCAGTGTGAGCGAATGGTGGTTCCTTCAGTTCAGCCTGCTTCGTCCTGCATAACTATCTGCCACCGCACCCAAGTAACCAACAAGCCCGCTAATTCACCTTTTTGCAATATAAGGCCAATATACTGTTAATATAAAGCTTAGCATACCCTACACACTAACTTTAGATTACTGGAGTCAGTAAAATTTTACTGGGTTTTTGAATTGCGGATCGCCCAGTAATCATCACAGAAATAATTTGCATTACCGAACTGTCCGTAAAGTCAATCTGTCAAAAATAACTGTTCATTCAGTAATTGGTTCGAGTTGCGTATACTGGAAAACCCAGTATTTTCTTTTTTTTTATTTTGCTGCAATTTAACTGAGAAGACAGTTATTTGGTTCATTATTATACCGTGTTACCCAGTTATATTAAAAGTAGTGAATGTGCAGTGCAATTCACCGTTTATAATATGCCAAATAACATGACGACTTAATCCCTTGACGTACCCCGGAATAGCGCGTCGACAGTGAAAGCAAACAATGGAAACATCCATTTTGTTAGTCAAAATTTGTTGGAGATCAAGGAACTGCAAAAAGATTAAATAATAAGTGTTGGTACCAACGAAATAGTTCTTCAGTTTCGCTGTCAAGCTTTCTCAGTTCCGTCATGATATAATTGATGATATAATTCAAATTTTAACAAAACTGTGCGATTAAACACTTGCTCCCGGATTTTACTGAAGCTTAAATGGCGGCGGGAATAAAATTGACAGGTTAGAGTTTTACAATTCGTGGTCGGTAAAACAAGGTGGCTATTTTGCTGACCAGTCGGTAAAAAAATAAAGACTACTTTGTGCACAGTAATTATTTTTACTGACTTTGCATATAGTCACGAAAATTTGGAAATTAACGACTTTTTCAGTAATAAATATTCTGTGTACAGTATTTTTCATCAAACGATACCGAAGTTCAGTTTGTGGTTTGCAGAACGTCGGTTATTCACCTGATTTAAACTGAATTTTCAGTAAATCTTTCGTTTTACCGTGTAAGCCCAGTACAAAAAAATGCCGAACAACTAAATGCTGGATTAGTGTGTATGTTAGCCGTGTATGTTACTTGGGCGTGTGTTTCAAGGATCCTTAGGGGAAGAAACGAAAGACTCCTTAACGCATAGCTTCCCTCAGTGGCATCGATCCAACACACTTCACTGTTCACAGTTTCCAGACCACGGACCGGTATTTTTCGGGGGAACTCCACTGTCATACATGTTCAGCGGATCCTCCAGCGATCGCGCGTCGCTTAAATGGCCCAAAACACTCGTTTTTTTTGTAAAAACGGACGGAGCAGAAAACGCGTCGTTCTCGTAGTAGGGTGGTTCGAAACTTTCTGTTCGACAATCACTTTCCAGAAAATATCGAACAATTTCAAAACAGCTACCGTTCCCCTGCAACCGCGCTCGACTGTTATGTTGATTATGTATAGCCTTCTTTTGCAGCGGGAGGAGAAACGGGACCTAACTTCATTACAAACGCGAGACAATGCTGTACGATATTTTTTACACCAACAACCAAAACACATAACATAACTATTTGAATAAAATTAAAGGCAACACGTTAAAACGGTGTTCAATAATTGTCACCCTTGACGAGGGTTACAATATCAACAGGTGCTAGTAAGCGTGATTGGTTCTCACCCCAAAGAGCCTGGGTTCAATCCCAGTCAGCACCGCCGGGATTTTCTGAGGCATAAAATCTCTGATCACGCCTTCCTTTGGAAGGGAAGTAAAGCCGTTGGTCCCCGGTCCATGAGTTGATCGACGGAAAACAAATCAAGGGAAAAAATAACAGGTTCTTATCAAACACATTTGTTAGAATTGCATTCAATCTGGTCTCAATATAAAGAGGTATTAACTGAATATAACAGAGAAATAAGAAGATCCAAGCCGAAAGATTGGAGACACATGTGTGAAAACATAGAAAACACTCCTGAAACTGCAAGATTTTAAAAAGTTCATTCAAAAGATCATTCTAAGGGTCTTGGAACTCTCAAAAGACATTTTACTGAAAGCTCAAATGAAACTCTGGAACTGATGATGCAAACCCATTTTCCAGGGTCCGTTCCTACTGATGATCAACTACAAAATCATGATTGCATGCAAAATGCCACATCTTCAGATCGTGGTGAACTTGATAGATCTACCGAAACAAATGTCTCACTATGTGGGCTAGAAATGTCAAATGAAGAGGCTGAAAACTTTGCCATTAGAATATTTACAAAATCTAGAATTGAATGGGTGATAGATTCTTTTAGTACATTTAAATCCCCTGGCCCAGATGGAATTTTTCCAGCACATATTCAAAATTGTAAATCTATAATAATTCCTGTTTAATTAAATTGTTCAAGTCTAGTTTCTTATTGGGATACATCCCAAAAAAATGGAGACAAGACCGAATGGTATTCATACCAAAGGCGAACAAAAGAGATAAATCATCACCAAAATAATTAAGACCAATAAGCCTGTCTTCACTATTTTTTAATTTAATGGGAAAACTCATAGATGAATATGTTAAATCAGAAATACTTCTTAATAAACCATTATGTAAGACACAATTTGCTTACCAGTCAGGCAAGTCAACAATTACAGCTCTTCATACTCTTATTAATAAAATAGAAAAATCCTTTACGGCTAAGGACATTCTACCAGCAACGTTTCTTGATATTGAAGGTGCATTTGATAATGCATCTTTCACGTCGATGATAAACGCCATGAGAAATCTTGGTTTTAATAAAAAAGTAATCAACTGGGTTGTAGAAATGCTATCCAAAAGAGAAATATCAGCTAATCTAGGAGATTCAGTAGTGAAAGTAACAGCTGTAGAAGGCTGTCCTCAAGGAGGTGTTCTTTCTCCCCTTCTGTGGTCTCTAGGTGTTGATGACCTTCTTTTAAAACTAAAGCATCAAGGATTCGAAATAATTGGGTTTGTGGATGGCATTGTCATTATAGTCCGTGAAAAATTCGTTAAAGTTGTTTTCGACAAAATGCAAAAAGCATTAAAATTCACACTATCGTCACAAACGAAGTGACAGACGGAGCGGCTCGAAAACTTTGGTGACTAACCTGCTATTGCAATTTTTCAGTGTACCACATGGCAACACCACTACTACTGGATTGTACCACATGGCAACACTACTACTTTTTTTTTTTTTTTTCCTTTGGTTTGTTTTTTCCGTCGATCTTGTTTTCCGTGCTGAGCACCAATGCTACCGACGTGCCAGGAAGGCAGCTCCCACACCTGGACCCTACCTATCGACCCATCAACTCATGAACCGGGGACCAACGGCTTTACTTCCCATCCGGAGGAAGGCGTGATCAGAGATGTTATGCCTCAGAACATCCCGGCGGCGCCGACTGGGATTGAACCCAGGCCTGCTGGGGTGAGAGGTAATCACGCTTACCACTACACCACCGGCGCCGTTAACACTACTACTGGATTTAACTAGAATTTTCACCAAATGTACTAGAATGTTTTGGTTCTATCTCTTACACTTTACTCAAAACTGAAATGCATAAAAAAAATGACAAAATGATACACTCTTTGCACACTGTCAAAGAACCATTGTACACAAAATCAACTTTGTGCAAAACCAAAACAAAAATAGTATCCCATCTGGTGGATGATGGCACAAGCTTCTAAGAAAATTCTATTACAACGAACCACATTTTTTCACTTCGTTTGTGCTATCGTGTCCCAAAGATGAGGGATTAAATGTCAATCCTACAAAAACAACTATTGTACCTTTTACTAAAAGACGTAAAGTCCATCTAGATCTTAAACTAGGAGACGTAAAGCTGTCACTATCTCTAGAAGTAAAGTTTTTAGGAGTAACTTTAGATAGTAAACTCTGCTGGAACAAACATATCGATCAACAAATAGGAAAAGCAACCAATGCATTTTGGACCTGCAAAAGAACGTTTGGAAAAAAATGGAGTCTGAAGTCAAATATGATACACTGGATATACTCGGCCATAATTAAACCCAGGATCTACGCCTCACTTATATGGTGACCGAAAACTAAGCAACAAACGGCACAAGTCAAACTAAACAAGCTACAAAGGCTTGCTACTATTTCCATAACTGGAGCAATGCGTAGTACTCCCTCTACAGCCTTAGATGCTTTACTCAATATCCTTCCTCTTCATCAATTTATTCAACTGGATGCAGTGAAAAGTGATCTAAGGCTCAAACGGTCCATGAATTTCTTCGATGGAGATCTTATTGGACATTTGAATGCTTTGAAATCAAAAAATTACACGTCAAAACTGGTGTGGGAATGTACTAAACTATTACAGCAACTGTCCTGTCGAAATACGGTTAACCTTTATTGGGTCCCTGGGCATTGTGGAATCGAAGGGAACGAAAAAGCGGATCAAATGGCAAAAATAGAGTCATCCGAAATTCATTGATCCTGAACCGTTTTTTGGACTTTCTTTTTGTGCTTTAAAAATGGAGCTAAAAACTGGAGAAAAAACATAGGTACTAGACTGATGCAAAATTTGAAATTTTCGCTCCACAGTGCTCAAACGGTTTCAAATCAGGTCCTGATTAGCCTCCCAAAATTTAAACTCATTTGGTAAGAAACTGACTTGGCACAAACTATTCGAAGTTTATATGGAAATTACTATGGAAAAACCAAACATTTTGTTCAATGTCTTTTACCCATTTTCCATATCGCTTTTTTGAAAATTTCTATCACTATTCTTACGGGAAATTTTCTAAGCTACAACTTTGCGCAATGTTGCTTTTCAGCCAAATGTCAAATTAAATTGTTATTAATTGTTTAAGAGGTTGATAATCTTATGGCATGATCAAGCAGCTGTTCTGTGGGCAACACTGTATTCTACAGTGTGACATAGTAGCCATGATATTTGTGCTCTATTCTTCGCATCAGAAACACCAATGTTGCCTGCTGAATAGTTTAATGAGCATAATCATAAGACATCAGTGACACGAATCATTAATAACTTTTGTTCCTTACATTTGATTGAAAAGTGATTTTCAACAAAGTTGTAGCTGAGAAAATTTTCTACAATCACTGCTATCATTTTTAAAAGCATAGTGATGTGGTGAATGGTTAGATAGATATGAACAAAAACATAAGTTTTCCTATAGTAATTCCCATATACACTTGAAATGGGTTGTGCCAAGTCAGTTTCTTACTAAAGTAGTTCAAATTTTTGAAGGCTATGCAGGACCCAATTTGGAACCGTTTAAGCTCTGAGGAGCGAAAATTTCAAATTTTGCATCAGTCTAATAGGTACAGTACAACTGGACCAGTACCTTAAATTCTCGGCAATCTAAACGTTTTATAAAGCCGAACACTTTGCATACACAAAATTTACTTAATCTTTCAAAAAGATTTGAGTACATACGCTGGTTTGATAACAGGACACTGTCCTTGTAAATATCACCTGAAACTCATTGGCAAACTTCATGAAGATAAATGTCGCTTTTGTAACTTAAAGAGTGAAAGCTCTGATGATTTTCTGTGTGACTGTGTTGCACTATTTCATAAACGATGCAGATATCTTGATAAGGGTCTGATGAGTCCTTGGGAAATCTGGGCTGCTGCTCCCAATCAGGTAATAAATTTCATAAGGAATGTATTACCTGTTTGGGATAATTGCTTACAACCCTAATAAACAAATACCATAAACGAACTGTACCCCGTATGGGTAAACTATCTCACAAATGGTTTAGATGATACCCCGAACACGTCGTTAAGCTCTCTTTTATGGTTATTTTTATTAGGGAACAGTAGTGGAAGTTACTCAAACAATAGTGGCTTACCCAGAGTTGCGACCTATCACAATCACGATCGCCAAACAGCTGATGCTAGTAACGCTTTGTACATTCCTATCAATGTGCTCGTCGAAGCTTTCTCCATGACCATCCATCAAGTTGACGAAAGAAGTAAAAAGCAACTGGTGAATGTCGTCTTCTCAACGGCGCCGGTGGTGTAGTGTAGTGGTAAGCGTGATTACCTCCCACCCCAGCAGGCCTGGGTTCAATCCCAGTCGGCGCCGCCGGGATGTTCTGAGGCATAACATCTCTGATCACGCCTTCCTTCGGATGGGAAGTAAAGCCGTTGGTCCCCGGTTCATGAGTTGATGGGTCGATAGGTAGGGTCTAGGTGTGGGAGCTGCCTTCCTGGCACGTCGGTAGCATTGGTGCTCAGCACGGAAAACAAGATCGACGGAAAAAACAAACCAAAGGAAAAAAAAAAAACCATACGAAACCATACGAATGTCGTCTTCTGTTGTGATCCATCACCGATCTGGTCATTCCCGACAATAACGACACTCATCTGTGCACGTTTTGAAGCAGTTGCTGCTTTGCTTGCTTATATGAGTGTGTTGGTGAGTGAGCCCAACAGCTTCCGTTTCATGTTGCCTGCTTTGTTTGTAACTCACACAGTCGCGCCTGCCGAGACAAACTTGGAATGCGTAGGCATTGTTTTCATTTTCTTCTGTCGTTTCGCTTTTTCTCATGATCGTACTGCAGAAGTCTTCACTGTTTTCGTTGTGCTTTTCATCATCAGCAGCGAGTGTAACGTTTTGCTTGTGAGCAGCGACAATTACTGGTGATTGTTGTTTGCCATGGCTCTAACTCTCACTGCGTGACAAAACGATCTGTCAGCGATAGTCGGTTGATGCGAAGACGAGTGTCACGTGAGTGTCATGATATTTTGCATCACTGGGCTTACCACTACGTTATGGCATAAACAAAAAGAGGATACACCACAATAGATCAAAGTAATGGTATTATGTCCCCAATATTGAAAAAAAAAACACATTTACATAAAATTTTACATAATTGTGTTATGGGCAACCATTCACATTTAAAAAAAAATCAAAATGGCGTGTTTGAAATTTTTCAGCAATTTGTAACACGAAAAAATCACTTCTGATCAAAATGACGGCTGGGACAAAGTTGCAGAGAAAAATAAAGTCCTTCTGTAGTATAAACAGAAATATCTCAAAAAGTCTATCTTAAATAAAGCTTGTAAAAAATGCTTTCTTTTGGAATATTTAAAACCATAGGCACATGAACGTTGCCGAAAACCGTAGAGCAAAAATTTTTGGTCAAATATTTTTTGCTACGCTTTGACATATTTTTTTATGTTATTTCTACACAGAAAATAATATTTGAGACATTCTAAACCGTTATCTGTGCAAACATCACATACAAAAAACTTGTTAACTAGTTTAAAAATATGACGATAAGGTAATGTTCTACGATTTTTGTCAATATTCAAGTGTCCATGGATTCAAATACAAGGTTTGCATTTTTCATGAGCTTTAAAAAAAATATTATAACTCATGAAGATAAACTTTTTGAGAAATTTCCGTTATGAGTTTTTACTCAAAATTACACGGCGAATGAGAACGACCCAAATTTGAGTTTAGTTCACTCATAATCGCCAAAAGTGCAGGAACGCAGCGATGAGTTAAATTTGTCTCATGGTTTCCTGTGGAAAACCTAAAAAATCTGCCGGAAAATGAGGAAATTGACGAAAATTTTATTCAGTCTCGGAGTAGTACCAATAGACTGAGTGAATCCAATCTTTATTTTTCTCAAATTCGGGATTTTTTCCCTGGAAAAACCTGGGAAAACATGAGGAAAATTTACTCATCGCTGAGTTCCTGCACTTTTGGCGATTATGAGTGAACTAAACTCAAATTTGAGTCGTTCTCATTCGCCGTGTACTGAAAAAATACTTTATTTTTCGTCCCAGAATTATTTTACTTTTCATAAAAACTTTGTTTGAGACGTCATTTCGATCAGAAGTGACGTTTTAGTACTACAATTTATTGAAAATGTCAAAGACGCCATTTGGAAAAAAAATCAAGGTGCAAAATGGCCGATTTTTTGCAAAAATGTGAATAATTGCCCTACACAGATATAAATTCTGAATTTTAATAGTGATGTAAACATTCATTAACGTAAACTTGTATTTCATTTCACGCAACCAAGCAACTTGTAAACAATGTTGTTTACAACAATGGGCTTTTGTATACAATATTTGCTACATTGCATGAAATGTCTCAGAACTTTACATGATATATAATATGTAACGCTCCATTTATGTGCATCATACCGAACAGAAATTTACACTACTTTTTCGAACTGTGTAGCACATAATTATGCAAATCGGAGAAGGTAGGGTCTTAAACTATTTTTTTGGCCTTTTTGGCCTGAAACTGGTCAAATACCATTATAACATATAATGATTTCATAATT
The DNA here is from genome assembly GCF_037179485.1 of Ochlerotatus camptorhynchus. Taxonomy (NCBI): domain Eukaryota; kingdom Metazoa; phylum Arthropoda; class Insecta; order Diptera; family Culicidae; genus Ochlerotatus; species Ochlerotatus camptorhynchus. The sequence continues at coordinate 148,171 of NW_027040535.1, forward strand.
AAAAAAAAAAACATTAAAGGAAAATGAATGGAAGCACCCCTGGTTACAATGCTAAGGGGTACGTAGTAGTTAGGAACCACTGATTTAGAACAACGGGTTCTAAATCTTTCAACACTGTAACGCACTATTTAGAAGAGATCTGCCCACGTTACGGAATATGTTTTTCAGTCAACTATCCACATCTCAATATTCGATAAGTCAATGAACTCAAAGAATATTAAATGACCTACCGTTGCCCTCCAGACGTTGATAGGATAGACGCCACAGTGGGTATAAGTTCGCACCATTTTATTTTGTCACCTACAATAAAAGCGTACGGTTCCTGGATAGATCATATTCAGTTCACATTAGTGTTCAGGGAAAAACAGCTTGAAGCAAAGATAAATACCTAATAAGTGCATTTGTGTGATTACTGTGGACAGTCAAAATGGTGCATCCATTCAAGTGAGTATAAGTGATCTAAATGGTATGATTGCTGTTGACAATTGAGATAAATTGTTTTCCCTTTCCCTACTCAAACGTACAGTATTAATCAGTCTAGGCACCATATTCATACCTCAATTCTCCTGCAGCATGCCAACAACCCTTGAGGAATCCCCCAATGCCCAGATCAATAAGACCCTATTGGACAAGTATATGAGCCTGCCGATCCCGGAGGGCAAAATCCAGGCTACCTACATCTGGATTGACGGCACCGGCGAAAATCTCCGCTGCAAGGACCGAACGCTCGAATTCATTCCCGAAAAACCCAGCGGTGAGTCAACATTTAATGCAGGGTAAAATGGGGTAAGTTTCACGCCCGGGCCAAAATGACTTTTTGGCGTTTAAAATACGTTTTTGACCTCTTCTTCGAGGATCTTTTAAGAAACATTGCTAGTTCAATGTCAGAACTAGCAATGCTGCGTATTGAATGAAAATATATTGAAAATGTATTCAAAATTTGCAAAACGCCATATTGTCCCCGGGGTGCATCTTACCCCATCTTACCTTACCTAAATAACGATCTGGCAAACAAAACTAATGCCACCGTCTTGATCAAAGGCAAGTAGCAGGATAATATAAGGTACACCGAGGAAAGTTGAAATGGAAGGCGTATCTCTTTGCGAAAATTAATAATCACTGTGGTTATATCTAATTGGCGCTAATGCACAATGCCACTTAAAATTAATCACAATGAGTATAGATCCACTATCCCCACACGTTCCAACTTGCCCCGGTGCACCTTAGCTATGCGAGCAACAAGTGATCGGTTCAATTGTTCTGCAGTCTACTATATAATCAATCGTCCGTCTCTTTCAGACCTACCCATCTGGAACTACGATGGAAGCTCGTGCTACCAAGCCGAGGGACACAACTCGGATGTCTACCTACATCCGGTAGCGACCTTCAAGGACCCGTGTCGACGAGGTAACAACATTCTGGTTATGTGCGAAACCTACCGGTACGATGGGACGCCGACCGAGTCCAACAAACGTCATACGTGTCGTAAGGTTTGCGATCAAGTGGCCACCGAGCAGCCCTGGTTCGGAATCGAACAGGAGTACACACTGCTTGACATTGACGAGCGGCCCCTGGGATGGCCCAAAAATGGCTTCCCGGGACCACAAGGACCGTACTACTGCGGAGTAGGTGCGAACAAGGTGTATGCTCGCGCTATCGTTGATGCTCACTACCGGGCATGTCTGTATGCCGGTATCAAGATTAGTGGCACCAATGCCGAGGTCATGCCGGCCCAGTGGGAATACCAAGTAGGACCATGCGAGGGCATCTCGATGGGTGACGAGCTGTGGGTGTCACGCTTCCTGCTTCACCGGATCGCTGAGGAGTTTGGCGTAAGTCTCAATAGCTCAGCTTCTCAATTTTTTTGATTAACTTTGCAATCAACCGTAGATCATCGCCACGCTTGATCCGAAACCGATGGTTGGTGACTGGAACGGTGCCGGTGCGCATACCAACGTGTCAACTAAGGCCATGCGCGAGAATGGTGGAATTGTCGAAATCGAAAGGGCCATTGTCAAGCTGTCCAAATGCCATGAGCGCCATATCCGGGCTTATGATCCACGCGAGGGCAAGGACAACGAGCGTCGCCTGACGGGAAAGCACGAAACCAGCTCGATCCACGACTTTAATGCCGGTATGCTACAATTGTTGAATGTTGTTTTCTTTATATAGAGTTTTGAACGACTTTTTCTCCCCGGTCAACAGGAGTGGCCAACCGTGGAGCTTCGATTCGTATCCCACGTGGCGTAGCCGACGAAGGCAGAGGCTACTTCGAAGACCGACGACCAAGTTCCAACTGTGATCCGTACAGCGTTGTCGAAGCCATTCTCAGAACAATTTGCTTGGACGAATAATGGAACTATTTTGACGTTAACATTGGTAAATGTATTCATAAGGCTAACGTAAAGAAAATTGTCAAGTGTTATTAAATTAAAGGTTTATTATTATTTTTTATTAGTTTTAAAATGTGATTTTTTGTACTTTAGCATTACGAGAATATATGATTAAAATATTATTATACCAGCACTCCTTTACATGAGCACAATCCCTGATGTTTACATATACATATCTCATCGTCGAGTTTTCTTATCCTCTATTTAGATCCCGTTTCCACTTGTCTGACAGTTACATTTTTTCGACCCCATAATTTAGAATTTCACGATACATTCTGGCAGAATAAAGTGGAAGAATGAAATCGAAAAAGGTTTGTGAGAAAGATAATCTAGCTCAAGAAAGTGGAGTCCGAGGTAGTAATGATCTTATGTTGGGTGCACGAAAGCCAAAAAACTATTACATTGAATGTTAGTTGCCATTCCTATCATCATTGGTGTAGCTAATGGGGGTGTGGCCCTCTCTAGAATTATCTAGATTTTTTGACTCACCGGTATTTTGTCAAGCTTGTAAAGTTCGATGTTACTATTTATCAACGATCAACGTCTTCAGGCCATAAGCCCAGGAATTCTCCTTTAATTTCTGGGAACTTCGTAAAACTTCAAGGACTTTTAAGAAGTTCAGAGAACATCGTAAAAATTCTGGGAACTTCATAGATCTTCATAGAACAAGGAGCTTGGAAAAGTTCCGAAAACTGCGTAGAAGTGGAAAATTTATTGAAGTTTGAGGAGCTTCGTAGAAACTAAGGCAACCATATTTTATTTCAGGGAAGCTCATTATTGATCGGGAACCTCTATATAATTCCCCTTGTTCTGCGTCGCGAGTGAAGTGAGGTGACTCGCTGTCACTAGTGAGGTGACAAAATTTACTCTCCGTGTAAATCAAATGGAGAGTCACGTCACTCACAGTGACTACTGTCACCTCACTTGTGACAACGAGTCACATCGCCTCACTCGTGGCGCAAAATAGGCGTCAAGTTCAGGGCACATTTTTTAAGCCTCATGGAGAAATTTCATTCGTGGAACTTTGCAGAAAATCAACGAAAAACGTAGAAATGCAGCAAACTTTGTAGAAGTTTTGCAAATTTCGCAGCATTTTGAGGAGCTGTGTAAAACGTCATATAATTTTAAGAAATTTTGAAAAAGGACAGGGAATTTTGTTGAAGATCTAAAAATAGTTCAATAAACTTCTAAAAAATTCAAAGATCCTCGCCTCAGTTTAGGGAACTTCGTTGCAGTTTGTCTGAGATCTTCCTTCAAAACAGCTCCCTTGGAGGTTTTGGGAACTACGTTAAATTTCAATGAACTTTCTTTTTTTTCCAGCAGTGCAAAGATGTTCAAAGATCTTCGTAGAATTAAGAGAAATGGAAAAAAAGTATGGAGTAAATTCCGGGAACTTCGTAGAAGTTGAGGAAATTTTGTAAAACTTAAGAGAGTTTTGTAGATGTTCAGGAAACGTTGTATAAGTCACAGATATTCTTTAAGACTTCCTTCCTAGACAGCAGGAAATATTTTAAAAAAAATCTCCATATAGACGAAGATATTAGAAAAGTTCTCTGGATATTTTTACAAGACTTCAGGTAGATCAATTTCTGAGGATCTCCAAATGTTTAAAAATTCAAATATTCTTTCAAGACTGTAAGTTGTTCAGGAAGTATTCCAAAGTTTTCCAGCTAATTGAATCTGATGGAATCTTGAATATAGATTTTATGGATATGTTTGAACATTCTCATAGCAATACTGTCAAGAATTAGCACTCCAGCAGCTAGACACCGGTCATAAATCTCAGCGAAGAGAGAGAAATTACTACATATACCTAATTGTTCTGCATAAATTTCTTTCTTTTCGAAGAAATTTATGCCCGGAATTTAGCTGTTGGATAGTTTTAATGGCTTAGCATAGTAAAAAACATGTGTATTTTTTGATTAAATTAAAACATTGAAAAATCTCTTTCCGGTATAAAGTACGTGTAAATGAAAAATAAGTATCGAATGGGTTAAACTAAAACTTACTCTTTTAAAATAAAAATCCCAATGCTTTTGGAAAAATAAATTCAATTATTATCTATTTACAAACAGGGACACAATCATTCAAGTTTAGGGTTTATTAAAAAATGGTTCGGCATAAATGCTTTATTATTTTCTTTTCTCATGACATTCGAAATCCAGTATCTGAAAAACCAGAAAAAAATAAATTTTAACCTGATTTTTCAAAACTTTTGTCGGATGTCAAGATTTTTCGAAATTTTTCAAAACTTAATGTTTTCTTACTTTTTTAGCTCTCTCCATTTTCCACTAGAAACATTCTGTTAATCTCACAATCTAGATAAGTTTCCAAAGATCTTCAACAGGCTTGCTTCCACTCACTTGCTATAAAAAAATGATTTTCGGAATTTTGGAAATATTAAATGCTGTAATAATATTCATCCCTCACCATCCCTCTCCAAAGGGGGAGTTTGGTAAAGAGAGATTGTAGGTGAAAACGATACTTTGCAATTCATCTTTGATAAAAGCAGCCACTTAGGACTTCATCAAATTAACCATGTTCGTAACCAGCTCAATTCCTATTGAATACTCAGTGTTCACAGACTCGCATCGGTCACGCCCAAGCGTTGTTGATTTTGAATTAGTTTATGATTTTAAAAATGCAAATGTTCCTGAATTTCACAGCATACTGAATAACATAAGTTCCAATATTTAAATCTGGCAAACGGTCAGATATTAAAAACTATAGAGGTATTGCAATTATGTCATGCATTCCTAAAATGTTTGAAGCAATTGTTAACCAGAAAATATTTAACCAGGTTAAGCATCGCATTTCAAATAATCAACATGGTTTTTTAAAGGTCGGTCAACGTCTACTAATCTGTTGGAATTTGTAAACTTTTCTATTGAAGCAATGGATAGAGGTAATACCGTTGAAACCTTATACACTGACTTTAGTAAGGCCTTTGACAGAGTAGACATTCCCTTACTTCTTTTTAAATTAAAACGTTTAGGTATCACAAGTACACTTTTAAAATGGATTGGATCATACTTGACAGAAAGAACACAGATGGTCCGCTTTAAAGGAAAAATATCTTCGCCAGTTAATGTTACCTCGGGAGTTCCACAGGGATCTCATTTAGGTCCTTTATAATTTATTTTATTTGTGGATGACGTTAAGTTTGTGTTAAATCGTTTAAATGTGCTCATATATGCTGACGATATGAAACTATACATGGAAATCTTTAACAATTCTGATTTGCTACATTTTCAAAATGAAATTGATGTTTTCTACAATTGGTGCGTTAAAAGTCTGCTGGACATTAATGTTAAAAGATGCAATATTATATCTTATTCCAGAAAACACACTACTCTAGATTTTACATGTACTCTAGGAAACCAGCTGGTTGTAAGGTGCGATAAAATTAGGGACTTAGGAGTAATTCTTGACTCGAAGTTGACATTTGTAGATCATGTGAATACCACAATTCACAAAGCAAATAATATGTTGGGATTCATAAAAATATTAAGTTATTATTTTAAAGACCCATATACCATCAAAACACTTTATATAGCTTACGTGAGATCAATTCTCGAATATTGCAGTGTGGTTTGGGCTCCATACCATGAAACTTATATAAACCGTATAGAATCAGTTCAAAAACAGTTTTTGTTATTTGCTCGGCTGGACCTCTTTTCCCCTTCTCTCTTATGAGCCCGGTGCATGTTGATAAACATTGAAACACTTAAGAAACGAAGAGAAATTTCCATGATTTCCTTTGTTAATGAGATTATCTCACAACGCGTAAATTCAGAAAAAATATTAGCAAGCTTAAATTTGTACGTACCATCACACATGTTAAGAACTCGAAATGTATTTTAACTGTCACCTCACAGAACGAATTATGGTAAAAATGGACCAATCAATAGAATGATGAGAGTTTATAATAATTATTGTGAGCGTATAGATCTAACGATGTCTAAAGATACAGTAAGGAAAACACTAACTGCTAGTATTTCATCTCGTTAAGTTTAAAACAATTTTTATTTCTTAGATATTTGTATAAGTAATTTACTTTTTTGTTTGTTTATTAATTTATTTGATAAGGCTCAACCGAATTAACTTTACAGAGCCGAGGATTCTTGGTCACTATACAATACATCTTAAAACTATAGTCAAAAGGTACAACACAATAAACACTTTATCTTCCGCTATCCAAAAAGCCTCCTCCATCAGAACTGGAGCCGCTTCCAATGGTTTCATTGTATGGCAAATTGTTGTACGCCAACGAGGGTCAGAGCGCGTCCATTGCAGCAATGGACGCAAAACGTGGTCAGCACTCACACACTAATCACGAAACGGTTGCTTTCCAAAGTCGACGACGCATCGACCGAAAGAACTGCTGATGAAGAACAATGAGGAGGACCACACAATGGTTGCTGCCGAGAAAACAGACGATCGCGTAGCACACATCGAGAGTAGCCTGCTTTTGTCGACAGCCGAGTGAACACTGAAGTAATTTACATTCATTGACAATTTCAAATAAAACGTATGAATTAAAATAGCATGTAAGGCTACAGAACTTTTGTAAAATGGTCTACACTGATTGACGGCAAATAAATAAAAATGAATACAAATAAATACAAATAAATAAAAATTACCACTCTAGTCTGTTATTTGAAATTAGCATCTTCAACTAAACCAAAGATGTGCCCCGTAACGTGGGTAGATCACCTTTTCGTGGTACGTTACGGGATGTAAGATCTACCACCGATTCCTAGTCCTGACTACTTCAAACTAGGGGAACAGGATTTTACAGTAATCAAAGGAACACATCTTAGTCCTTGTTACTTTTTATGCCTTGTTGATAGTGATAAGTCCTCGGGTTGCGTGGACCGAGGATGATCTTGAAACAAGGAAAAAATGAGTTAGTTAGTCTTCACCTATGTGATTCCTAATCTTCTATTCGTTGTTTCCTAGTTTGAAGTGGTTAAGACTAGGGTTCTGATGCATGGTCATTATCGGTGTCATGTCTTGTTTTTTTTGCTAAGGAATCCAATTTTGACTGACAAAGGGGCGTGCCTTTGGAGGGTGTTTCAACACTCCGAAGGGTATAAATAGCGGGACCTTTCAATTAGAATCGATTCCTTGCGATAAAGGCAAGAATGACAACTGTATCAAAACCGAATACTTCATCATTTCTCAATAGTGATGGAGTAATACGACATGCACTAAACTAAGGACACGGGATATACTACAATAGATCAAATTACTGGTCGCAGTGGTTTTATGTCCCGAACAGAGGAAAAAAAAACCAAAGATGTTGATTATGGTCTTGAATCTCTGGCTACTTCTATAGCCGAAGAAAGAGCTGCCTAAGTACGAAAATGAGAAGTTAAATTCGATTCAATTGTAAAAGACAGTGATCTTCAGCTCTTGATCCGTCTGAAAAATGTCCGTAGGAGACAATATCAAAGAACACGCGATCCTGCCATGAAAATTATCTGGCGGGATTTGCAAGAACAAATTAAAAAGCGATTCTCTGCCCTGAGGAACAAAACTTTTGAATATAACGTATCTAAATTAGACCCGACTTCTAAATCCTTTTGGAAACCCACAAAAATTTTGAAAAAAAAACACCTCAAAAGCCTATTCCAGCGCTTAAACAAGGTGGTAAAATTTTGATCACAAATTTGGAAAAAGCTCAGAAACTTGCTAAGCAATTCGAGAGTTCCCATAATTTCAGTTTGGGTTTTACTAGTCCTATTGAGAATCAGGTAGCTCGGGATTATCTGAATATTTTCTCACGAGAAAATATTTTTGATGATTCCTGGGGGACTGATTTGGACGAAGTAAGGTCTATAACTAAAACAGTTTCATAATATGAAAGCTCTGATGATGGAATTTTCTATATCCTCATCAAAAAATCTTCCCGAGAGTACCTTGTCTTTCTTGGTAAAATTATTTAACAGATGTATCCATTTGGCATACTTTCCTGATAAATGGAAAAATGCAAAAGTTGTTCCAATTTTGAAGCCGGATAAAAATCCAGCTGAAGCTTCTAGCTACCGTCCAATAAGTTTGCTTTCGTCAATAAGTAAACTTTTTGAAATCAATACGAACTCAATTTTTGCAGATGAGTAGTTTGGATTTCACCATGGGCATTCAACTACTAATCAACTCTTACGGGTTACCAATTTAATTCGTTCAAACAAATCTGAAGGCTGCTCAACTGGATTTGCTCTTCTAGACATAGAAAAAGCATTCGACAGTGTTTGGCATGAAGGTTTGATTGCTAAATTGAAAAGAATAATTTTCCACTCTATATTATGAAATTAGTTCAAAATTATTTAACTGACAGAACTCTGCAGGTAAATTATCAAAATTCCAAATCTAATCGACTACCTGTTAGAGCAGAAGTTCTTCAGGGTAGCATTATTGGGCCTTGCATAACATTTTCAGTTCGGAGCTCCCTGATTTGCCTCAGAGTTGCCACAAATATTTGTTCGCTTATGACACAGGCATTTCCGCTAAAGGAAGAAGTCTTCGTGTTATTTGCAGCAGACTGCAGAAAAGTTAAGATATTTTCTCTTCTTATTTACAAAAATGTAAGATTTCTCCCAAAGCTTCCAAAACTCAACTTATAATATTTCCATATAAGCCTAGAGCTTCCTTTTTGAAACCTAGTAGTAGTCACATAGTCACTATGAACGGAGTTCAAATTTTCTGGTCAAACCAAGTGAAATATCTTGGATTAGTACTTGACCAAAAATTAACCTTTAAAGATCTCATTGGGGGCATTAAAGCCAAATGTAACAAATATATATAATGCTTGTATCCTCTTATAAACAGGAAATCAAAACTTTGCCTGACGAATAAACTTCTAATATTTAAACAAATTTTTAGATCGGCCATACTTTACGCTGTGCCAATATGGTCTAGTTGTTGCACTACCAGGAAAAAGATTTAGTTTTAGTTTTTAGTTTTAGGATTTCGTTTGAGTTTGTTATACTGACAGGCAGGTTTAAAAAACCTGTTTAAAATACTGAATTGCCAAGGTAGGAACAATGTAAAAACACTTAGATATATACCATGACAATTAAGGCTGGTAAGTTACTGTAGTAACTATAGTAACTGGAGCACCTAGGTTAAAATGAAATGTAATTTATTTTGAGTTTGGAACAAATAAAGAGTTAAAAAAATTGTTCCTTGTAATTTGGCCGAATGCCTTTTGGTCAAAAGCCGTTTGACCGAATGCCATTGGGTTCTCCGAATTGGGTTCCGAATGGGTCGCTTGTTCGAATGCCGTTTGGCCGAATGCCGTTTTACCGAATTCTGTTTGGCCGAATGCCGTTTGGCCGAACGCCGAACAACAAAACTCCAAAGAACTGCTGATGTTTGAAAGAAGAAAAAATTTACTATTTTCTAAAATTCTGATTTGTTTTAATTTCATGACAAGATGCGTTTACTGTGCAAAAAATAATAAGAACATTAAAACTTCAACGAACTACTCATGCTTGGAAAGAGAAACTCACATTTTATATTTTAATTTTTTTTTTCAAAAACTTAACAATTTCTTTTTAAGTGTAATTTTTTTTTTCTTTAAATTCTAATCAATTATAACTTTTTCTCAGATACAATTTTACAATACAATAAACGGTTTTAAAGTTAGAATGTTTTGAAAAATTAATATTTGAAAACACATAAATCCATTTTCAAAAATTTAGTCTTGAGTCATATTGAAGACATGTTGAAAGTTTCATCAATTGAAGGGGCTAGAGCAAAGTCGTTTGCTCATTTGACAGAAAATTACTCATATGTATAAAACATACTGAACTGCTAAAATGAAAACAATGTAAACCAACACGCTTAAATTTATCATAACAAGTAGGTTGGTAAGTTTACTGAGGTTATAGCATGAATGCAAATTGTTTTAATTTGGAACCAAAAAGAGTTTAAAAAAGCGCACGAAAGGCACACGGTAAAAAAAGTTGTCATATCTAATCCAAATGCTCTTGCACTTGACTTAGTCTGTCATGCAGCACTACGAATCGAAGCGATTTATCATTGATTTTCAAGTGATTTGCGTTTAGAGATAAAGTGATTTGTCGTTGAAAAATATTTGCTGTATAACACCTTTAAATCAAAATGATTATCATTTGAATTGGCATCCATTGAATTTGATTAGTTTTGCTTTTGGAAGCAAATGTCAAAAACGCTCGTGCCAAACATTATTCGCGAAGGTGGCAAGTCAACAACAAATAAAGTCAAATGAGAGAAGCGATTATTCTTCATTTATTTATTTACTTATTTATTTATTGAAACAAATCATTGTAGCGTAAGGAATTCTTCTTTTTAGGTGCTACACTTAGTTATAGTTCATCGAATTCATCAGTTTGCTTATACTACTTGCAATTCTTAACCTGATTCAAAGTCCTATTAATTTTGTTGATTCCTCCTGTTAAACCATCCAACACACACCCGCTGAAATTCACCCACACTATTGATATTCTTGATTTCGTTAGGCAATTGATCCCAAAACCCTGACAAACAAAGTATTGGCGTAATGTGAAGAATTGTATCGCGGTATCACAAAGTTTCTATTACGATTACTCTGGAAAGTAAGTTTTTGAAACAAATATGAAGGGGAACGGAAATTTATGATATTAAACAATGTTAAGCATGATCGCAATTTTATAAATTCATAGAAAGGACAGCCTATTAGTGTATGCTGCAGATGTGAAACTCGAGAAAATCTTGATAAATTGTAAACATATCGAACACAACAATTTAACGCAATTCTAAGTCTATCAATTGCTCGCACAGATGCATTTAATAGAAATACATCACCATACATGAAATGAGGGAGGAGCAATGACTTAAATAGTTGCAGTTTTGCAGGAGTAGATAGCATGCTGGATGAAAGCCTTAAAAGTTGTAAGCCAGCAAAAATATTACTGCACTGGCTGGTGACTGTCCCATTCAAGGTTATTTTGGATGATAAATCCTAGATTGGGCGCCTTTTCAATATACACTGAAACCTCCGTTTACGAAGTCTTTTTTTACGCAGTATTCAATTCACGTCCCTCTGTTTACGAAGTAAATCCCAAATAACGAGGTTTTTTTTTACGAAGTAAATCCCAAATAACGAGTTTTCTTTTTACGAAGTAAATTCCAAATAACGAGTTTTTTTTTGTGATTTTGGGAAACATGGAAATTCTGTCAAATACCCCACAATATGGGTATTTTTGGAATCGGAGTGACGTATGGGGACCGGAAATCGGTGTCTGACACCATTTAGAAATCCAAGATGGCAACTTCCGGTTACATAAAAACATGGAAATTCTGCTTAATACCCCACAATATGGGTATTTTTGGAATCGCATTGACGTGTAGAGATCGGAAATCAATGTCTGATACCATTTTTAAATCCAAGATGGCGACTTCCGGTTACATAAAAACTTGGAAATTCTGCCAAATACCCCACAATATGGGTATTGTTGGAATCGGAGTAACGTGTGACCAGAACTCAATGTCTGACGCCATTTTTAAATCCAAGATGGCGACATCCGGTTACCTAAAAACTTGGAAATCCTGCCAAATACCCCACAATATGGGTGTTTTTGGAATCAGAGTGACGTTTAGGGACCGGAAATCGATGTCTGACACCATTTTGAAATCCAAGATGGCGGCTTTCGATACCAGAAAAGCTTGGAAATTCTGACATATACCTAACAATATGGGTATTTTTGGAATTGAAGTGACGTGTAAGAACCGGAAATTTATGTCTGACGCCATTTCGAAATCCAAGATGGTGGCTTCCGGTTGCAGAAAAATTGGCAAATACTACCACATCACCCCGATTCTTAAGATACCCATATTGTAGGTTATATAACATAATTTTTATGTTTTTATGTAACCGGAAGTCGCCATATTGAATTATAAAATGGCGTCAGACATGAGTTTTCAGTCCTAATAAGTCACCCCGATTAAAAAAAAAACACATATTGTGGAGTATTTGACAGTAATTTCCAGTGTTTCTGTAACCGGATGTCACCATCTTGGATTTCGAAATGGCGTCAGACATGGATTCCCGGTTCTCACAGGTCACCCCGATTCCAAAAATATCCATATTGTTGTGTATTTAACGGTATTTTTTTGTTTTCCTGTAACCAGAAGCCGCCATTTTGGATTTCAAAATTGGCGTCGGACATCGATTTCCGGTCCTTACACGTCACACCGATTCTTAAGATACCCATATTTAACATTATATTTCTGTTTTTATGTAACCGGAAGCCGCCATCTTGGATTTCGAAATGGCGTCACACATTGATTTCCAGTCCCTACACGACACTCCGATTCCAAAAATACCCATATTGTGGGATATTTGACAGATTTTCGATGTTTTCCTGTAACCGGAAGCCGCCATCTTGGATTTCGAAATGGCGTCAGACGTCGATTTCCGGTCCGTACACGTCACTCCGATTCCAAAAATACCCATATTGTGGGGTATTTGACAGAATTTCCAAGTTTTTTTGTAACCGGAAGCCGCCATCTTGGAATTCAAAATGGCGCCAGACATCAATTTCTGGTCCCTACACGTCACCCTGGTACATAACTTTAGTTTTGGAAGCATTCACTGGCAAAAAAATAGGGTTCGACCATTGATAAATATGGTACAAATCAGAATTTATAAATTCAGACATAACTGACATAGGTACGCCTTCCAAGGCTAAGTAAAGTTGTCCATCATCAGCGAACATATGAATCTTACAGTGCTTTAAAACGGATGGTAGATCATTGATGAAACAAGAAAACAACAGAGGACCCTAAATTGAACCTTGAGGTAGGTACGCCAGATATAATAGGAATCTGTTTGGAGTACGTCCCATTCACAAAAAGAGCTTGCGTTCGCTTTGGACGGTATGAATGAATCAAACTAACAGCTGAACGAGCAAACGAGAATTGAGAAGATAACTTTTTTGAAAGCTTTGTGTGTGACACTCTATCGAATGCTTTTGAGAAATCGATAAGTAATAAAAAAAACTACACCTTTCTTATCAATGACCGAATGAAAATCATCGTGCACTTTCAGAAAGGCAGAAGTTGTACTGTGCCCACGGCGAAAACCAGATTGAAACTGGTGCATTGTATCTTTCAATATGGCTTTGGATTTGGTTTTTTAATATTCTTTCAAATACCTTCGATAAGGCACATAAAATACTTATCGGCCTTAAATTAGACAAATTAACATTTCTTTCTTTCTTTTTGATCAGAATTACTTTGGACGATTTCAAAGCTTGTGGGAATTTGAAAGAGGATATAATCAGGTTAAATATATGACATAAAATTGAACAAATATTGGGAAATAACATCTTTATAAATTTTAATGGAATTTCATCTAACCCAACTGCGTTAGATTTTATCGAATTTACGGCTATAATAATGTCATTATCAGAAATTGGTGAGAACTGAAAACCATGTTCATTTTCTAATGGAATAGGGATACGTCTATTAACGTCTCTTTAAACTGTTCCCCTACAAGAGGAGAAATGGAATAGGGGGTAATTCATGGTCAATAGTAAAATTAGAACTGAAATATTCATTGATTTCATCGTGACTATTATCAAACTGTTCGATTTGTTGTGGATGTTTACCCACGTTAATATATTTCAGTTTTTTCCATAAGTCTTTGCTGGAATTCGTGGAAGTAAGATTAACAGATATGTACTCAACTTTTGCTGTATTAATTAAATGAGTAACTCTGTTCCGAACACGCTTAAATTGGTGGTGATTAGAAGGAGTTCTATTAGAAATCCATATTCGATAAGCAATGTTTCTCTCTAGAATTGTACGAGCAATTTCATCGCTAAGCCAAGGGTTTTTTAAAGGCTTTGAAACACGAACTGGAACAAAATTATTGAACAGGTTAAGTAAATGTTCGTTTAACAGCCAAATCAGCATCAGTTATACTGAAAATAAGATTCCAGTTGATCCTATCAAAAGCTGCCATAAGAGACGACACGTTCAAATTACGATAGTCACGGAATGTACGGAAGCCGGCGCCGGTGGTGTAGTGGTAAGCGTGACTGCTTTCTAACACCCCAATGGGTCTAGGTTCAATCCCAGCCGAGGTCGGTGGGATTTTTCTGTGGCATAAAAATCTCTGGTCACGTCTTCCTTCGGAAGGGAAGTAAAGCCGTTGGTCCCCATGTGTGTTGTGAATGGCTACGATATCCTACGCAGGTGTGGAAGCTGCCTTCCTACACATTCGATTGCCGTCAATGGATGGCAATCGATGTCCGTCGGTGATTGGCACTAGATTGCGGAACAGAGACCGACGTTAAATAAAGGAAAAAAGAAAACGGAATGTACGGATTGATTCATCATCAGTTCGGCTAATTTTTATAGATGAAAATAAGATATCATGTTTCGAAAATCCAGGTGCAGAGACTTGGTTCAAATTTTCAACAAATTCTTGGTTATTTGTTAAAAACAAATCAATTAACGAACTGCCTCCTGAAAAAAGTGAGTGTTCATTGTATTCATGCACTTAAAGCCATAAAAATCTAGACAACTTTTAAATCTTTCAGATCGGCTATCAGTTGTTTTAAAGTTAGTGTTGAAATCGCCCAATAGTAATACATTTTGATACTGCAATGATAGATCAGATAATTTATCAAATAGGATTTCAGAGCAGTCTGTCCTAGGAGGGTTATAACAAACTCCCAGTTGAAACTTGGCAGTATTATGCATTATCTCTAAAAACATGAATTCAGTGCGAGACATATTACCAGTTCCTACGAATATCTCAGAAGCAGAGAGTAATTTACTTTTCAAGAAACTTCTATAATATACACATACGCCTCCACCACGGCTGTAATTGCGATAATTTCTAACAATGTTGTAACCATCAATTGCTATAAGGGAATCAGGTATATCTGCCGTAAGCCAAGTTTCGCTCAAACAAATAATATCAATTTTGCTGTTATAAAAGCACTCTTTGAATTCATTAAACTTACTTAATTGACGCGCACAAAGACTTTGGATATTAATATGACACACATTTAAATTATTTGACCTGAGAGCACAGTTCATCACAACACGAGGAATACAACTATTTGCAGGAGCATTGTTGGAATCACTACCCAACATCAAGAGAAACCAAAGGAAGTGAAATCCAGCACGAATGCGTCATACAGCCCAACCCACAGGAATCAACAATTAAATAGAGTAATGAGTAAGCATTCGAATAACATTTCATTGATATCTTCAACATCTCAATCCATTGATTACTATGAAGTGGTTCAAGTGAAGAAAAGTATAAACCACGGAAACATCAGTAGCAACAGCAGCAACAACAATAACAGCACAGCATCAGCAGCAGTATCCGCAGCAACCAGGAACCAGATCAAGCAGCAACAGTGATAACAGCAACAATTCCCCCTATCCCCTTTTGACTTTTAGGAAGGAAGAAGAGACGAAATAATTTGCATTCTAGAGCGTAGGGGCAGGAGGGGCATAGTGAACAGGAGGGGCTTAGTGAGCATTCCGCACTTTGGCTCTGGATCTCCAGCTGCATGAAACAAATCAACTGGTAGTAGGTTCAATATCATTATGATATTGATCCTACCACCAACCAATTTGTTCCGAACGGCCGGAAGACCAAGCTGAGGTATGGGATGCTCACTGTGCCCCTCTTACTCCTAAGTTTTATGAAATTGATTATGTATTCAATAATAGTGAATAATAGAATTTCTATTACATCTATTATTATCTATTGTTAAACTTATCAAATTTATTGCTCAATGTGTCGTCTTGCTTCTACTATAAGCTTTGAAATTTTGTTCAATGTCACTTGGTAACATGTGATCTGGGTAGTAATATGATACATAATCTTTGACCATATTCTGAATAACATCTAACACGGCTTGCA
Source organism: Ochlerotatus camptorhynchus (assembly GCF_037179485.1). NCBI lineage: Eukaryota > Metazoa > Arthropoda > Insecta > Diptera > Culicidae > Ochlerotatus > Ochlerotatus camptorhynchus. Next base: position 164,482 of record NW_027040535.1, read on the forward strand.
GGTTAAACCCATTTTCAGCAAACATGAAATCCAAAGATAAATTAGTTAAACTTAAAGTGACAGTTTGTTAAAATGAGTATGGTTGACATTTCGAGTTCAAAGCACAGCACATCAACAACGATGTGCAGTACAATCTAAAATGAAGTGATTTGCTGTTGATTTCATCGTGCTTCGATATGATCTCTTTCAAAGGATTTGCACATCGAATTGCAATGTTTGGCAAGCAGTGCAAATTCAACAGCAAATCACTTTACATGAACATGATGTTTTTTTTAACCGTGCAGTTTTATGAAATCCATACATGCTAACTTTCATACTTTTTTAATTCACGCTGAACAGAATCTCTCTAAATTTGAGTTGACTACTTTCTGCTCGTTTCACCCTTTAAATGATATCGATAATATTACGATTACAGAATGACAATACAAAAAATCAGATACTCATTCAGATACTGTTCGCACATTAGGAATTGTCTACATTTGCTATCGCAAACACTGTTCTGCCTGCACCGCTAGGTACATAGATACTAGTGTAGTATGTGAATCAATCTAAAATCACTTTATCAAATGAGGCGCTCATTCCATGAGGGAAATAAGTCCATCAACACTTCTGCTGAGCAATGATATCAAACTCACTGCCTTAATACAACGATATACCAAGACCAACAATTGAAATATGAGGAACAACCAAACGTAAACAATGGCTTTAAATGCAAATTTCTCGAGAATCAAACCACATCCACGCTATATAACACCAGCATCTGATAGTGCAAACTTCCTTTATTTATTGGCACTGTTAGTTTTGCGTGGGTGTGTTTTGATTCTCTAGAAATTTGCGTTTAAAGCCACTATTTACGTTTGGTTGTTCCACCTATTTCAATTGTTGGTCTAGATATGTAGAAAGTTATTCAATTGTTGAAATCTCAAAATTCAAAAACTTCATCCAAGTCATTTATAAATGTTGCTCTCCCCTTCAAAACTTCACTTACACCACCCGTGCTCTGAACAATACAAATGAGACACTTGAGCTCCGCGCGTAGACGCGTGATTTCGGCGGTTAAATTAGCGGGCACTGGCTAGAATTTGCACACTCGCTCGCGATAAGTCGTAGTGAGAACATCAAGTAGTTAACGGTTTCGACTCTGAACCAGCATTTTATCAATCTAATCTATTCCAATCAAGGATAGTACCTAGCCGAAATTTGCAAATAATGGAAGCCATTTTTACCATCAATGGAAAGAGCTTTGCAGGTGAGTTGTGAAATACGCGAAATACGTAATCAATTATTACCTATTTTGAAAAAGTGCAGTGTCATTTTTTATAATTAGTCAGACTTAGTAAGTTTAGAAATTGTGAATGTTATTTTCAAATTCGTATAAAAATGTGACGGTTTCACACGAATCATTATATAGTTGAAATCAAATGATACGAAACGTCATTACATTTAGTGAGAAATCGTCATTTGATGAATGTTTATCATTGAAAAATAGTGTAATTACACAGAACAAGCATGGTGTGTTTGCGTCCCGTAAGTAAATTGTTTCCTTTACAAAAATGCGCTATCTTATCTGGGAACTAACAAACACATCAGCAGAAGTTTATTCCAACAAATATCGTTGAGCAAAAACGACGATTAAGTAATTTCCGACAGTAGCGTGTCCATTGCAATCAAAACAGTAGAAGTGGATAGCATACATTTCAATTGTATATACCTACATGACAACGTGACTAGACAAAATACAGCTTTGATGAGTAATTGCGGAATCTGTGAAAAAAAAACCGACTATGATCTGTCTACCTATAATGATGCGCAAATAATTACAGCCGATCCCAAGACCGTACCCATCGATACATCACTCAACACGTTCATCCGCAACCATGCCCACCTGAGCGGCACGAAGTTCATGTGCTTGGAGGGAGGATGCGGAGCTTGTATTGTAAATGTAAACGGAATTCACCCGGTGACCAAGGAAAAGGCTTCGTGGGCTGTAAATTCGGTAAAATTTCCTCGTAACCTATGATCGGTCCAATTCAATTAGTCGTTCCAACATGCTTTCAGTGCTTGTTCCCGGTATTTTCCTGCCATGGGCTAGACATCGTAACCGTTGAAGGAATCGGTGACAAACAAGATGGCTACCATGCAACTCAGAAGGTCTTGGCACACTTCAATGGTACGCAATGCGGATACTGCTCGCCGGGAATGGTCATGAACATGTACAGCCTGTTGGAGTCGAAAAAAGGTCAGGTATCGATGGCCGAGGTCGAGAATGCCTTCGGAGGCAACATTTGCCGATGCACCGGCTATAGACCAATTCTGGACGCCTTCAAGTCACTGGCATATGATGCGGAACCTAGGTTGAAACAGGTTTGCATGGACATTGAAGATTTGACCAAGATTTGTCCCAAAACCGGAAGTGCTTGCGGCGGCAAATGCTCTGCCGCTGGAAAGGTTAACGAAAAGAAGGGCGTTCATATGAGTTTCGCTGAAGACAAGGAATGGCACAAGGTATACAACATCAGCGATGTGTTCGCCATTTTTGAAAAGATCGGAACGAAGCCTTACATGTTGGTAGCTGGCAACACTGCTCATGGTACGTAGAACGAAAATAACTTAAATTTTCTTGTCATCAATCTTAACTATCATTCGCAGGAGTCTACCGTAGATGCGACAAACTACAGGTATTCATCGACGTCAGTTCAATCGAGGAACTTCGTTCGCACTCACTTGGAAGCAATTTGATCGTCGGAGCTAACGTATCGTTGACTGAACTGATGAGTATTCTGTCCAACGCAGCCAGCAAGAATTCTAACTTTACGCACTGTACGGAACTTGTTAAGCACATCGACCTGATTGCCAACGTTCCCGTGCGCAATACCGGAACTATTGCCGGAAATCTAAGCATCAAGAACCAGCACAAGGAGTTTCCATCTGATTTATACCTGATTTTGGAGGCTGTTGGGGCAACTTTGACGATCAGTACGTAATAACTATTCGATATATTTTTTTTATTATAAATAACCTATTTAATTTAAGTGGAATCCGGTGGCAAAACCAGCACCGTAGCTCCTTCAGAATTCGTCAACTTCAACATGCATAAGAAGCTAGTTTTGAACGTCACCATTCCACCTCTCGATCCAAAGACCTACGTATTCCGTTCCTTCAAGATTATGCCGAGAGCTCAGAATGCTCACGCCTACGTCAACGGAGCTTTCCTCGTCAAGTTCAACGAGAGCAGAACAACCATAAACTTTGCGTCCGTTTGTTTCGGTGGCATCAACCCTAGTGTAAGTCCTACAAAAACTAACCCCAAGCTTCTGCCCTAACCATTACCGTCTTCTACGACTCAATAGTTTACCCATGCAACCGCAACTGAAAAATACCTCGTTGGAAAGAACATTTTTACCAACGAAACCATCCAAACGGCTCTAAAAACCTTATCGGCTGAACTCAATCCGGATTGGGTTCTACCGGACGCCTCTCCGGAATACCGTAAAAACCTTGCCGTCTCCCTGTTCTACAAGTTCGTCTTGAACATCGCTTCCGACGGAAAAGTAGCGCTCAAGTCTACATTCAAATCTGGCGGCACCGTCCTCAATCGGCCGGTATCCACTGCCTCACAGCGCTTCGACACCGTTAAGGAAAACTATCCACTCACGAAGAACATTCCCAAGATCGAAGGCTTGGCTCAAACTTCCGGCGAGGCCAAGTACGCCAACGACTTTCCAGCCTTGCCGAATGAACTGTACGCAGCGTACGTCTTGGCCACGGAAGCTCAAGCTATCATTGAGAATATCGATGCTTCGGAAGCCCTGGTAAGTTAAACCTTATGCATTCCGGAAGCTTGGCATAATTGGCTATTGTTCTCCCTATTTCAGAAAATCCCTGGCGTAGTTTCATTTTTCTCCGCAAAGGACATCCCTGGAGCCAATAACTTCATGTATTTCCAAGAGTGGATGGGCAAAGAAGTGGAACCCATATTCTGTGCCGACAAAGTCGAATACCATGGACAACCAATTGGTATGATCGTCGCGGATACCTTTGCCCTGGCAAACCGAGCTATCAAAGCCGTCAAGGTCACCTATGGAAAACGGCAAGTAGCCAGACTGTACCCAACGGCACAAGATGTTCTACAAGCGAAGGCTACCGATCGCATCGAGGAAATGAGCTACGGCACCCATGGGGAAAACTTCGACAAGGCTTCCGGAGGAGATGTGAAGGTCAAAGGACATTTCGAAATTGGAGGTCAATATCACTACTACATGGAAACACAAACATGCGTCTGCATTCCTATCGAGGACGGCATGGACGTATACTCGTCTACCCAGTGGGTTGACTTAACTCAGATGGCTATCGCTAGAATGTTGAAGATTCCACAGAACAGCCTGAATTTGTACGTTCGCAGACTTGGCGGAGCTTATGGAGGCAAAGGAACTCGTGCCACCATGGTCGCATGCGCTTGTGCCTTGGCCGCACATTTCACCAAGAGACCAGTCCGTTTTGTCATGACCTTGGAAGCCAACATGGAAGCTATTGGCAAGCGCTATCCGGTCATTTCCGACTACGATGTGGATGTAGATAAGAATGGAAAAATTGTAAAGTTGTATAACGAATACGTACACGATTTTGGATCAACTTTCAACGAATCCATGGGGCATGCCGGACAGTTTTTCAGTAATTGCTACGACAAGAGCGTCTTCAAAACCGTTGCAAAAGGGGCCCGGACGGACTGCGCTAGCAATACGTGGTGTCGTGCTCCTGGTACAACCGAAGGCATTGCTATGATCGAAACGATAATGGAGCACATTGCTTTTGCCACTGGTAAGGACCCACTGGAGGTTCGTATGGCCAACATGCCAGAGGACATAAAGATGCTTGAGCTGATGCCTCAATTCCGCGCAGATGTTGATTACGATGCCCGTAGGAAGCACATCGATAAGTTTAACGAAGAAAATCGCTGGCGCAAGCGTGGAATCGCAATCGTTCCGATGAGATATCCCTTGGGTTACTTTGGACAGTTGAGCGCCATCGTTTCTGTTTACCACGACGACGGAACAGTCTCCGTCTCACACGGTGGCATAGAAATGGGCCAAGGCATGAATACCAAGGTTGCTCAAGTCGTAGCCCACATCCTGGGTATTTCTTTGGAGAAAGTCATAGTCAAACCTACGAATAACCTCACTTCTCCGAATGCTATTTGCACTGGTGGTAGTATGACCAGTGAAACTGTGGCTTACGTAAGTATTAATTATTCAAGATTATTTTCTTGCAAATTGTGAACATCCATTAAAATTACAGGCTGCGAAACGCGCTTGCGAAATTATCCTGGAACGCATGAACCCGGTTCGTGAGGAGAACAAGGAGGATTCATGGGAAACTCTTGTGATGAAATGCCACAACAAAAGTGTCGATCTCTGCGCAACCTACATGTACAAGGCATCGGACCTGGTTCCGTACATTATCTGGGGTCTGAGCTGCTCGGAAGTGGAGGTTGACATCCTTACCGGAAATGTCCAGCTGCTTCGGGTTGATATCGTTGAGGATGTCGGCGAAAGCTTGAGTCCTGGAATCGACGTTGGTCAAATTGAAGGGTCATTCATCATGGGACTGGGCTACTACCTAACCGAGGCTCTCGTTTTCGATCCAGAAAACGGTGCTCTACTGACGAACCGAACTTGGACCTACAAACCTCCGGGTGCCAAGGACATTCCCGTGGATTTCCGCATCCGATTCCTGCAAAACAGCTCCAATGCGACCGGGGTGTTACGATCGAAAGCGACCGGAGAACCGGCGATGAATATGACGATTTCGATTATTTTTGCTCTGCGAAACGCTCTAATGGCTTCCCGCAAAGATGCCGGCATGCCGAGTGAGTGGGTTTCGCTCGGAGCACCATCGACACCGGATCAGATCTACAAGCTAGCCGGCAACTCGGTGGAGCAATTCACGCTGAATTAACTAAACGCATAATATTGTGATGGAATTGAAATAGTTTTATTTTATATTTTTGAAGCTTGTAACTATTGCAATTATCTAGAGTTATTGAAATAAATGGGGTACATCATTTGTTGGTCTAGCATCTTTTCTCGTACGTCTCATAATCTTTTTTCATAACATATCAACGTGAAATATTTCCATACTTGGGGATTGTTTGCATTCGCCGGGGCCAGCTAGAAATTCTGTCAACACTTTTGATTTCTTCGTAGAGGCTATTTTAGAGGACTACTAGTGCCATAACTGGTACACTTTCCCTAGATTGAAGCTACTATGTGAAAATTACCTGTGTGAAAAACATAATACAAACATTTAAGCTTTGAAACTTTCTGAAAAAGAAATCGAAAACTTCAGGAATGTTCCAAGAACTTCAGGAAAGTCTAGAACCCTGGGGATGTTTAAAAATCTTCAAATGTAAGTTTCAAGAACTCCAGGACAGTTCCATGAGTTTCAAGAAAATTTGCAAGAACTTTACAGAAGTTTCAATTCATGGAAGTTCAGATAGCTTCAGGTATGTTTAAAGATCTTGAGGAGTGATCAGAGAACTTTAAAATACTTCTTAGCACTTCAGAGCAGTTCTATGAAAATCGGATTTGTGACATTGTGTGAAATGTTATATGCGTTCTAAAAATATAAAAGAAAAAGTTAATAACTTGGGTACAGAACCGTTTATTCTCGTGTTTGTCATATTCGATGGTAGATAATAGATTCTTTCATCGATCTGTGTGTAGCAAATAGCTGGAAATTTAGTTTCACGGTCGTGAGGATGCAAAGAGAAAGTCGACGAAGAGAATCTGTCAATGTTACTTAGGCCGTAATGCATTGTTCAGCTTGAAATAGGATTCAAAAACTTCAGAGTAGTTCCAAGATTTTTAAGATTGCCTGAAGTGCTTCAGAGATGTTAAATGACCTTAAACGGTAAGTTCCAATAATTTGAGTGCTGGTCCATAGATTTCAGGAAAATGTCTAGAACTTTTGTGATTTTTTATTTTTTTATTTTCGTGATTTTTAGCCGTAGGCTAGTTCATCACATGCTCTTTGGAGATCTCCAGGGCAGTTCCATTGAGTTTAAGAAAATTGCAGGAACTTTACAGAAGTTCTTTGTTGTTTCTTTATGCGCATGTTGGACTGATTTAATCCACTGTTCAACGTGGGTTGGGGCTTGGAAGCCTGCGAGCTGAATCGAACCTGGTGAATACCTGCCTTGCGAACACGACACGAAGCGTTTCTCACCGGCGTGAGACCATACCGACGCTCCAGCCACCCAACGACGTCCGATTCCCTGGTTGATCGTTTGAGGCATCCGTCACCTGCCTCGAAAACTTGTGGCACCAAGCGTAGTTGTCGTTGGAACTGCGAAAAAGAAAGCTCATCGTTCGTTCGGTTCGAATTCCTTGTGTCGACATCGGCCAAACGGTACGACGCGGTGTGTGCGTCTTGGATAGCGATACTTTGTTCGACCCGCCGCGAGCCTCGGCTATTACGCATCAACTGCTTGAACACGTGCTGGATGATGTACCAATGTCGTTGGTCCGTTTAGAACCCTCTACGGGATCTAATCACTGTTTGGATGGTCCACGAAACGAATTAGACTCACTGTATGTTTGTGTGGCCTTGACATCCGCTGTGGGAATTACCATAAGTCAACGCCCCTTTTTGGGCCCACCGAATCAAGGTTAGAACCACTTTTTCTGTAAATATGTGCTCGAAGAACGCCCTGTAAATAACTGTGACGTCACCATAGCTTTAGGAGAAGATTGCAATCCCAACTTCAATATAATTAATTTTCAAGTAGTTGAACTTTCCTCTAAAGCTTTGTAGTTCATTTTCCCGATTTGGAGATTTGATTCCATCACCTTGGGTGACAGGGCTTAATATACTAGTTTTCTCTTTCATTTGCTGAATTGTTTTCGTCTCGTTATTTTTAGATTTCATTTAAATTTAGTAGTATTAAAGTGAATTTAATCGGCCCTCGTAAACGCTACTTGGGATCGGTGTTTGGGCATTACTAACCCACCGTGAAGAGAGCCTCTAACCAGGCCTCCTGATCAGCAGCAGCAACCTCTAGATTCTGAAAGTGACGCTTAAGCTGCTGATTGCAAAGAGCTTAAAACATTCTTTACCAACCTAAGGGAAGCTTAAAGATCTTAAAGCAAGTTACGTGAACTTCTGGGTATTTCTGACAACATCAGTACAGTTCCGTGAATATCAGAAAAAGTGTGGGAACTGCCGGGAAATGCCCAACTGAGAACTTCAGGGAAGTTCCAAGTCATACAGTATTGATTAGAGTACTTCTGGGCAGTTTTTCAACTTCACGAAAATTAAAGGAACTTTAATAAAGTTCCGAAAAAATGAAAGGAAGTTTCGAAAATCTCTGGGAAGTTTCTTGAACAGACTTCGGGAACATAAAAAAAGTTTCCATAGTTTCTGGAAAAGTTTCGAGCTCTTCAACGGAGCTTCAAGAACTGCAAGGTGGTCCATTAGCAGCAGAAAATCGCAGCAGATTCGAGAACTTCAGAAAATTGCGGGAACTTCAGCGAAGATCCGAGAACTTTAAGGCAGTCCCATTAATGTCAGAAAAAAGATAAAAAAAAACTTTTGAGAAGATCCTAGATCTTTAGGGAAGTCTAAAGAACTTCAGAGATTTTATACAGTTAATTTTTCTTTAGGAAAGCTCCGAGTACTTCAAGCAAGATCGAAAAACTTCAGAGTTCTTCCATTAATTTCAGGAAAATTTAAAAATATTAAGAAGGATCAAGAAATCATGGCAAATTCCAAAATATTTATGAATTTTCCGAAATTTTCGGAAAAAAAACTGCAGGGTTATCAGGGAAGCTCCATTTATATAAGGGAAATTTCCGGAACATTAGAGGAATTCTAAGAGCTTTTTGATAATTTAGAGAACTTCAGGGAAACATCAAAAATTTCAGGGATGGTCTTAGAACCCAACAAACAATTTGAGGTGCAGAGCAGATGTAACTAAAAACAAGTTTTCCGAATTTAGCCTACATAATTGTTTGCTAAGAAGATTAGGAAAATTTAGTGATTCTAAAAGGTGTCCCGTAAGAGATGTCAAAGGAAGTTTAGAAAATTAGGAAAATTTCGGAAACTTCAGGGAAGATCAAGGCAATTCAATTAAATCCAGGAAATAGGCGGGAGCTTTTAAAGAGTTTTGAGAAATTCAGGGAAGTCAAGAGAACTTTAGGAAATTTTAGAGGGCTGTTTCAATAACTTCAGGGAAGCTTCGAAAAGTCATGAAAGATTTAACGATCTGATTGAAGAACACATTGCCACCGCACGTGAACTCTGCAACAACGCTTCTCTGGATGACATTGTACTCGTGTGCGGCGATTACAATCAACCTCGTACCGCCTGGTCTGAGGATGTAAATGGCATTCGTCTTGCTTCTTCGAGGCTTTTGAGCCCGGCGAGTACAGTGTTATTCGACTGTATGAACTTCTTGAACCTGAATCAAGTTAACATGTACCTGAATAATTTAGGTCGCACTCTCGATTTGGTTTTCGCGCCCGTGGGTAGCTCTTCTGTAGTATATTCTGCTGATGATCCATTGCTGCCAGTAGATCTGCACCATCTGCCACTTAATATTCGTGTTAATGTTGCAGCTGAATGTCCTAGGACCCTTCCGGTGGCAAATGAATTCGAAAGAGCATTAATTTACCGCAAAATCGACTTTCATGAGCTTTTCGCTTACCTGTGAGGCCTCGACTGGAATTGTGTCTACGACAGTGTGGATGTCCATGACATGGCCTCAAATTTTTTTGTCATTATCCGCCAATGGTTGAACTTAAACGTTCTTACGAAGAGAAAATTTGTCTCTCCTCCTTGGAGTACGCCCCCTTCTTCGGAAATCTAAGAAAGAACGCAATCGGTGGCAACGTTATTTCCGGGCGCATAAATCCGTATTTGCAAGAGCTTCAAACGAGCGAGCGACGACTACAGAAAGTTGAATGCTTCACTCTACAAATGACACGTTTTGAGGGTGCAGTTTGGTTTACGCCGGGATCCGGAATCATTTTGGGATTTCGTAAACAGCAAGAGGAGAAGCTCAAGAAGCATCCATTTTCGAACCAGTGAAATCGTCCGACGTCGAGGCCAAACTGGCTGCGCCAAATGTCGCGCTGGATGCAGTTGATTTAGACACGTTCGAAATTTCATCTGCAATGATCATCGGTGCTTCAAAAAAGTTGAAGAATTCATTTGATCATGATTTTTTGAATTTATATATTTAAAGGAAAAATGTTTGTTTATTCTTTTGGTTTGCCAAATCCAAACTGCCGTGCCTTCCACTTAACGCCTTCCATTAAATTTTGCACAGTGGTCTCATCAACCTTATTCGCCGCCGAACGCCAGTTAGATTTTAACTGCTGCTCGTTTTCCATGGATTTACTAGTTTTTTTGAGATTCCGTTTGACCAAGGCCCAATACCGTTCGATAGGGCGGAGTTCTGAGCTGTTGGGAGGGTTGTGGTCTTCGGGTACCACAACCACGTTGTTCGCATCGTACCACTCGATTGCCTTTTTCCCATAGTGGCAGCTCGCCAAGTCCGGTCAGAACAGCACAGGTCTATTATGTTGCTTTAGGAATGGTATCAACCGCTTTTCCAGGCACTCCTGGGCGTAAATCTCTCTTGATTGATGGTTTCCGTAGTAATGAAAATGCCGCTTTTTAGACCACACGTGCATATGGCCTGCCAGACGAGATATTTTTTCGGGAACTTCATAAGTTTGATGATTTTGAAAATTTTCAGCCACCTTCCCTTTTCCTGATGTGGTATAAAACTCCTGTCCCAGAAGCTCCTTGAAATCCACCTTCACATAAGTTTCGTAATCCATGACGACACAGTCGAACTTTGTGAGCAGATTCGTATACAGATTTCGGGACCGCTGCTTTGCCGACGTGTTTTGTTTGTAATCTTGGTTCGCCACCTTCACCTTCTTAAACGTCGACAACCCGGCTTGTTTCTTGGCCCGCTGCACAGTAGTATGGGAAACATTGGGCTTGCCAGTGTCGTCCCGGATGGATAGGTTAGGATTCCGATTATATTTCACCGCCACCTTCTTCGTCGACACTGCCACGTCCGGATTACGATTGCCGCCGCTTCCAGGCTTCCTGGTGGTCGACAGGCGCTCTCCGAACACTTTTAAAACGTTTATCACGGTCGATTTAACGGCGCCGGTGGTGTAGTGGTAAGCGTGATTACCTCTCACCCCAGAAGGCCTGGGTTCAATCCCAGTCGGCGCCGCCGGGATGTTCTGAGACATAACATCTCTGATCACGCCTTCCTTCGGATGGGAAGTAAAGCCGTTGGTCCCCGGTTCATGAGTTGATGGGTCGATAGGTAGGGTCCAGGTGTGGGAGCTGCCTTCCTGGCACGTCGGTAGCATTGGTGCTCAGCACGGAAAACAAGATCGACGGAAAAAACAAACCAAAGGAAAAAAAAAAAAAAAAAAAAAAATCATGGTCGATTTGGACACATACAGCAATTTTGCCAACTTGGCGTGTGAGAACGTCGGATTCTCTTGCTGCGTGAGCAAAATTTTAACTCGCTGCTCCTCTTGCTTGGACGTCATTTTGAAAACTGGAGAGCAAACGGTGAAAACTCATCATAGCAACCATTCCATATACACTCAACTTCCAAATGCACCATTTCAGGTTTTTTTATGCATTTTTCTCCGCATTTTTAACAGAAATATACCAATTTAAAGTTGACCAATTTTTGCGCGTTCCAGACTTTATCGTCAGAGATCAAATTCTACGTGCTACAAAAACCCACATTTCGTCAGATCAACATGGATTTATTCACGGTAGGTCTGTTGCTACTAACTTGCTGGATCTAACTACTACCTGTTTTTCGGCTATGGAAGATAAAGCGCAACGGTTCGTATGTTTGTATCCGTCGAGTCCACGTTTGGTTTTGGATTTTGGATCCTTATTTAAGATTGCGAATAGTTTATTCATTAAAACAAGTCAAGTTAAATAAATAAATAAATAAATAAACTCTACAGTTGAAGATGCTAATTTCAAATAACAGACTGTAGTGGTAATTTTTTTACGATAGATGGAGTAGATGAAAGCATAGAGTTGATAGTTCCGTTAGAGTACGGCAGTGTGAAGATTGCATATAGATATTAGAATAGCGAGCTAGGACAACTTTTAAGGAAGGTACAAATCGGTTTTTTCATCTTACTTTACCAAACTCCCCCTTTGGAGAGGGATGGTGAGGGGTGTCCCCCCCGCCACCACTGGCAAAAAGAGATGAAAACTCCATGAAAATCAAATCAAATAAGTAAACATTGTTTTGCTATCTCACCATGAAGACAAAACTGAAAGGCCATTTTTTGCGGTTTATCAAGTCCATCTTTGTACCATGATGATTTAGCAAAATTGTTCTTACACGTCTTTCTTTAGAAATGAAGAAATATATTTATTTGTTTTTAGATTTTTCCAATATATCGAGGAACAGAAGTCGTACAACTCCAGTGAAGTTAAGGAAATTCAGGGTTAGCTTGGAGAACTTCAGAATAGTTAAAAAAAAAAAACTTCGGAATAATTGCAAAAACTCCAGAGAAATTCAATGATGATTATGCAGAAACATTTTATTTGAAGTTCCGTAACTTCACGGTGGTATCAAGTATTGCTGAAGATTGTTGCAGTTTCATTAATTTCAGGAAAATAAAAAGAAATAAATTTTGAGAAGTTCCCAGTTTTTCAGGAAGTTTAGAGAATTTGTTAAACTTCAGAAAAACTTCACGAATTTCCCAAAAGTTCAAACAACTTTAAAGAAGTTCAGTATCAAAAATGTAAGGAGAGTTGCAGTTCTTCAGAGAAATTCCTAGATCATCAGGGAAGATAAAAGATCCTCAGATCAATTTTATAAACTACAGTTAAATTGCAGATATTTTAAAGATGTTTCGCAATACATTAGGAAGTTCTGAGAATTCCACAAAAATTACGAAAGCTTCAGGAAAGATGCATACCCTACGATAACCCAAATGATTGAACTATTCCACAAATGGTTTGGATGATACCCCGAACACGTCGTTAAGCAAATTAACCATAACATTTTTATTAGGGTAAACATTAGGAAAATTGAGCAGCACATGTTGAAATCATGGTGGAAAGCAGAAAAAAATATCGATTCAACCGTCATACAAAACCTTATGGGTGGAATTAAGAAGAAATTTCGGGCATTTGGATTTGGTGAAGAAATAGAGTGAAATAAAGATATGCAAACCAAGCTTCTATATATAGTATTACATTCCTTGAAACTTTCATGACAATCGGTTGAGAGACTTATTTTTGGCGAGTACTTCTAGGTGATGGAATTTAACTATGGACACCCTTTATTACATATCTGAGGAAAGCAATAGCTGATGAGTGTTGCCAAAAACGAAGAGGTACTGTACCTGACTTTTTTTAAATCAACTGGAAATAAGGGTCATTGAGTCGACACCCTGGTAAGGACACGGCGGGTATGCGGGGACTGGGGGGTCAAAAATTGTTAATACAATTACTTATTTTCCTTACACATCAAAATTCTTCGCTAATTGCCTAATTGAGAAGTTCGAAAAATAAATTTGCCTCCCCTCCCCCCTGGATTTTTTCTTAGTTATGCCAGTAACAATGGCGAGACTCAACTGCGAAAAAGACACACTTAAATAGCATTTGTGCAAAGGTTTGTGGCCTACCGTATGCGTGACAATGTTTGCACCATTGAGCAATGTGAAAATTAAAAATATTCTCAAAAATTTCGTTTTCGATTTTTTTTATTTATTCAATTTTTCTCAGATTCTTAAACTATGTTAATCATCAATCGAGTTTCCACTTGCTGCAATTACGGTCTCCATACGCTTCCGGAATGCACGGCAGGTTCTAATAATGTAGTCTGGATCCATTTCTCTCCAGGCACGGGTCGATGTTTGTCTGAGGCTTGCTGTCCTCGGGTGGCGTTTAGAACAGGCCTTGGCCTTCATGACGCGCCATATTGAGTAATCCAACTGATTAAGATCTGGGCTTGATGGCGGCCACATATCCTTCGCCCAGAATGGAAGATGTTCCTGCAACCACTGCTGAGTGCGGTTCGAGGTGTGGCACGGAGCCCCATCTTGTTGAAATACAACTTTTGGCTTCGGACCATACTGTTCTTTGATCCACAGAAGAACATACTTACTTAAAATCCCGATGTAGACCTCCGTGTTGACCTTGTCACCTTCTGGAATGAACACCGGGTCCATTTGTTTGCCATTCTTTCTTCTTCTTCTTCTTCGCATTTCAAGCTTATTGCATATCGCATATTAGCTTATTGCGTACTCGCAACTTAGTGTTCTAGATGCACTTCCACAGTTATTAATTGAGAGCTATCGATGCCTGTACCATTTTTGCATTGGTATAATTGTGTGGCAAGTCCAATCATACTTCTATGCCCAGGGAAGTCGAGAAATTTTCCAACCCGAAAAATTCGTAGAACGAACCGAGAATCGAACCTAGCCACCACCAGCATGGTCTTGCTTTGTAGCTGCGCCTTTACCGACTGAGCTAAGGGAGGCCCCATTGGAAGCCACCAATTCAAACACTATAACGCTAGCAGGATGCTTGGTCAGAGACACGTTCTTGTGCTCGTCGGCAGTTACCGGAAGAGAACTAATATACCGGTCGGTTCTGGAATTTGATACGGGATCGACGGTAAACATGCTCTCGTCGGTGGACACGATTACCGGATTTTTTCGCTTAAGGAAGTTCAAGATTTTCTTGCATTGTTCGACTCGTAGCTCCCGGATGTGATTGGTAAACATGTGAGTTTTTTTTCCGTGCCCTCGACTTCACCCCGCAATCTTCCTTTACGATATTCCGTGCCGTAAAGTCACTGATCCCGGGTTCTTTTGCCATTTTCCTTATTGAACGCACTGGATTCACCCGAATCTTCCTTTTGATAGCAGCGATAACCCTCGGAACCCGAGCTTACCTCGGACGACCTGTGACCACCTTCGCGGATAGTTGTCCTTTCTTTTCTCGCTCTAAAACCCTTTTGACGGTCCACCGGGACACTCCCACGGCGATTGAAATGACTTTTTGCGACATTTGCGCGTGAGACAAATCACAAATACGCAGCCACTTCGTCATGGTGCAGCTGTCAAACTAAGTAAATCATTTTCTTTAATACACAGCCTACTACGGTATGAGCTATAGGTTACGTGCATGCAAAGAAAACTAAGGCATTGTATGCACAGGTAAAACGGGAACCTTATTTGTACGATGGTGCAAACATTATCACGCATACGGTACATGATTTTGCGTGATTTCTTAGAGCCTTAGTAAGATCGTATTGGTGGTTGGGATGCGGAAGAGTGGCACATAGTCGAGGTGGTCCAGTGAAATGTAGTGGAGAAAAAACGTTTTAAACCACAATAGAGGTAAAAGAAATGCAATAATAGTAACGAAATGCTCTAGCAAGGTCAAAGAAAGCACAGAAAAATTGAAGGACCTTAAGAAGTTGCGCGATCAAAGAATCTATTCGAGACTCAGGACGGGGCACTCCCTGATCACGCGGGACTTCAGTGTCACATCGTTCCGGAAGACTTGCAACGTCTGCAGAATCCCATCGACGGAGGAACATGTGCTGTGTGTCTGCCCGAAGTACGAGCTCCTTCGTTGCCTCTACGGAATGTGCTAGGGGATGAGCCGACCACCCAGGCAGCGGTATTGGGCTTTCTGAAGGACGCGAAGCTATACTTCAGTGTCTTGCACCACTCGGTTCTTGTTCTCTGTGCTTGTGTATTTGCATATTTGTTTATTTGTTCATCGTCTTCGATACTATTTACAGACTGGTTAAACTTATGCTGCGTCGAAAAAGTCACAGACGTTTATGTAGGCTCTGAGGCAGGAAATGAGCGGATTGTTACAGCCTATGTCCTGGAACGGCAATGAGTGCAGAGTGCCGCAACTGACGTTGAGGAACGTTCAGAGGTATTTGCAGGAGAAGCGAGCAATCCACGTTATGCTTGAGGATGTCAAATACAACCAGCCGTTGCAATTTCAGCCGTCTTGTCGAGAGTAGTTCCAAATCAATTAAATAGTCGACATTGTTCCGAATAATCAGGGAGATGAACTGGATCATTCCATGGTAGATGCCGAAGAGCAAAGCGAATGAAGCCTGAAACAAAAGAGAGGCACCTAGGATTTCGTTTGGTGGGTGTTTCAGCGATACTGATTTTTTTTTTATAAAAATTTTATTCCACCAGAGACACCGTAATCTCCGTAAACACGGTCTCGCGTAAATATGACCTAAAACCAGGCGTGCTGAAACTATTCAAACTTACTGGAGGTTTTAAAACACTCTTGTCCTGCGAGTTTAGCCAGCCCTCACCTCGAGTGAGTGGCGGCAGTAATATCATAGAGGTAAGTCTAAGACCAGAAGGTCCCAAAAAACCAGCTCAACTTTTTGGATCAGCTCTGGTACTATCTTCGGTCCCAAGCTAATCGATGCACCCCTCGAAACATAGGATAATCCACGAACCCCTTATTTTATCAGTTAAACTTTCATAGCAAATCAAAACAAACATAGTGTAGTACTAGAGTTTCAACTAGAATGGGCTACGTTAATCGATTTGCTTGGGACCAATAGGCTAGTCAAGTAGTGAGCCAATTTAAAATCGTTAGTTTCGTATTGATTGTTGGTAATATGGAAGAAGTAAACAAAAACTCCTCGAGAGAGAGAGAGAGATAGAAAGTGAACTTCAGCGAGAGGATGATTTGATGTGAGGTGCGCTTTTCGAGACTCCGGATGACTTTTTTGTTCGACGTAAGAAGCTCAGAGTTCACCCAGAGTGAGAGTAAGAGCGTGTGATAGAAAACATGAACATGAATGGTAGCAAAAATATGGTGACATTACGCTGCTTTTACTGCATTTGTTTATTTTTGTTGCCATAAAAATTACATAAGATTTTCGACATGATTGAAGTGCATCCTCTTGGATGTAATATTAATTTTTTTTTTTTTTTTTTTGGTGGGCAGTACTTTTTTCCGGATACTGAGACGCAACGCAAACTGTGAGCGCAGTTTATCCCCCGACAAACCGACATGAAACTTAAGCTCAACTCTTGATCGAGAATCCATAACGGCGGATTCAAATGTGCAGCGATCCCATTTGTCAAAACCATAGAAATTTGTTATCTAAATAAAAATGATTTGCCCGGAATAGATTAGACACGAACCAACTCATGCATTTTGTATGCGTGTTCGTGGCTAGGATACACATTTTTCGCAAACACGGCGGCAGATGTCAGTTTTGTTTTTTGATCAGAAATTTTATGGTACTTTGTATGGTCATTGATGTCGGTTTGTCGGTGGTTTATCCTTGAATGGTTGAACCGGTAAGAATCTAACTTCTGTGTGTGTTGATGTGTTGATGTTTTAAAGTATTTACTCAAGGCCGGTAAATTGAAATTGTACGAAAAGGTTGGATTTATCGAGGAATATGGCAAACAAATTTAGGCTTTAGTGCAGAAAATTTTTAAGAGTTCAAGCTCGAATTACTACACAAGTAAAATTAAGTTTGAGCAAAATAATGTATATCAATATTTCATAATTGCATGGAAGTATGTTGAAGTGGGCAAATTCAACGGAAAGAAGAAAATCATAAATCGGGCAGTAACGGGGTAATTGAAATCAGAGCGAATCCTAGCGAACGCTGTCAATTTTAAAGTACAATGCTTATGAAGAGAAAGAATGAAAATTTAGTAATAAGAGATTGATCCAATTTTCTTTCCACGATATCCTCTATCATCATTGTACTCTTCTATCTTCCTGAAAACATAGCATTGTTCTACTATGTTCACAAGAGTTACTATGATGAAAAACATGATAAACCCATTTCCCCCTAAAGCCTACCCATTTTTTCTAATACATCCAATAAGAAGCAATCAAATCGTACCTCAATCGCATCTGATACCCATCCACCTGCTGAGGCTATTCCAATCAAGTATGTTCGAAAAATACATCGTCGATGACTCTGTTTTCGAATGCGTGGAATTGGTCCGCTGGTCATAGCACCAATACATTCGAGCTGATAGCTGAAACTAATCTTTGCAAAAATATTTACAACCCAAAACACGAGAATCTAATACTTACGCAAAACTCCGCGAAGCCGGTTCGAATTGATAAACACACGTTTCCGCGACGCGAGTGCGCGGTGGATCGTCCGTTTTATAAATAGCCGAACTCGATTGGGCATTCTGGACGTCAATCACTCACGATCGGTCGTAGTGAATGGACATGGTTGAAGCAGCGTTGAATGAAAATAAGAGAAAAATTTCAAGTGTACTATAAATATTTGAATTTAACGTAATAACAATGGAAGTGGTGTTTACCATCAATGGAACGCTCTACAAAGGTATGTTAACTGCGGAAATAGGTGCTTTGGTTTTCAAATGTTTTCGAAATATTCTCTCATGGCAGCGAATCCCCATTCCATCCCGGTGGATACATCGTTGGGTACTTTTATCCGAAAAAACGCTCAACTAACTGGAACGAAGATGGTCTGCCGCGAAGGCGGTTGCGGATCGTGCATCGTTAACGTGAATGGTGAACATCCGGTCACCAAGGTCCGACAGAGCTGGGCTGTGAATTCGGTAATTGAAATATTTGAGCAAGTAGTTCAAACTTTGAATTGAAACATGCCAATTTCAGTGCCTATTTCCCGTGTACTCGTGTCATGGTTTGGATATTCTAACGGTCGAAGGGATTGGCAACAAATCCAAAGGATTCCACGACGTTCAGCGCAGGTTAGCGCACTTTAACGGAACCCAGTGTGGGTTCTGCTCTCCTGGTATGGTCATGAACATGTACAGTCTGCTGGAGTCCAAGCAGGGAAATGTCACCATGGAAGAAGTTGAGAATGCCTTCGGAGGTAATCTGTGTCGCTGCACCGGCTATCGACCGATCCTTGATGCGTTCAAATCACTGGCTGTAGATGCAGATCCACAGCTGAAAGAGGTATGTCAAGATATCGAAGAACTGCCGAAAATTTGCAGCAATACGGGTAAACCGTGCCAGGGGACGTGTGGTGCAGTGCCAAAAAGAGGAATACATCTTATCTTTGAAGATAAGCGAGAGTGGCACAAGGTGTACAACGTTGTTGATGTATTTGCTGTATTGGAGAAAATTGGTTCCAGGCCATACATGCTCGTGGCAGGCAATACCGCACATGGTATGGCAATGCACTATGAATCGAATATGCGTTGCTGAACTAATTTCCATTTCAGGTGTCTATCGTAGAAAGGAGAATTTAGAAGTGTTCATTGACATCAGCTCGATTGAAGAACTCAAGTTCCACTCGTTAGGCAGTAACCTAACCATTGGAGCGAGCGTGACCCTAAGCGAGCTGATGGCAATACTGCAGAATGCTTCGGAGAACAAACCTGAATTCCACTATTGCAAAGAACTTGTAAAACATATTGATCTGGTAGCGAACATCCCTGTAAGAAACTCCGGAACAATTGCAGGTAATTTGAGTATCAAGAACCAATACAACGAGTTTCCATCCGATTTGTACCTTATCTTCGAAGCGATAGGAGCTAGGTTAACAATAGGTTTGTGCATTTGTTGATATGATGTATTACACTACTATACGACGTCAACATACATTTTCAGCTGAAGCTCGTGGAAAAGTATATACAATTTCACCACGTGACTTCTGCATGATGGATATGTCCAAGAAAATTCTCCAAAATGTAATTCTTCCCCCATTGGATCCCGCCATTTACGAAGTCAGATCATTCAAGATAATGCCACGCGCTCAAAACGTGCATGCGTATGTCAATGCTGCATTCTTGTTTGCATTCAACCAGGATAAAACAGTACTAGAAACAGCATCTATTTGCTATGGAGGAATCAACCCTAAGGTACGCGGTAGATCATTAACGTCAGCAAAGCTTAATTGATCATCTATTCCAGTTCACTCATGCAACCAAAACGGAGGCCTTCCTGGCCGGAAAGAACATCTTCTCCGACGAAGTGTTCCAAGGCGCCCTCAACGTGTTGAGTTCGGAGATTGACCCTGAAAGTGAACTACCGCACGCATCTCCTGAGTACCGTAAACACCTTTCCATCTCTTTGTTCTACCGAGCGGTCCTCAACATCGCCGGCAATCACCAACTTCCCCACAAACCCCAGTATCAATCCGGAGCATCCAGCTTCCATCGTCCGCTGTCCACTAGCAAACAACAATTCCAAACTATCCGCGAAAACTGGCCCATGACCAAGAACATCCCAAAAATCGAAGGTCTCTGGCAAACATCCGGACAAGCAAAGTTTGTCGAAGATCTGCCAACGATTCCGAACGAACTGTACGCCGCTTTTGTTAACGCCACCCACCCGAGAACGAAGATTTTGAACATTGACCCCTCACCGGCCTTGAATCTGCCAGGAGTGCACGCCTTCTACTCTGCCAAAGACATTCCTGGTCGGAATGATTTTTCGCCAACCGAACTTGGCAATCCAGAAATCGAAGAAATCTTCTGCAGTGGTGAAGTTTTTTACCATGGTCAACCGATAGGCCTCATTCTGGCGGATACCTTCGACCTCGCCCATCAGGCATCCAAATTGGTACAGATAACCTACAGTGAACCCGATGGAAAACCCATTCTTCCCACGCTGAAACACGTTCTATCGGCAAAAGCCGATGATCGCCTTCGCGATCAACCTTTCGATAAGGAAGGTGAACATTACGGTGAGGCCACTGGCGACGTTCAACTGAAGAAAATCGAAGGCCGATTTGAGCTTCCCGGACAGTTCCACTTCCACTTGGAACCTCAAACCTGCATCTGCGTTCCAACGGAAGACGGTATGGACGTGTACAGTTCAACGCAGTGGGTTGATTTCTGCCAGGTTGCCATTTCGCAAGCGTTGAATATTCCGGAAAATAGCCTGAACTTCTACGTCCGCCGTTTGGGTGGGGCATTCGGAGGCAAGCAATCCCGATCATCACTGGTGGCTTGTGCTTGTGCGATTGCGGCTCACTTTAGTCAACGATCTGTGCGGTTGGTGATGTCATTAGAGTCAAATATGGATGCCATCGGGAAACGAGCCTCCTGCATTAGCAATTACCATGTGGAGGTAGATGGTAATGGAAAGATCATGAAGTTGATCAACAACTACGTAGAGGACTACGGCTGCAGCTTGAATGAACCAGTCGAAATGGTAACGTCGATGTTCTATCGGAATTGTTACGATGCAAGCCGATGGAAGTTGGTCGGTAAGGCTGCCTTGACCAATTCGGCCAGTAACACGTGGTGTCGAGGTCCGGGAACTAACGAAGGTATAACGATGGCCGAGAACATAATGGAACACATTGCGCATGCTTTGGGCAAGGATCCGCTGGCAGTAAGACTGGAGAATATGAGCGAAGATTGTAAGATTAGGCAGTTGATGCCGGAATTTGTGAAGGATGTGGAATATGCGGAGAGAAGACGAGAAATTAACGAGTTCAACGAAGCAAACCGCTGGAAGAAGCGAGGTATTGCAATTGTTCCTATGCAGTACCCTCAAGCGTTCTTCGGACAGATGCATGCATTGGTATCGATCTACCATATGGATGGAACGGTATCCATTACGACTGGAGGTATCGAAATGGGACAAGGCGTGAACACTAAGGCAGCACAGGTAGCTTCGTACGTGCTTGGAATTCCGCTGGAGAAGGTCAGTATCAAGGGAATGAGCAATCTGACCTCTCCGAATGCGACAGTATCGGGCGGAAGTATGACAAGTGATGCGGCTTGCTTTGCCGTCAAGAAGGCTTGTGATATGCTGGTAGAACGAATGAAAACACTTCGGGATCAGTTCCCGAACGACTCCTGGCAGCAGTTAACTCACCGGTGCTACAACGAAAAGGTTGACCTTTGTGCGATGTATCAGTACAAGGAAGGTGACATTAAGAACTACTTGGTTTGGGGATTGTCCTGCGCTGAGATAGAAGTAGACGTTTTGACTGGTAACGTACAGATCCGGAGGGTTGATGTCCTGGAGGATACTGGTGAGAGTATCAGTCCAGGGATCGACATAGGACAAATTGAAGGTTCCTTCGTTATGGGAATCGGATTGTACTTTACTGAGAATTTGGTCTACAGTGGAGAAAACGGTCAGCTGCTTACCAATAGGACTTGGAACTACCATCTGCCTGGAGCGAAGGATATACCGGTAGACTTCCGCGTGAAGCTAATTCACAATACCTTTAACGAGAGCTATGTTCTACGATCGAAAACCACCGGAGAGCCTGCACTGAACATGACAGTGGCTCTACTGTTTGCGTTGAGACGAGCGTTGAACTCTGCTCGAAAGGACGCTGGATTGGGCAACGACTGGTATACCATTGGTATGATTCGAAGATGCGCGTAAATCTATGTACAATTTAACGATTGTTTGTCTATTCTAGTGACTCCATCAACACCAGAACAGATTTGTCTGGCAGCTGGCAGCAAATCAGAGCATTTCAAGCTGAACTAAGGTTTATTGCACATACCATAGGTATATCTATAATTTCATGATAATTACACGAGTTAATAAAGTTGTTCCTTGCTATACATTGAATCCCACAGTTCCATGCGTTTTTGTTCCGGGAAATCGATAAACTCCAAACCCGCATTGTTAATGTTCAGACATTTGTACGGGCCAATCTCGCTGCCAATCGGTTCCCAACTGTCAGTAACTCCTCCGTTGGGATTTCCGTTGTTTGAAGCGAATTTCGAAAACAAACCGACCTAAAAATATCTGCGTATGATATATCTGCTATAAGGTCTGGAAACTCAATGACCTACCATATCCATCATAACGCGATGCTCAAACGAATCCTTCGGTGGAGCAACGCTGAATGCATTCTTGAAAACATAAGACAGATCGTCGGCATGCGCCGTTCCACGGACGTTTTTGTCGCAAAAGTAGATCCTGTAGTGATTGTAGGTATCGGAATCAACCGAAAATCGGTAGACGTATGTTTTGGCTGTCTTCGTGGTGTTGATTCGGTTGAAGATCGTTCGGTGTAGTCCATGCCAGAAAAGCTTATCGGTCATTAGCTTTAAGAAAAGGAAAAATTCTAGAGCGGAGGATCCAGGGTATTTAAATTAGAGTTGCTTACGGATAAGTATCCTTCCTTATTTTCAAAAGATGGTTCCGAATTTCCGTAGTAGTGCTGCTTAAGTCGCCTGCCGAGTTCCTTGCATCTCTGTGAAGTTCTCACCAGGTTCAGTTCGAGTGGAACCAAATATTCAAAGTCTTTCAGATTGCTCATAATAGACGGATTCTCCTTAATTTCACTCAAGCTGAACAAACCCTCCTCGGAGTTACCTCCGATGATTATATCCATGCCATTACTCCACGCTTCTTGGCACATCTTCAACGGTTCCTTTGGGATAATACAATTCTTTTTGATATATGGCTCGATAACGGGTCCAAATTCGAACATGATACGATTTTCTAGCTCCTAAAAATTAGATTTTCAATAAATCGTAAAAAAAAACAAGCTTCCAATAGTTACGAACATTCTCCGTCAGTAGAGCATTCTGCTTCGCTACGATGTCTTCCGGAGTTGCTTTCATCAATACTTCCAATGCGGCTTGTTGACCGCCCTGACCATTCCATCCGAGCGCTTTGGCAAGTCTTTCGGTGAACTTCCTTCTCGGAACCGTCGACCAATTGTTCAATACACAACCGGACATAACGATTGCCCGCTGGAACAGACCCTTGGACAGCTCCGAAATCATGTGATAATGAACTGAACAACCGCCCGCGCTTTCACCAAACAAGGTTATGTTCTTCGGGTCACCCCCAAAGTTTGCAATGTTTTCGACAACCCATCTTATTGCCAAATTCTGATCCTTCAATCCAGCATTGCCGGGAAGATCTACCTCCGGCGAATCGAACGAGATGAATCCTAGTGAATAATACACATTCAGATCTGTCATATCTATTAAATAGTAAATCTAAAATGCATACCCAAAGCACCGATCCTATAGTTGAACGAAACGAAAACAACATCCGCCTGAATCAGGTAATCGGGACCGTACATCTCAACCCCGCTTGAGCCCCGATTAAACGCTCCTCCATGGATATACAACATCACCGGTAGACATTTACCCTTATCTAGCTGCAATGACAAACATTTCCAAAATGATAATGGAACAATGCCGTCCTACACTTATCGAGGTAAACTCACGTCTTTGGTAAAAACATTCATATGCAAGCAATCCTCACTGCCGATGATTTTATTCTGCAACTTACTGAACTGGTACCCGGCTGGTCCTTGCACGGTACAGTCCAGCGGTTCGGTCCACGGAGTTGGCGGCACAGCATCCTTGAATCTCAACGCCCCAACCGGAGGTTTGGCATACGGGATCCGTTGAAAACTGAAGTAGTCCACGCCGGTGGCTGCCGTTTTCTGGATTCCTCTAATGGGACCATACCTGGTTGCAACTATTGGATTTGCTACGTTCATTTTAAAAAAAACCGACCACCTTCACTGAGAGATAATTTTCGAGTGGTGAAAAAGCTGGCGATTGCTTCAATAACCAAATCTGGTCAAGATAAGAATTGCCGTTGATGATGATGGATTGCAGAATAGGGGTCATTAAATAATTATGTATGAACTTATGGGGGGAGGGGCGTTACAATTTATTTACATTTTCTTACATGGGAGGGAGGGGGCCTCAGAAATATCTTACGTAATGATATTATACTAACATCAACAGGAAACCTTAGTGCGATAATTTATTAGCTAGAGAAAGTTCTGAAGAGGATAGATTGATAGTTCCGTTAGAGTACGACAGTGTGAAAAATGAACAGCCATTGCACAGTGCACTATGGGGATTCAGGTGGCAAATAAGAAGAAGACCGACTTCTCTCGATTCGGATTCTGTTATCTGCTATCGAAAGAAGACTATTTGATGCATACAATCCCACAAAAAGAATTCTCAAAACCGACTTTATTACTGCGATACAGGTAATAGAGTTGGTCACCCGCCATTTTGACGTAGGATTACGTCTGTGATTTCTATATGGGGTACGCTTTCTGAAACCCGAAAATGGAACATGTAACAAAATTATGAAAGATTTTGAACGTTGATAACTCAGCTGCCTCTGCACCAATTTTAATAATTTTAACATCAATCGATCAGAAATATCTCTACGCATCTGCTAAATTTAAGACTTCATAATTTTTCAAAAATGTCACTATTGGAAATTGCATGAATGTGCAACTGTTGCTATGATAATTCTAATTATCTCCGATTGCCTGCGAAAAGCGATTTCCCTAATACAGATTTCAAAGTTGAATTCCATCCGGTCTCACCATACGGTGTTTATTCAATCACCGCGTGGTGATTGGTGGTGTTCTCCAGTACACAACGAAGGGTTCTCCGCAAGCAGCTAGCTATCAAGGCTGCCCACACCCGCTGATCGAATTCAGTTTCAATCACCGGTGGTGTTGTCCGGTTGTCGGCAACAGCAGCAGCAGTGCTTTCGGCACGTGGCGTTGACATTGAACGAAAGGCTGCCTGCAGCTGCAGTCCACATCTATGTCAAGCGCGTCATACAAAAGAGTATAAACAGAGATAACCCCGCTCAAATTCCTATTCCTACACAAGACACAAGCTCCTGCTGAGCTAACAAATAAGGTATATTATATAAGACTACGTAGTCCTACGTCATCATTGCGTACAACCCCATAGGGATGTCCCTTGTAGTTTTTTGTGAAAAGCAGTCATATATTAGAAACTTAATTTCTGTAAACTGAAACAACCTAGTGCTTAAGAATAAGATGTAACTGAAAGTTCAAATCTTAAGCTTTCAAATGGTGCATAATTGTTTTACAAACAATTAGAAAAAGCATGCAATATAGACCAACAAAAAAAAAAGAAGTTTTTTTAAGCTTAAATGTCCAATACAAAAAAAAGTTTGTGATTGTTTACAGTCGGGACAACAATCACGATTATCTTTAGAGTACCTAGAATGACTTGCAAAAAATGAACTTATGCGTAAATGAACTTATGGCTAGATTGAATATATTTGACTTAACAATTATAATTAGTGATAAATCAAATATTCGGCAGTTGAACTCGGGCAAACATCAGATCTGTTCCCGTACCTTTTTTTCTGCTGTTGCTGTAAGATACTGTAAAAAAGCCTGGGAAAACAATTCAGAACACTATCAAAGATTCGATTGTGATTGATTAACATTAAAACAATGACTTTAATCAATTAAAAAATATTGGGGATCTTTTTCAAAGATAGTCAAGATATTTACCCCAATTCAACGTATCGCATCGTCTCTCTTTCGAGTTTGAAATGAGCCGAGCGTAGCATTTTTCTGAGGAGTAGAATGCCTACCAACAATCAATACGAAACTAACGATTTTAAATTGGCTCACTACTTGACTAGCCTATTGGTCCCAAGCAAATCTATTAAAGGACCCCATTCTAGTTGAAATTCTAGTACTACACTCTGTTTGTTTTGATTCGCTATGAAAGTCTGACAGATAAAATAAGGGGTAAGTGGATTTTCCTATGTTTCGAAGGGTGAATCGATTAGCTTGGGACCGAAGATAGTACCAGAGCTGAGCCAAAAAGTTGAACACGTTTCTTCGGGGCCTACTAGTCTTAGAGCTACCTCAGAGCTTGTGAGCGATAAAATGAGAGTGAGGTTTGCTGCCATTCATGTTCATGTTTTCTATCACACTCTCTTACTCTCACTCTAGGCGAACTCTGAGCTTCTTGCGTCGAACAAAAAAGTCATCCGGAGTCTCGAAAAGCGCACCTCACGTCAAATCATCCTCTCGCTGAAGTTCACTCTCCCTCTCTCTCGAGGAGTTTTTGTTTACTTCTTCCATATTCGAACCGCCACTCACTCGATGTAAAGGGCCACCAGGGTGGCCAGACCTACCGATATATCGGTAGTCCTACCGATTTTCGGGGTGCCTACCGATTCACAGACAAAAGGTTCAAAACTACAGATTTTTCACTTTTCCTACCGAGAATCACAGATTTTTAGATTATAAATAGAAAAATTTATTTCGACACATTTAAAGCAGAAGATCTGAAGGACAGTCTATTGTTCTGGAGCACAGAGTCACCCCCCCCCCCCCGCTCACACAAGTTTCAAGTATCGGGAAAGCCTTCTTAAGTCGACCTACCGATAACTACCGATAAAAGTTTTGAGAAGCTACCGAAAATGAAAAAAATAATCTGGCCACTCTGAGGGCCACCCACATTAGATCCGTTTGCGTTGCGTTGACGTAAATTTGACAGATAGACAATAGATTTAGCTGTCACTTTGCCGCAACGCGTCCGATCCGGATCTAATGTGCGTGGGCCTTAAGGGCTGGCTAAACTCGCAGTACAAGAGTGTTTTAAAACCTCCAGTGAGTTTGAGGAGTTTCAGCAAGCCTGATTACATGACTTCAAAAACATCTTGAAGCTAACAATTCATACCCATACTATCATAAATCAAGACAAAAATAGCTAAGTTATAGCTAAACTAATTTCAAGCAACTTGGATTGGCCGATTTAGAGCTATTTTCTTGAATTGAGTTAAGGTGTCTCAAAAAAACAGTTGTTTTGCTCTAGTTTTCTTATTTAAAGTTTCTCAGCAAAGGTATATTTAAATAGCTTTTAGATCTTTAGAAAACTTGTCAATATCTTTCCCCACTCAAGAGTTATTGACGTTTTTCTACTAAAAATATGCCCTTTTCAAATGTTAATATCTCTGGTTGAGGAAAACAAAAAAAAAATTTACGGCATTTGAAAGGGCGTATGTTATTCTCAATAATATGAAAAAATACAGGTATGTTATTTTTTAAGATGGAATAAAATCAATTTCAATTCAATTTATTCATATTTTCCTTTCTAAATTTGGGTATATCTTTTATATAAGAAGAGATACAGACAACAAATTTTGTTTCTAGAAGATGACTTTCATGAGAAATTTTAAATTGATTTTAATGACAATAAGAACCACCCTAGAATTCATTGTCATAACAATAAGCCCTGGCCTAAATATAAGGAACAACTTTGTAGAAGAGACTATTAGCTTAAAGTTTCAATTTCAGGCTCAAATCATATCCTTCCACCTAAATCTGCATTCTGGACCACTGTGCATTGATGCGACAATACTAATAAAATGCACAGTCCTTTTCCTAGCTCACTCTATGGGTGAGAACTTTGAGGTATTTCCTCAAATCTACAGTCAACCACCCAAAAATATGAGGAACTACCTCAAAATCCTCTCACCCATCAAGCGAGCTAGGCAAAAGAGTGCGCATTTGATTAGTATTGGGCATGAATTTGATTAGTACTGGCACGAATTTTGTAAGGAGATAGATGGACATCCAAACAATTTTAGATATATTGAATTTGAATTAATTAAGATCCGAGAAAATTGTTTTGAGATTCTGTACTAAGTACAATCTTCATGACTGTGAGACTGTGAAATTTCAAAATCAGAAGTCAGATTTGATAAATTCTTAAACACAAAAATTGGGTAGGGCATAAAAAAACTTCTACGATATGAAAATAAGAGTATTCCAGCAACAATCAATACGAAACTAACGATTTTAAATTGGCTCACTACTTGACTAGCCTATTGGTCCCAAGCAAACGATTAACGTACCCCATTCTAGTTGAAATTCTAGTACTACACAATGTTTGTTTTTATTCGTTATGAAAGTTTGACATATAAAATGAGGGGTTCATGGATTTTCCTATGTTTTGAGGGGTGCATCGATTAGCTTGGGACCGAAGATAGTACCAGAGCTGAGCCAAAAAGTTGAGCACGTTATTTCGGTACCTTCTAGTCTTAGAGTTACCTCTATGGTACAAGCATAGAGGTAACTCTAAGACCACTGGGTCCCGAAGAAAATTATTATTATTTTTGGCTCACTCAGTACCAGAACAACGGTTCCAAGCAGTCCCAAGCTATTTCACTCACCCCTGCATGTTCTGCATGAATCCACACACCCCTGATGTTATCTGTCAAACTTTCATAGCGAATCAAAACAAACATAGTGTAGTAATAGAATTTCAACTAGAATAGGGTACGTTAATCGTTTGCTTGGGACCAATAGGCTACTAAAGTGGTGAGCCAATTTAAAATCGTTAGTTTCGTATTGATTGTTGGTACAAGTGCCTTGCACGCATTTGGGCAAGGAATTCTGCTTCTTGTGCCGGTTCGGATGTTTACTGGCTTTGTACGACTTGTATCCTTCCCTGGCAAGGTTGTTCCGCACCGTTTGAAAGTTGGCATTGTACCTTCTGGCCACATCTGGAATCGAAAGATCAGGGTTGGCTTTAATGCACCTCAACACCTTGCTGCGCAGCTGACGATCCCTGGTTCCATTTTTTTTTTTTCGTTGGTCCGCTGATTCCTTTCCACACTCAGGGTATCCTTGTAGGTCTTGAGCACTCCACAAACTATTGTTTTCAACATCTTCAGCATTTTAGCCAGCTTGGAACCGAACCACTCCGGATTTCCCAGGTGTTTGTGCACAATATTTTCGAGTTCCATTCGATGTTATTTCTGACCGCGATCGACTACTTTGATCAAACTTGCACCAGTTGTTCTCTATAGAAGTGTAAACAAACCACTGTCAAAGATTCTCGATTCCCAACACTAGAAGCGCAAGGGGGGGGAGGTGGCTGTCAACTACGAACAATCGTCGCCTACCTCGCATAACTGGTTCCAAATGTAAACAAGCCATAAGAAACCTACAGGGTTTGTTAACGTTTGGAACCAATTTCATACAAGAATGAACAGTAGGCTGATTTGACAGGGGCGTACCAATTTACTTTTAGTCAGCCTTTAATGATAATTTCAAAAAAGCTTTGAGGTGTATTCCAAGAGAGTTCAGCCTGGAAATCCATTTTAGTCTCACGTCACTTTTCATATAGACCAATTTACATTGCTCGACTCGCTTAATTGACAATTTTTTTACATACTCTGTTAAAAGAAAGTATTATCAACAATCAATACGAAACTAACGATTTTAAATTGGCTCACTACTTGAATAGCCTATTGGTCCCAAGCAAATCGATTAATGTACACCATTCTAGTCAAAATTCTAGTACTACACAATGTTTATTTTAATTCGCTATGAAATTTTGACAGATAAAATGAGGAGTTATTGGATTTTCCTATATTTCGAGGGGTGAATCGACTAGCTTGGGACCGAAGATAGTACCAGAGCTGAGCCAAAAAGTTGAGCACGTTTCTTCGGGACCTTCTAGTCTTAGAGTTACCTCTATGGTATTATCAACAATCAATACGAAACTAACGATTTTAAATTGGCTCACTACTTGACTAGCCTATTGGTCCCAAGCAAACGATTAACGTATCCCATTCTAGTCGAAATTCTAGTACTACGCAATGTTTCTTTTGATTCGCTATGAAAGTTTGACAGATAAAATGAGGGGTTATTCGTTTTTCCTATGTTTCGAGGGGTGAATCGATTAGCTAGGGACCGAAGATAGTACCAGAGCTGAGCCAAAAAGTTGAGCACGTTTCTTCGGGACCTACTAGTCTTAGAGTAACCTCTATGCTATTAGTCCCAAGCAAATCGATTAACGTATCCCATTATAGTCGAAATTCTAGTACTACACTATGTTTGTTTTGATTTACTATGAAAGTTTGACAGATAAAATGAGGGGCTCGTGGATTTTCCTATGTTTCGAGGGGTGCATCGATTAGCATGGGATCGAAGATAGTACCAGAGCTGAGCCAAAAAGTTGAACACGTTTCTTCGGGACCTTCTGGTCTTAGAGTTACCTCTATGATATTTTTAAGCGTAAGAAAGTATTATTAAGCGTACTGGACAGTGCGAACACCTGAACATGTTTTTGGAGCCAAGTTATTAACGAAAGAAAGAGTCGAAGAAGAGAATCAATCCATGTAGATTGGTCTATTTGTAAGGTGGCGCGAGAATTCCTAAATAATTCTGATGAGACTTTAAACGAGAAGACCTTCAATTTAGTTCTAAGGAGAATTCCAAGGTGATAGGTGAGAAGAAAATTAAAAATATTATATATGCATAATGTGCAATGTGTGAATGATTCCAATGAGAGTTTTGATGATAAATTCAAAGGGAGAACGAAGCATGATTCCACAGGTATTGAAGTAATTGTGAGAATAACTACAGGTGAATTTTAGGGAGAACTTTAAGAGAGTTCTGAAGAGAATAACGCAGTTCTGTTCTAACTACAATTTCAGGAGAAAAATTAGGAGAATTTGATTGAAGTTTTGATTCCAAGGTAATTCTTAGGAGGGCCTGGAAGGGTGTACATGGAATATTCCTATCTAGATTCCTATGCAATTCCTATGGGAAGTTAATGGAAATTCAAAGTGGATTCCCATGAGATTTTCAAAGTACATTTCAAAGAACTCTTGAGCACAATTCAAATGTAATTTTACGAATAATTCTATTGAATTTTCGGAGGAATACTAGGAAAATTCTGAGGAGAAAACCAAAACAATCAGAAGAATTCTAAGGATGCTTTCAAGGTAGTTCTGAAAGTATATTACAAATTTGAAGTGAATTTCAAAAGATTTCTACAATGAAGTTCTAGCGTGTGTTGAAGAAAATTATATGGGTATTATAAGAGAGAGTCAGGGTCCCAAGATTGATCTCTTAGCTGATTTTAAAGAAATTCTTGAACAAATCCAATAGAAATCCTGTGAAGGTTGGGTAGAGAACTACTTCGGCCTAATCGCCCATTTTGGGCCTATCGAGCAGCAAAATAAGTCCATGATTTCAGAGTAAACAAGTCAATTATGCGTTTGGTACGATACTTTAGTTAATAAGCTACCGAACGAAGTCAATGAGAACGCGTGATATGAAGGTTTGCACCCATTATTCCCAAAAACAAAAGAAGCGCTCCGAAAGAATCAATTTTTATATAGGCCGAAGTGAATTCATTGGCCTTTCAATGGCGTTTCAATGCGTTAGGCCAAGTTTAGAATCCGTAGACCGAGTTTGGCGTCAAGAAGCAGTATTAGACTTTTGACAATATCTCAACGATTGGTTTCTCTTTATCAAATCTTACGGTACATACGGAAAGGTAAATAAATTTGGAAGCCATCAGTAATAATAACATTCCGTTTAGTGCTAAACTGCGCTAGATTAAGAAAGACTAAGTGCGGGTTGTGCTTAATAAGCCGGAAATAGAGTAGTTTAGTAGTGCTGAGACCACTAGCGTGCACAGGTATCTTGTTAAGGAGGGGCAATTTCATTTAGCTAATTTTATTTATTTTTTGATCCGGTGATGGTTCATCTTTTTCAGTGCAAACTGCTCTCAATGGAAATTGGCAATTTAATCCCATCGACGATATCGATGATGAATCGTCCGCTAGTCGGGGTGACAGAAACTGATTGCGAACATTCAACATGTTTTAAAGATGATATAAAGGACAAACCCGAATTTATTGCAACTTTTTAACCACGGTAACAAACGACTTGAAATTTTCAGAGAAGATTCTTAGACGATTTTTAATAAGACAACAATAGACCAAACTAATACCCACTTTTCAATAATGGAATCCGAAAGCCGTCTTTAAACTTTGTACTGTTGCGAAAAAGACCATTCTCAGAATTCCTTGAGGTTCTTTTCTAAATTTTTAGAACTCTTTGAGCTCTTTTGAAATTCTTCTCAGAAGTCCTCTCGACCTATTTTTAGAAGTCTTCTAGACTTTTACTCAGAACACCTTGGAACTGAAATTTCCTTAAAGTTTCAGAAGAATTTCCTCAAAAAAAAATTATTCCCGGAATGATCCAAAAATTATCGGTACTCCCTTGAAATTTTCCTCAAAATCCCTTTGGAATTTCACTCAAAATTCAAATTTCTCTGTATTCTTTTCGGAATGATCTTGGAACTATTTGCAGGATTCACTAGAAATTATACGCAGAATTTTCTAGGAATACTCCCCAGAAATCCTTTGGAGCTGTCCTCAGAATTCAATATCTTTGAGGTTCTTCTCGGATTTTTTTTTTTTAGAACTTTCCTAAGAGCTCATTTGAAATTCTTCTCAGAAGTCCACTGGAATTATATTTACAACTCTTAACGATTTTTTCTCAAAACACCTTGGAACTGAATGGGCTAGAAATTATCCCTGGAATTCCCTTGAAATTTGGCTTAAAATCCCTTTTGAATTTCACTCAAAATTTGACTTTGTCGGAACTATCTTATCCCCACCTTGCCCCACCCTGTGCACGCCAGTGCCTGAGACATCTTAGAAAATCCATGCTGAGGTTGTTACATCATAAAGACCCGGCCCGCCTTTGGCCACCACTGCTCTAGGGCACTGGATTTTTTTTTTTAAGATCTGAGATTTAAAAACAATTTTGAAAATCATTCACATTTAAAATTGCAGACTTGAAGATTTGTTTTTCAAGTCTTCCAGACAATGAATGATTTTTCATAGTATATTTGTCTTCCTTTGAAATAAGATCACTTCATTTGAGATTTTGCCTCCTCTATTTTGAAATCTGGTTAAGCCCTTGCTGCTTAAAATGTGAAGTCAGAATCTTCACTTGTGTGTTCCAAAATCTTCTACAATTTCCAAATGTATTCATGGAGGAAATGGATGTAATGTCGGCCTAAATGCCCCTAATTTGGGCCCATTAATAAATTCAGCAATCGACTAAATTTTCAATAGCGACCGAAAATATCGATTTGTACCGTGCCAATTACGCGTTGATCTAGATAAAATTGATAAATAGCAGATTTTTAGCGATGGGCCCAATCTTAGATCCATAGCCAACATTAGAGCCATTTCCCCTATGTCTTAAACATTATTCACAAAATATTAAATGTTTTCAAAGTATCTATGGAAAATAAAAATGTTCACAGAATTTCAAATGTCTTCAAAATGAAAACATGTCTTCAAATCTGGCATCTCTGGCGCTCATAAACCGAATGCAATTCAAGCAAAAGCATCACTAACTTAAATGATACAAATACAAAAAAAAATGTCTATATTTTAACTATCTTGAAAATTCGCATAGAACTATTTACATGATTTTTTAGAAATGATCTCATCCTTTTTTTTCAATCATTTTATTCACAAATCCCCGAAAATAAATTCAAGAATCCCTCCAGAATGTCCATGATATTTTCTATATAACAGTCCAGAAATTCAATGCAGAAAAATCCTTACAAAACTCATGAAATTCATCCTAAGATTTACTATAATTTTTAAATGATAAACGGCAATCAGCTCGCAATAACCGGTTAATCAAAACGCTACGATGTGTAATCTAGACTAACATTTGAAAAGGGCGTAACTCCTAAATGTAAACAAACCATATTTTGCCACATATAGAGAGAACCGTTCACAAACTAATCGATAAAAACGTTTCTTCTTACATGGCGTATTTCCAAATTTCAACTCTATGATGCATCTGGTTGTTACGCCTTGCACCAGAACTACGAATCATATTGTTTTAATATGCCAAACGTACTGATTCTGTAGTATCTAGTCACGCCCGATTAATTTGAAATGCATCCGATTGATATTTCACTTGTAAACAACGAACAAAAAGAAGACCAAAAAATTCCAATCTCACAAAATTTGCGAACGAAGAATCAAGGCGGCACAACAAACAAAAAATCCCGAGGATCACCAGTGCTAGCGGTTGAAAGGGTGGAAGATCCGGGGGGTAACAAAATGTAAGAAATTATCAGGGCTTCTGATGTTTTATTCTCAATTTCACGACAAAGAAAACTTTTTTTTAGTTTTTAGTGATGCATGATGATAGATTACACTATTAACTATATGTCAAGCTTATAAAATCGTCCAGAAAATGGAAAATCGTGAAATAGGATTAATTTTTAGATCATCAAATTTGGAAGCGATTTTATCGATAAGGTCATTTTGGAGTTACGCCCTTTTCAAATGTTAGTCTTGGAATGTCCGAAGTTTCAGACAAT
Source organism: Ochlerotatus camptorhynchus (assembly GCF_037179485.1). Lineage (NCBI taxonomy): Eukaryota > Metazoa > Arthropoda > Insecta > Diptera > Culicidae > Ochlerotatus > Ochlerotatus camptorhynchus. The sequence continues at coordinate 199,449 of NW_027040535.1, forward strand.
GGACTACGCCTTCTTGTTAAAAGTTCTCGCAATTTTCCAGGAATTAAATTGAAATTCCCTTAAAATCTTTTAACTTTCCTGAACTTCTCATGATTTGTCTGAAAATTCCGATAATTCTTAAAGTTCTTTAGTTTTTCAAAAAATTTGAACTTCTCTAACGTTCCATAATTTTTTCTGATATTCATAGAAGTTCCCTGAAGATCCCGTCATTTTCCAGAAATTTTTGGAACATTCTTGAAATTCTCGGAATCATCTATAATTGTTTGAAACTTCATGAAAGAACCTGCAATTAATTAATGAAGCTGGTATAAAGTTCTCTGATATTCCTTAAAGTACTCGACATATCCCTGAAAATAATGAAACTGCCTAATAATCTCTAACCTATGGCGCATTGTAGATTCAAACATGATAACGTTAACTTAAGGGGGGGGGGGTGCGAGTTTTGAAAATCACAAAAAAGTGCTTTACGGAATCATTGCATGACCCCAAACCTCATACGGTGAACGCGATGAACTGATAAAAAGCTAGCGCTATATACATTATTCTCTCTGAGAGAAGTGATCAACTCCCATCATTTCCACCACAACGGTTTCATTCGCAAATAATAGCAAATACCAGAACAAACCAACGCACGACACCCCATTCAATCCACACTTAAACCGCAACAAGTCGACTGAGCCGATCGTCAGTAGTGAGTGAATCGCAGAGCGATTAAGTGTCTTTTGCTCCGTAGATGCACAAGAGTGTGGTGGCAAATAAAAATTAGCAGAGTGTTAATACCTATCAAAACAAAAGTTGAATCAAAGACCATGAGTTTGCATAATCTTATCATTGATACCAAATATGGACCGGTGAGGGGAACGACGAAGAAGTCTCTACTGGGACAGGAATATCTAAGTTTCCAAGGGATTCCGTATGCACGGGCTCCGGTCGGAGAGTTAAGATTCAGGGTAAGTAACACTACCGGCTCCAAAGTTCAGAGAATGCGTCATCAAACATATGTGTATGCTGCAATCAATTGAGATTGGATGTTGCTCTTACAAAGGCAACAGGCGCAGGCAACGAATTTGGTTTGACATTGTATAATGTAATGATTTAGTCAGTCAAGTAAATCCTCTTTGGCATGCGTGAAAGTATATACCATTTGGTATAAAAAGATGTCAATGTGGGAGAGAAATAGAAAGATAGTTCAAAATCCATTAAATGGAGCAGCGTTCATAAAGTCGAGTATTAGTACAAGACACTGAAGAAGTCTGCACATTGTAGACGAAATACGCGTATCTGTCAAGGATAAGCAAATAAGGTAGTGGAATTAAATGGAAATTCATAAAGTGCCATGAGCAAAAGTTCGCAATAATCATTATTTATTGTTGCATTAGTGGCAAGGCGATTGTGATAAAACCACTAACGTGACCACAATTTTACTACTTGATAATGAGTGTAAAGTGTGCATCGAGGCAATATATTTTAATACCATCTTCAGGGGCCTCCTTTAACTCAGTCGGCAAAGGCGCAGCTATAAAGCAAGACCATACTGGATGTGGCTGGGATCGATTCTTGGTCCGGTCTAGGAATTGTTCGGGTTGGAAATTTTGTTGGCTTCCCTGGGCATAGAGCTTGATTGGACTTGCTGTCAGATTTGTCATTGTCATTGGAAAACTCCACGCGATTTTGATAAAATTATTTTTGACAACGCCACTGGAAGAATTGATTCTCAAAAATCCCTTCGTCAAAAGCTCATTCATTTTTTGTTAATGACATGAATCTTGTTACCAAAGGTGTAATTCCGTGAATTTTGTGTCACGTTATTGCGAGGGGAAGACATTGTAATATTTACTTGATATATTTAAGAGATTAGCCGAGTCTATTGAATCACAGAAGTTCAGGGTCCTTCTTGGAAGCCAAAGGCAATTCATAGAAGTTAAGAAAACTTCATTTCATTTAAAAAAAAACTTCATAGAAGTTTGAGGAACTTCGTTTAAGTTCATGGGACGTTGTATAATTTCAAGGAACTTCATAAATCTTCAGGAAACTTTGTACAACTTTAGAAAACTTCGAAGAAGTTCTGGAAACTACCTAGCAAGCTGTGTAGTCGGGACTAAATCGAGCGACTCCAACTTCAACTCCTCAACTCCGACTCCGATTCAAACTAAATACAATAAAAATTTACATAGGGTTTTTGATCCAATTTCCGTCCAACTAAGTACAACCCGCGCTTTATCTCTCTTTTCTGAACGAGTTTAAACAAAAAATGGAATATTTGTGTCAAAGATGACTTCTGAATTTATTCACCTTTCCATACGTACCGTTGGATTTGATACAGAGTCACAAATCGTTGAGATATTGTTTAAAATCTAATACTACTTCTTGATTCTAAATTCGTTCTACGAGTTTCAATTCCGTCCTAACGCATTGAAACGCCTTTAGATTTTTTTTTCGTCCTACGGATAAACGTAGAAAAAGGGGATTCGCTAGGAGCGCTTCTTTTGTTTTGAGAACAATGAGCATAAATATTCATACAATGCGCTCTAATATGATTTATGTTGTAGCTAATGAATTAGCGCATCGGAACAAACCTATTATTGATTTGTGCACGGTGACATCATTGATATTATTGATCTTTTCTGATCAATAGAACGGAAATAGGCGATTACGATGAAGTAGCACTCTACCCTATAAGCTGGAGGAAACGGGCAAATGGGAGGATCCAGTAGACCATCGCTCCAAAATTGTTCTCTCCCGTCTAAGTTCTGGCCACACTCGCCTTTCCCACAATCTCAGTGGAAACGGTGATTTCCACAAGACCTGCTCCCTATGCCGCATTCATCACTCTGTTTAGCATTTCCTATGTCACTGCCTACAATACCAGGGAGCAAGAAAGCTGTACGGGATTCCAAGCAGTGTAAAAGACGCGCTCAGCAATGACGCAAGCCGGACCGCTGCTCTACAAGGTTTTCTTAAAGAGGCAGTGCTCTTCCACCTAGTTTTGTAACTACCATTTCGAGGCTCGCTGCCGGTAGCGGACCCCTCACTGAAGCCTGCTACCGGTGGCACCCTCCTCTTCATCATGGACCGATCATCCGCTCTGGATTACTTTAGGGCCGGCTGACCAATGATACCACCAAGACCCATGGGCACCCGGAAACCCGGACTACTAATCCCAACAGACCTACTGCACAACCAGAAACAACCATTGACACTCCCTGACAGCAAACTGAACAGCATACAACACTCTGTTTTTAACAACTCTGTATTAAGGGGACCCCCTTCCGGGGCCCCATCCTCCTTCCCGGAGGCCCCTTTCGGAGATCCCCAAAGACGAACTAGCCAATGGCTGAAAGTCTCTTTAATAAAGTAGGTTAGGTTAACCTAACATATAAGCCAAGCCGTACTCAGAATTTTTGTTTGGGTGGCGAACTCTCCTCATCGTTCTTTCTCTTTTACGATGCCCTCATCACATTCCATAAGGGTATCCTATGGGGTGTTTACATCTGTGTGGATTTGCTAGCGCTAGTGTACTAGCCAACTAGCATGAATTTCAGTTGCTCCTGGAATCTCATGCTAGTAGACGCTGATGCCCTGTTTACATTATGCTGGTGAGCTTTTTTTGCTAGCAGCTGGCTCATTAGCGCTAGTGAAATAGCATAAGTGTAAACAGCCCATTAAGGTGAAAGTGGATCGGATTAGAATGACTCACTTCATCGATTTTTTACAAAACAACGCAGCGCGCAATCGAAAAAAACTCTTCCGTGCAAAATTAAAAAACAATAATCGCTATCTCTAGCAATTTTAACAAGATTGATTTATTGTTTAAATTTTCCGAAAACCATTTTTTAAGTTCAATTTTAGGACCACAATCCACTTTCGCTAACTTTGCTGATCAATTACACTAGTATTTATTTCGTATATTTTTTTAAAAATTTCAGCCTTTTTGATGAAGGTATTCTGATATATCTTGGTATTTTTTAAGATAATTAGATAATTCCATGAACTTTGGCAGAACTTCCCTGAACTTCGGCAGAACTTCTCTGAACTTTGGCAGGACTTCACTGAACTTCAGCAGGAGTTCCCTAAACTTTTACAGGCCTTCCCTGAACTACGACAGGATTTCCCGGAGGTTCGGCAGGCCTTCCCTGAACTTCGGCATGAGTTCCCTGAACTTCATCACGACTACCCTGATTTCCAAGAATTGAAATAAAAAGGACTTCCCTGAACTTCAGCAGCCCTTGCCTGAACTTTGGCAGAACTTCTCTGAACTTCGGCAGGACTTCACTGAACTACAGCAGGCGTTCCCTGAACTTTGGTAAAACTTCCCTGAACTTCAGTAGAACTTCTCTGAACTTCGGCAAGAGTTCTCTAAACTTCGGAAGAAGTTCTCTGAACTTCGGCAGGAGTTCTCTAAACTTTGACAGGAGATTTCTTTTATATGGCTTTCTCAATCTAGAGTAATCCAAACAGTCAGTTTTGCATTTCCCTGTTTGGATTACCCTAGACTGAGAAATCCATATAAAAGAAATCTGCATACGTACCAGTCAAAAAATCTAGTAAATCACTTCGGCAGGAGTTCCCTGAACTTCGGCAGGATTTCCCTGAACTTCAGCAGGACTTCCCTGAACTTCGGCAAGACTTCCCTGAACTTTGGAAGGACTTTCCTGAACTTCGGCAGAACTTCGCTGAAGTTCGGCAGGCCTTCCCTGAACTTCAGCAGGACTTCCCTGAACTTCGGCATAACTTCTCTGAACTTCGGCAGGACTTCACTGAACTTCAGCAGGAGTTCCCTGAACTTTGACAGGCCTTCCCTGAACTACGGCAAGACTTCCCGGAGGATCAGCAGGCCTTCCCTGAAATTCGGCATGAGTTCCCTGAACTTCATCACTTCTTCTTCTTCTTCGCATTTCAAGCTTTTTGCATATCGCATATTAGCTTATTGCGTGCTCTCAACTTAGTGTTCTAGATGCACTTCCACAGTTATTAATTGAGAGCTTTCGATGCCTGTACCATTTTTGCATTGGTATAATTGTGTGGCTAGTCCAATCATGCTTCTATGCCCAGGGAAGTCGAGAAATTTTCCAATCCGAAAAATTCCTAGACCGAACCGGAAATTGAACCCAGCCACCTCCAGCATGGTCTTGCTTTGTAGCTGCGCCTTTACCGACTGAGCTAAGGGAGGACCCGTCACGACTTCCCTGATTTCCAAGAATTGAAATGAACTGAACTTCGGCAGGACTTCACTGAACTTCAGCAGGAGTTCCCTGAACTTCGGCAAGATTTCCCTGAACTTCGGTAGAACTTCTCTGAACTTCGGCAGGAGTTCTCTCAACTTCGACAGGAGAATTCCTTTAAATGGCTTTCTCAATCTAGTGTAATCCAAACAGTCAGTTTTGCATTTCCCTGTTTGGATTACCCTAGACTGAGAAAGCCATATAAAAGAAATCTCCATACGTACCAGCCGAAAAATCTAATAAATCACTTCGGCAGGAGTTCCCTGAACTTCAGCAGGACTTCCTTGAACTTCGGCAAGACTTCCCTAAACTTCAGCAGGACTTCCCTGAACTTCGGCAAGACTTCCCTGAACTTCGGAAGGACTTTCCTGAACATCAACAGGACTACTGGCAGAGCTTCCCTGATCTTCATCAGGACTTCGCTAAAGTTCGGCAAGCCTTCCCTGAACTACGGCAAGACTTCCCTGAGCATTAGTTGGACTGCCCTGAACATGGAATCTTTGAATTGAAGTTGTCATTTCAGTAGTAGAATTATTATAATTATATAAGAATATTGTGTTTGCGAATACGGTTTCGATGCTTCTCATTTTCCTAATTTGCAATGCTTGTTGGTATTGAAGCATTTTGAAATTGAGTGTAATTCGAACGGATGTGGATTCAGTATCAACGGAAAAGCATTAACTTTCACCTTAAAGAGAAAGAGTTAGCACATCAAACTCTCACTATTATACCTGTTTACTCTGACGTAAAGCGGAAGTTATTCAGGCTAGGAATGCTTGGTACATTTAGAAGACATCTTCAACGATATCGGCAAGATGTCTTTACATGTCGTCACCGCTACTTTTAAAATTTTCGGGCGAGAGAAGGTGTTCATGTTTAATATTTCATATTTATAAAACAGAGTCTTTCCAGAAATTCAGGGACCTTCTTTGAACTCAAGAGCAGTTCGTAAAAGTTAAGTGAACATTATTTTATTTCTAAGAACTTCGTAGAAGCTCTGAGAATGTCTTGAATGTAAAAAGAACGTTGTGGAATTTCAAGGAACTTCATAGATATTCAAGAAACATAGTAGAAATTTCGAAAACTTGAACTGTGTAGTAAACTTTCTTGAAGTGCAACAAATTGTATTGAAACTCAGCAAACTTTGTAGGAGCTCCGAAAACTTCATAAAACTTCAGAGAATATTGTATAACTTCAGCAAATGTTGTACAAGTTCAGAGAACTTTGTAAAACTTCTTCAAACATTGTTGAAAATCAGCGAACTTTCGAGAAATTTAGCTAATTTCGCAATAATCCAGTAATTTTTGTTGACGCTCAGGGTTCTTTCTTCAACTATATTAGATTTTTATTTTATTTCAAGGGCTTTGAGATATTCGGAGGACAGCAAAAAAATTCTGGAAATTTAATAAAAATTATTCCACTTTAGTTACTATATCCGGAAGATTACTCTTTTCAGATTGTTCAGTTAGTTTGTGTGAGTGTGTTGGGAATCGTGAGCAATCGATGATCATCCCTGGCGGCTGTCGGATTCAACGCGCCTACGTCTACGGAGCTAACGCATAAGTGATACGCAATTCGGTAGAGCTTGTCAAACGCTTTTGAGCTTATGTAGTATAGAATTTGTTCAGTACGGTCGCAAAATCTTGAAATGATTGAGATCGTCCGTTAAATTCACTAATTTGATACAAAGCTGAATAGAAAATAGTTCTATACATAATTCGTACACGAGAAGAACCATTTTCGCCGAGTTGTCGTCCAACCTAAGTGGATGGTACGCATCACCATCTGTTCAAAAACACCATCGGTTGGACCTTCATGAGGATAATCCAGGCATCGTGGTCGTATATGACTACTGGTCTAATCAGCATTTTGAAGATATTACAATCGTGGGGCGGCCAACTTTTTCAAGTGACACAGATGCGTCTTTTCAACTTTAGTTCATTTGAGATTTTAATTATTATTTACAGTTACTAGTCCTATCAGGCCTATTTTAAAGTATGGCCACCTTGGTGGGATTGGTTTGATTTGAATTGGAAAAAGAAGACTACTTATAACTACTATTTACAACTACAACTAACCTACAACTACTATATGCACCTAACCTACTATATACAAGTTGCTTATCAAAGCATGTTCTGATAAATTACATTTTTCTGCAAATTTAGTCTTAATTTCGTTAATTCTTGAATCTATTTTGGCAATTTCTGCCTCTTCGTGTAAATTTGTTATTCTAGTGTCGAAAGGACGATCAAGAACCATCCTCAGCACTCTATTTTGTGCGACCTGAATTTTGTTCCTGTGAGTCTGTGCACATGATTCCCACACCGGAGCTGCGTAGAGGATCGCAGGTGCTATGATTTGTTTGTAGACGGCCAGTTTGTTTACCCTTGAGAGGCGAGATCTGCGGCAAATCAGCGGATACAGACACCTAACCAAGGCAGAACACTTGACTACTGTTTTCTCTACATGCGAACGGAAGAGGAGCTTTTCATCAAACAACATCCCGAGATAGGTTACTTCGGCGGACCACTCAACCCTTGTGCCATCCATGATTACAGTACAAGATGGAGCCGGTTTCAGTTTGGGCGATTGCCGATGGAGGAACATGATCGCTTGTGTTTTGGAGGCATTGATTTTGATTTTCCACGTGGTGGCATAATCAGCAAAGGCGTTAAGACATCGTTGAAGTTTGTTCGTTATTTCGCGAGGCATCCTTCCTTTGACGGCTATTGCGGTATCATCTGCGAACAGGAAAAACACGCAACCGTCACCGAGGGGAGGAATGTCGGAAGTGTAAATGCTGTAAAGCAAGGGGCCCAGCAGACTGCCTTGCGGGACTCCTGCTGGGATGGAAAACGTGTCTGAAAGACAACCATTCAACGATACCTTAAACGACCTTTGCTGAAGGTAGTTTCGGGTGATTTTAACCAGATGTAATGGGAAGTTGAAGTTACAAAGCTTGTACACAAGTCCGTCATGCCAAACATTGTCAAACGCCTTTTCAACGTCTAACAAGGCCATGGCTGTGGACTTGGATACAGCTTTGTTACTTCGGATGTTATTCATCACCCGTACTAGCTGGTGATTGGTGGAGTGCCCCTTTCTGAATCCAAACTGTTCCGGAAGGAGAATGTTGCTTTCCTCCACAAACTTGAGCAAACGATTGAGAATGAGTTTCTCGAACAATTTGCTCAGCGCTGAAAGGAGGCTGATTGGTCTGTAGCTTGAAGACAATGTTGGATCCTTACCGGGTTTGCGGATTGGTATGATTTTTGCTACTTTCCAGCTGTTTGGAAAGTAGTGCAGTTCCAAACATCTGTTGAAGATAGCGGTTAGAAGAGACTGCACTTTCATGCTGAGTCTCTCCAAGATCAAGTTGAATATACCGTCAAACCCGGGGGCCTTCATGTTCTTGGTGCATTTCAGCGCTGAGCAAATTTGTTGTACTGTAATCATATCCACCGGAGGCACGACACAAGGGGAGGCATCTAGGTTTTGAACGCATTGCGCAACCTGATCTTCGAGCGGACTTTGGATAGACGAGCCAAGCAAATGCGATGAAGCGACATGCTCGCCGATCGCATTTGCTTTCTCCTGTGGGGTGATTAAAAGCCGATCGTCATCATTTTCGACTCTGAGAGGTGGAACGGGTTTGGGATGAGTTTTCAGCACCTTGGCTACCTTCCAGAATGGACGAGAGCGGTCATCCAGATTCTGGACAACACGCCCGAAACTTTCATTTCGGAGTGAGTCCATTCTGGAAGCAATCTGCCTGTTCAGATCGGCCATTTCACGTTTCCTCGCTAGATCTCCAGTCCTCTGAAACTGGCGTCTACGCACATTTCTCAAGCGAATCAGTAATTGGGTGTGGGAATCAATGGAAACAAACTTACCCCTCACAGGAACTTGTCGAACACACGTCTCGTCAGCCACGGATATGGCCTGGTGGAGCCCTTCCAGTGCCCGGTCGATGTCCTCTACGGTGTCAAGTGGCGGATTTTCATCGATGTTTCTGTCGACCACATGCCCAAACTGCACCCAGTTGACATGATGGTAGTCTTTGCGCAGGCTTTGAGCAGGTTCCACGTGGGTGCCGACTTCAGCCACCACCGGTTGATGGTCGGAACTGAGATCGTTGATCGCCATCGGTTTGGATAGTCCAATGTTCGATAGAAAAAAGTCCAACGTGGAAGGGTTTCCCGCCGGAGAGATGAATGTCGGTTCATCAGGGAATTTCACTGTATACAGCCCATGCTGCGAGTGGTCGAAGAGCAGACGTCCGTTCTGATTCCGCTGATAGTTCCGCCATGCTTCGTGGCGGGCATTTAAATCGCCCCCAATGACGAATCGTGAGCTCGTGCGAGTGATGGTGGTCAGATCATGCTTGAATTGGATGCCTAATCCATTACTGGCAGCACACTGACGAGGGCAGTATACGGCGACGAACCGGACGTTTCCGGTTGGTGATTCCACCTCGACACTAAGGGCCTCGATGATAGAAGTGCGAATATTCGGCAGCGTGCAGAACTTGATTCCTTTCTTGATGATGATCGCAACACCACCCCCCCTGGAGTCAATACGATCAAGCCGGATAATGTGGTGATCAGGCAACCAAAAGCTGTCACCGGATTTAAGATGGGTCTCTGTTAGGAGGCCCACGTCGATACTATGCTTGCGGAGGAAGTCAGCAAGCTCGAGTCTTTTTGCTCTTACAGCGCATGCGTTCCATGTGACGACAGTTATCGGTTTAGACACCATACTGAATAATAAACTTACCGAGCACTTGGATCTGTTCGGGCTTGCTGCGGCACTGGCGAAGAGCGCTGGTCATGTCGACGAAAATCTTCATCAGCTCATCCGCAGAGAAGAGATCGGGATTGGCGTTTTGTGCTGGTGGTTGTCTCCAGAATCCAGGGGGGGATGGAGAGCTTTGTCCAGCTGAGGCACCAGACGTTTCTTGGCGGGGGCCGGATTGCACCCGTGGATTTGCTTGACCGTGTTGCGTAGCAGGAAGAGGCGGGAAATCCTCCAGTCTGAATGCCGGCGTATTTTCCTTCTTTCGTCCTGGTTGATTTCTTGTGGACGCCTGCTTTCGGATCCGTTTGAAATCTTCGCGTTTGGGGCACTGTTTGTCGGACCCTTGATGAGCGCCATTACAGTTGGCGCATTTGGCCGCTTCCGACTCGTCGACAACACACTCGGAGGAGATATGGTTTTGGGCGCATTTTCCACAGCGCGGCTTGACGAAGCAGTTTCGGGTGCCGTGCCCGAAATTCAGGCAACGTTGACACTGGGTGACGTCGTGACGGCCGCCACGGTATGGCTCCCATCGGACAATGATGGAATTGATGGAGCGGATAGCCTTCAACGCATTGAGCGTCACCGTTCCCTTCTGGAAATGCACCAGGAAAAGACAATCTGGATACCTTTTGACGTTCTCGTCCCTCCTTGTCATCCGGAAGACGGCAGTTGGGGCCAGCTTGTAGCGGTTCTTGATTTCCGCTTCAATCAGCTTCGGGTCAAAATTCGGTAGACCCCTGATGACGACCTTGAATGGTTTCTCGCCGGGAATGTCGTGGGTGAAAAATTCCACCTTGGTAGTCCTCAGGTGGGCAACGACCAAGTCATACTCCGCTTTCGTGCGGAGCATAACCTTGGTGCCGACTCTGCCCAACTTGAATTCGGCTTTAACGCCCAGCGAAGCCAGATCTGCGATGAGATCGTTAAGATGGGCATTTTTTACTACCAACGGAGGTAGCTTTACGTTTGCCGTGCTTGTGTCGGCAACGTCACCGAAATCTCCGACATCACTACCGTTTGTCGCAGTAGCATCGCCGCGAGAAATCGTGCAATCGGACTGGCTCCGATTCTTCTTCCTCTTCTTGCTGCGCTTTCCTTTTGCAGCTGGCTGGGTATGCTCATCGATGGGAAGAACAGCAAACCTGTTCGATGTGGACACACCGGAGCTTCCTTCACCGGCGTCCTGGTCCTTATATAACCTAACATAGCTGGTCTCGACCGATAGTGACGTGCTCTTGCTAATGGCATCAACAAGTAATTACCAGTTCATTTCCATATGTAGGACTGCAAAAGTTATTCTAAATTTGATATAAATAAACTCAACATAGTTATAATCATAATGCAATCATAATTTAATTGAATTTACTCTTCTTTCATTTAGCCTCCTGTGGCCCCGGAAAAATGGGCCGAGCCCTTGGACTGCACGGAACAGAGCCTTCCGTGCTACCATTTCGATCGTCGCGTCAACCAGATCGTCGGTAGCGAGGATAGTCTCAAGATCAATGTGTTTACCAAGACGGTAAGTCAGTACGATTTATTCGCCATTACAGCTAATTACAGCAACGCTTGTATTCAGCAGACCAGCCCTTCAAAACCCCTCCCCGTGATGGTCTACATTTACGGTGGTGGATTTACCGAGGGCACGAGCGGAAACGAACTTTACGGGCCCGACTTCCTACTGCAAAAGGACGTCATCTTGGTCAATTTCAACTACCGCACGGGAGCGTTAGGATTCCTGTGTTGTCAATCCGCAGATGACGGCGTACCCGGAAATGCCGGGTTGAAGGATCAAAACTTAGCCCTCAAATGGGTGAAGGATAACATTGCCGCCTTCGGAGGTGATCCGGAAACGGTCACTCTGTTCGGGCATAGCGCTGGAGCATGTTCAGTGCAGTATCACCTAATTTCGGAAGCTTCCAGAGGATTGTTCAAGCGTGCGATCGTTATGTCCGGAAGCACCTACTGCAGTTGGGGACTGTCTCCACAGCGTAACTGGGTAGAAAAACTGGCCAAGGCCCTTGGGTGGGATGGAAAAGGAGCGGAATCGGAAGCGCTGAGCTTCCTACGTACGGTCACACCGGAAGATATTATCAACAACCAGGAGAAACTGATGGGACCAGAAGATATTAGGGACGGTGTTTTTACGCCATTCGGTCCGACTATTGAACCTTATATCACTGAAGGCTGTATGATACAGAAAGACCCACTGCAAATGAATCGTGAAGCATGGGGAAATGAGATCGATATAATGATCGGGGGTACATCAGAAGAAGGCTTGCTGATCATGCAAAAAATCAAACTGCACCCGGAAGCCCTGCAGAATCCCCATCTGTTCGTGGGAACCGTACCAGCCAGGTTGAAGATTACAATGGAACAGCGCATGGAATTTGCCGGAAAGTTGAAGCAAATGTACTATCCGGACAGCGAGCCTTCAATAGATAATTTCGGTGGATATGTTGATATGATGACTGATCTTGGATTTTGGCACGGAATGCACCGAACAATTTTAGCACGAGCAAACAACGGCTCATCTGCCCGTACGTTCGTCTACCGTTTCTGTGTCGATTCGGAGCACTTCAATCACTACCGCATAATGATGATCGATCCAACCTATCGGGGAACGGCACATTCCGACGAAATATCCTACTTGTTTTCCAACTTCACCGGAAGTGTTCCCGCTGAAGACAGTTTCGAGTATCGTGCTCTGCAGACGATGGTCGACGTGTTTACGTCTTTTGCCACCAATGGAGATCCAAACTGTGAACGAACAAAGGAATTGCAGTGGGAAGCGGTCAAGGAAACAAAGCCGACCTTCAAATGTCTCAACATCACAAATGATGGAATTGCTTTTATCGACTTTCCGAATGTCAAGCGCCTCGAGCTGTTGGATTCCATGTTCGTGAATGATCCGTTGTATTGACGTGCGTATCGGATATCCATAAGAACTCAGATCCCGACAGTTCTAAACACCACATTATAAATCGTTTGAATGCTACAAAACTATGTGTAACTCCACAAACACAATTTCTAACAGGATTGCATATGATCCTATCTACTTAGAGTTAGATCGAATTATAAGAACGGTGAATTCCGGATTTTGTCATCCTCCTTTTCAAATAAATTTAATTAGTCTCTTTTTCCGTATCTTTGCATTTATTTCATCTATCTTGGCAATGACTGTGATAAATTTGGCATACGTAATTTTTGGGGATTACAAAACCGAGAAATCACTGAATAACAACTATGAAAATGATTTTTAATATCAGACATAAATATCATGTATATGTATCAAAAATAAATCTATTAACAGAGAAAAGTTTTTATTTTATCTACATAACGAACCGAACATAAACGTATCACATTGTGATTCTTTTTACGCTCCAGAATGAGCAAAGTTTCACCTACACACTTAGATTTTTTTGTAGAAATGGGCTCTACCGAGCAGGTTGCCATTTTATTTTGCTGGATCTTAGTGAAAAACTTGCCGAGATTCAACTAAAAAACGTAAATTTTGCATAAGTTTTTCACTGAGATCTTGCAAAATAAAATGCCGAGCTGCTCGGTGCTGCCCATCTCGGCAAAAATCTAGGTGTGTAATTGGATTTATTACACTTCATGAAATAGGACGGTTTAGAAATTATAAAAGAAAAAAATGTGCTCGAACTTCTTAATCATACATAAAAAACAGACAAACCAAAACCTAGACGTCCTCCGTCGTCATTTGGTGGCCAATCGTAGCATGGATCCTTCCTGAAGTTCTCACCGTTTTTCTGGAATTCTAGGAACATCCTGAAGTAGTCAGAACCGAGGTCAGAACTTCCCTAAAAAATATTTGCAATTAGCCTGAAGTTAATAGAATTGCTTTGAGCCTCTTTTATCGTCCCTGATATTCTCAGAACTTGCCTGTGGTCCTTGAGATTCTCCTGAACTTTTGATACTGTACTACCTTGGAGTTCTCTGATCTTTAGTGAAATTCCATTACTTTTTCTGAAGTGTTCTACACTTCTATGAAGTTCTCTGGGCTTCCTGAAAAACTGGGAGCTTCTTAAAATGTATTTCTATTTTCTTGAAATAAATGGAACTGCGATGATCTTACCTGAAGTTCTCGCAATACTTGAAACTGCCATGAAGTTTATGAAACATAGCCTAAAATGTGTCTGATCATTGAGCTTCTCTGGAGTTTTTTGCTATTTCATCTAAATTCTCGGCACTTTCCTAAACTCAACTGGAGTTCTCTGAACTACTGTGAAGTTTCAGAAGTTATAAAAATACATATTAAATTTCACTTGTGTTCTATGGATTTCTTTAAAATTACCATAGCTTCTGTAAGGTTCCCGTTATTTTCCTAAAGTCAAAGCAATATCATAAATGCAGTTTTAAGATTTCCTGTGAAGTTCTCGACCTTTTTCGAAGTTCATGAAAATGCCCTCAATTTATCAGAACTAATTCTTCAGGAGCATTGAAGTTATTGGTACTGCCTTGAAGCTCTTCAAACTTTCCTAATGTTCTCTAGGCTTCCCTGAATAACTACATTTCCAAACATACAATTTACCAGGCTTAAAGCTGAATAAACGTGATTTTAGCTGATTGGCTGTTTTGCAGTTAAATTTTTTTAAGTACTAACACCATCCCTGAAGTTTTTGGTACTCCCAATATCTGTAATATTTAAATATGTCCAAACAGATTCAAAATGCCGGCGCCGGTGGTGTAGTGGTAAGCGTGACTGCTTTCTAACATCCCGATGGGTCTGGGTTCAATCCCAGCCGAGGTCGGTGGGATTTTTCTGAGGCATAAAAATCTCTGGTCACGGCTTCCCTTCGGAAGGGAAGTAAAGCCGTTGGTCACGGCCCATGTGTGTTGAATTGAATGGGTGCGATATCCTACGCAGGTGTGGAAGCTGCCTTCCTCCACATTCGATTGCCGTATAACAAGTTCAAAGCAAAAGTTTGTTTTGAAGCAAAATTAATCCGTTTTTAATTTTAACATTGTCATGGTTTTCATTTGACAGTTGTACAATTCAATTCGAAAGTTTCAAATTTTAATAGGAGCGAGGGAGCAACTTTTGATTTGACAAATAACTGACTTTCGGTTTGAAAGCTAACGACTCTCTACCAAAAACAACCAACGCAAACTTTTAATTATATCGATGGATTTTTTAATTTTAGCAACGAGTTTTTTTGTGTGTGTATGTTTCATGGGGTGAATCGATTAGCTTGGAACCGAAGAGAGTACCAGAGCTGAGCCAAAAAGTTGAGCACGTTATTTCGGGACCTTCTTGTCTTAAGGCCCAAGCCCAATGACAGCGGAAGCGAAACGGCAGCGGAAAAGCCCGATCTGAGTAAGCCTACTTGTCGGATTGAAAACAAGTTAGAATCAAATCGACTTCGGTTAGGCATATTGACGTCATTTGTGACAACTGTCAAACTTGCCGTTTCCGTTCCGCTTCCGCCCACATTAAGTTTGGGCCTTTAGAGTTACCTCTACACGCTCACCTGAAAGTACTCATTAAATGAGTATCTTGTACTCATTTTTTGAAATTATTCAAAACTGTAAAAAAAATCCAAAAGCGGGTACTTTTTCCCCATTTTTGAAAATAACTCCTGCAATGAAAATGGATACAAATATACATTCAATTAATGTCAAAACAGCTATGTTGTCCTCGGTGTGTGGAAAACCTATAAAATCTGCCGGAAAATGAGGAAATTGACGAAAATTTTATTCAGTCTCGGAGAAGTACCAATAGACTAAGTGAATCCAATCATAAAATTCGGGAATTTCCCTGGAAAAACCTGGGAAAACATGAGACAAATTTTACTCATCGCTGAGTTCCTGCACTTTTGGCGATTATGAGTGAACTGCGCTCAAATTTGTATAGTTCCCATTCGCCGTGTACTGTACCATTTAAAGCAGCCGAGTAGCAGGCGCGTAGGCAACATGTTATACAGTGACAGCGGGCCCAGCACAGCAAAATAAATTATTTGAGCCCGGGACATGCTGCCTACTGTCAAACACTGCTGTTGGTATAGGCCTTGTCACTGGCCTGATTTAAAGCGAACGAGTGCGAGCAAGAGGGACACAGATTAGTAGGAAAACAAACCACCCATTCATCCATGTGTGCTAGATAGAGAAAGATGATTAAACGTCAAAAAGGTCTATATAGACGGTTTAACCAAGGGGGGAGGTGGCTGTCAAATACGAACAATCGTCGCCTACCTCGCATAACTGGTTCCAAACGTAAACAAGCCATAAGAAACCTACAGCGTTTGTTTACGTTTGCAACCACTTTCATACAAGATGATCAGTCGATCGTACTCACTTTCGTCCGATGTATCGAGTTGTCAAAAATTGAGTAAACGAGAAATGTCAAACTGAGTAAAAGCCACTCAGTCAGCAAAATCCTGGACTTGGAAAAAATGCCACCCTAATAAAAATAACCATAAAAGATAGCTTAACGACGTGTTCGGGGTATCATCCAAACCATTTGTGGGATAGTTTACCTATCCGGGATACAGTTCGTTTATGGTATTTGTTTATTAGGGAAGTCATTTCGGGGGTAACCTCATAGAAAATGTTACTTAAAACCGGCTAAAATGCCTTCAGGTTAGTACGAATTGTTTAGGGAAACGGTGTGGAACCATTTTCTGCTCCGATAGAATGAATCCGGAGCAGGCAATTTCAATTTCCTTGAATAAAAATCAACTATCTGAAACTATCTGTGACTATCTGAAAGCTAATGTAAACCTCGTACAACATATCAATATAACATCTCAGTGCGAACATTTCAAAGGGGCGTAATTTCATTTGTAAACAATGGCTTTAGCCGTCGATTTCTCGCAACAACAACAATAGATAGAGGAATGTTTCCTCTACCAGCTAGCATTGTTAAAATTTGAGGAGTGAGCTTTTATTTGCGACGGCTAAAGCAATTACACCAACAATCAATACGAAACTAACGATTTTAAATTGGCTCACTACTTGACTAGCCTATTGGTCCCAAGCAAACGATTAACGTACCCCATTCTAGTCGAAATTCTACTACTACACAGCGTTTGTTTTGATTCGCTATGAAAGTTTGACAGATAAAATTAGTATGTTTCGAGGGGTGAATCGATTAGCTTGGGACCGAAGTTGACAAAAAGTTGAGCAAGTTATTTCGGAACCTTCTAGTCTTAGAGTTACCTCTATGATTACACCCCTTTGAAGTGTTATGGCACTGATCTAATGATTCCAAAATTCCGAAAATCATTTTTCTATAGCAAGTGAGTGAAAGCTGGAAGCAAGTTTGGTCTGCGTCACTTTTCTATCATCAACTCTGCCACGAGATAATTGGAAAATGGCGGAAAAATATGTAAACGGCCTTGAAGTTCTCCGGAGATTTATAGAATGGTTCTATCATTTGGGTTATTCTTCATTTATGGTGAATTTTTTTTATAAGGGCGAACATGTTGCATTTCAAAAAGTTGCAGGAACGCCATCTGATCAACAGCTATTGGAGCTGACGAGAGCTTTAATTTCCACCTAAGAGGAAGAGGTGACAATTGGCTTGTTCCTCCTTTATTTCTATCTCTATCTTTATCTATCTCTATCTTACGCACATGAAATCGGCCAATCAGGAGCTGGTTCACGTTTGACAGAAAAGTGGTACATTTTCGCCCCCGTATTGTCACCTCTTCTCTTAGATTTCCACAATAGATAAAATATTCATTCAATATACTGCTCTGTAATAACATGATGTTTCGGGACAGTGTATTCCTGCGCGATTAAAATCCTCGATTAAATCGAAAACATATCTCGATCAACAATTGAAAAAAGCCTATCAGCTTTTGAAAACAACACTTTGTAAGCCCTTTCCTCGCAAACCGAAGGCCACCGCCCACGTAAATCAATGGCGTCATCGTGTAGAGGAAATTTTTCCTAATCGATTATCCTGTTGATTTGCGTAGGCGGCCTATGCTTTGCATGGAAAGGGCTTACATAGTTTTGTAAACAAAAGCTGATAGACCTTTTTCAATCGATGGTCGCGATATTCTAGTACCTTCTCAACTAAAATTTACCACATGGTACACATGGGGAGATAAACAAAAATAAAACTTTGATAACAACAAAAACGCAAATTGTCACAACACCAAAACATCTTGACTCATCCCCTCTTCATCGCCAGCTGATTTTGGAATCAACTTTTTGCGTTTATTAAGCGATTTATCAGTAATTTAATTAGTAATTTTTAGTTACATCCCCTAGAGCATATCATTAAATCAGGCATACAATGGGAAACTTGTTCGGTAAATCGAGCAGTAAAGCTAAAGTGAGCAGAGTAACTGAACACGACAAAGCAGTGCTGGTAAGTAGACGCGAAGCAGAAATCAAAAGTTCGATTAAATTTCGCTTTTATCCGCACCCAATAGCAACTTAAACAACAAAGAGACAAATTGAAACAGTACCAGAAACGGATTGAACTTCAGTTGGGGAAAGATCGAGAGATAGCGAAAAAATGTTTGGCGACTGGTCGAAAAGAGTGAGTAGTTTTTGAGTTTCGTACATCAGTTTTAATAACTGGCAAAATTTCAAATCTTAAACCTTAGACGAGCAAAAACGCTGCTTCGTAAGAAGAAGTACCAGGAAAAGCTCCTGTCCAACGCGGACGCTCAGATTGAAACGATAGAGAAACTAGCGTCCGACATCGAATTTGCCCAGGTGGAAGCGCAGGTCATCAGTGGCCTCAAGGTCGGCAACGAAGCACTGAAGAAGGTGAACGAAATCCTCTCGATCGAAGAGGTTGAACAGATACTGGACGAAACGAGAGAGAGCATCGAAAAGCAGCAGGAGATCGACGCACTGCTGAACGGTGTACTGACCGAGGAGGACGAAGATGAAGTGCTGGCCGAGTTGGAGCAGCTCGTTGGTGGCCAAGACGAGGAGAAGACTACCGAGGAAGAGGATATTGGCGAAAGGTTGCCCGTTGTGCCGGAGGATGAACCGACGCCCGAGAAGCGGCGGAAGGAGAAAGGTATCATATATTCGTTGATGAAGTATTATTATTACCTAACAACATTCTTGACTTCTAGATTCGGAGCGGTCTGGCAAGAAAATAGCCCTGGAGGCTTAAGCCAAGCTCTAGAATTACTTGGGAAGGTTTAGCGATGGATGCGGCCCGTTTTTATGCTGATGGCAACAAACCCAAACTATTTTGAATGCCTGCTTTTATGCGAATCGATGACTTACAGATTGGAATACTTGCCCGGATGGGGAATACTTTCATAGATGTATATGAGTCATTATTTTTGTTGTAAATATTGATAAACTCGATACGAAATATTAAAGAATGTTCATAAATATTTATTGTTGTCAGAGATAAAAATGACATATATACATTCCATTGTCCTTTCATTAGATAACCTATTTATATAGGATATTTCCAGACAGGTCTTTTCTCTTTCCGTTGATTAGAAGCTTACTTTGGATATGTTTGTACATTCATTCTCTGCGTGTAACTTCTCTCTTTCCACTTTACAATCTCGATTAATATCAAAACATGTTATTTACATTGCAGTTAGTTTATTTCTTGAATATTAATTTACGTAATGACAAATCTTTTGAAGAATTAAAAATATACACCAATATTCTGGTTTACGTTCGAACCATACTTTACATACAAAAAAAAATACGATTTGAACGGAAATGAGAATATAGTTAATAGACTGAATGTGGTCTAAATCTAGGGTGGCATTGCGCATCTCGATCCGAGATTTTTTTTTTCGTTTCAACCACATTTGGCATTATCATAGAGGTAACTCTAAAGGGCCACCCACATTAGATCCGTTTGCGTGGCGTTGGCGTAAATTTGACTAAAAGGTTCCGAAGAGACGTGCTCAACTTTTTGGCTCAGCTCTGGTACTATCTTCGGTCCCAAGCTAAACGATTCACCCCTCGAAACATAGGAAAAACCAATAACCCCTCATTTTATCTGTCAAACTTTCATAGCAAATCAAAACAAACATTGAGTAGTACTAGAATTTCGACTAGAATGGAGTACGTTAATCGTTTGCTTGGGACCAATAAGCTAGTCAAGTAGTGAGCCAATTTTAAATCGTTAGTTTCGTATTGATTGTTGAGAAGGTCCCGAAGAAACGTGCCTTATTTGTTGGCTCAGCTCTGGTACTCTCTTCGGTCCCAAGCTAGTCGATGCACCCCTCGAAACATAGGAAAATCCACGAACCCCTCATTTTATCTGTCAAACTTTCATAGAGAATCAAAACAAACATAGTGTAGTAGTAGAATTCCAACTAGAATGGGATACGTTAATCGTTTGCTTGGGACCAATAGGCTAGTCAAGTAGTGAGCCAATTTCAAATCGATAGTTTCGTATTGATTGTTGCTTTTACTGTGCATGCTCCAAACATAGAAATCAATCATTAATCACAGATTATTTTAGAACTACAGAATTGCCACGAAATGCATTGAGCTAATTTTATCCATTTTTCACATAAAATCTTCTCCAGCAGAGGTATCACCATAGAGGTAACTCTAAGACCAGAAGCATAGAGGTAACTCTAAGACCAGAAGGTCCCGAAGAAACGTGCTCAACTTTTTGGCTCAGCTCTGGTACTCTCTTCGGTCCCAAGCTAATTGATTCACCCCTCGAAACATAGGAAAATCCACGAACCCCCTCATTTTATCTGTTAAACTTTCATACACGGATAGAAATCTCCTTATACCTTTTGGCAAATTTCTATTGCTGATTATACATAAAATGTATAAGTCAACTAATAAGCAGACGCCTTGCAAAAAGTTAATGAAGATCATATGTCAAATGAAATGTATAAGCGGTCACATATACCTTTTATGCATTCTTATAGAACCTATGTGGTTTGTATTATGGAATGTATAAGGCTGATGTTTTGGCAAAAATGTATAAGTGAAACACATGAATACAATAATTGATTTTCGTTTCGTGTAGCGAATCACAACAAACATTGTGTAGTACTAGAATTTTGACTTGAATGGGGTAAAGTCCTCTAAGTAAAAGTATGGACGTCTGTCAAAAGTAGTTCCAATCGAACCGTCAAAATGCACTGGTTTGCTCGATTGGAACAACTTTTTTCAGTTTTGTGGTGACAGTCGTCCATACTTTTACTAGAGGGCTTTAGAATGGGGTACGTGATTCAATTTGCTTGAGACCAATCACCCTAATAAAAAATAACCATAAACGAACGATAACCCAAATCATTGAACTATTCCACAAATGGTTTGGATGATACCCAGAACACGTCGTTAAGCAAATTAACCATACAATTTTTATTAGGGCAGCTAGTCAAGTAGTGAGCCAATTTAAAATCGTTAGTTGGTTGTATCCATTAAAAATTTAAATGCTTAATGGCTTAGCCTAAAGTGTTGCCGGAACCTAATCAATTTTATGTTTCTATCTGGAAACTATTTCTACATCCACTATTGGTATAGCCATAGAGGTAACTCTAAGACCAGAAGGTCCCAAAGAAACGAGCTTAACTTTTTGGGTCGGGGGAGCGGCTCAGCTCTGGTCGAGGGGGCGACTCAGCTCTGGTCGAGGGGGGCGACTATCTATTCTCGAGTATTTATTCGCTAGTGTGAGATTTGCTGAGTATCTGGAATTAAGATATAGATGTGTTGCCCCCTCGGCTCTGGTACTCTCTTCGGTCCCAAGCTAGGAAAATCCACGAACCCCTCAGTTTGCTTTTTCTGCTGTACGTAACATAATGTGTGAGTGCGTCTTTTACATTTCCCCGAAAAGTGAACTTTGCCACGTAGGATGACATAAAATGACAACATTCTAGTACCCCATCTGCCGCGGTTGTCAATTTGAATTTTGAGTGACAGATCTCACACACACACGCACACCCACTTCCACAAAATTTGCCTGCTTTTCGCTGACTAGAGCAGAGTTTTTCTTCCACTCCACTCACAGGAGGCATCATTTTGGTGGCAAGACACACAACTTAGCGCAGGAAGGACGGCCGAACTACTCGCGGTTACCTCTATACAGTACAGAAAATAAGCTGACCAAGAAAAAGTTTTTCCTTCCTCTTGGCGTGTGTCGCGGAAAATAGGAAAAAAATCGCGTTCGACCGTGTCATCTTCCGAGGTGTCGTGTATTGGAGTAGATCGGAAAATTTTGTGGAAAGTTTTCGTACAATCCGTCGCTCGGGAGCGAAGAAGCGTTTAATTTTTTGCAAAAATCATCCCCGTCTGTCGCCGTGCGTGTATGTGGTGAGAGAGTTTGCGTTTTTTGGGGCCGCCGCAACCGAGAAAAGGCGAGCGAAGATTGCCTTGCCAGCCAACCAGCACCAGCAGTAGTAGAAGAAGAAGAAAATGTGATTTCTTTCGAGCGCGAGCATTTTTTCGTCTTCGTCGTCAAGATATTTTTTTTTTATTTATCAGCAAATTTGGTTTCATTTTGGTGATTTTCGCGTGTAGTTGATGTACTCGTAATCGTAGTGTGGAGTGCTTGCAGTTCATCTGTATTCCGATAAAGTCTTGAGCAGAAGGTAGTGCTTGCAAGCCTAGGAAAAATAATCCTTCGTCGTCGGAACTCAACCCGCTGGAAGAGGGAACCGTGGCTGGGCGAAAGGATAACGCCGGGAGCAGTGCTGGTGGACGATGCCAATGTTGTCTCAATTTCAAATGAACTTTCGTGCGTTCCTAGTGTTAGCATCGAAAATATGGACCTGCATCTGTTACATGTTCAACCGACAGGTTAGAGCGGTAAGTGTTGGCCCAAGTACGGGGTTTCGCCAATAATTCACATTGAACCGTACCCGCAATTATCGACCCCCTCTACATCAGAAACACTTCTCATAGACCGGTAGCAGCAACAGCAGTGTCAGAGAAGTTTGCATGCTTGGAGGAGAATGAACGCTTCGAATTTGCTTCGTTTCCACTCATCTACCATCCCCCCACATATTTTCATCTCCAATAGGAACAAATAATCACGGCAAGAAAGAATAAAGAAATGCTCCCTTGCAAAGTTTGAAAGGTAGTCAAATTTCGTCCTTGCTTCTCAGTAGAGTATTAGACGCGGCTGGGATGTGCCTTGATGCATTGGAAACGGTATGGTGGAACTGAAGCATCAAATAGTTATAAATCGTATATCGTGTGCATGGATTTCATGCACTATATTCTTCTGCGTTCATGAACAATCTATTTAGTCTTTTTAAATATAGAGTTCTATTCACTTTCATGCACCATCTCGCCCCAGTGACGTAAGTTAACGTCCCCAAGTATTGATAGTTTCGTGACAAAAGAAAACGAAAGTCGATCAATAGGGACATATGGTACTGGCAGGAGATTGCAAAAGAGACCGTATAATAATCTTTCATAAACCTACTACCTACCTAACTAATATTTATCATCAGTCCAACTTAACGAATAAAGTGAGTCAAAACAAACACAAGAGGAAACCTACCTGGTTGCTTCTTTCGACATTCTCTTCGAAGTAGCCCTAGTTCAATTTCCAATTCCATTCACTTGGCTATATAGTCATCATGTCATTACCAAACATGCTTGACAGAATGTAAACAAAAGTGTTTGATTTACCCGCTACCGACAGGTTCACCCTACTTTTTTTCCGAAGCAGAAATAATTGCCATCCCTGATTGAACACATTGAACAATCGAAATAATGTTCTCTATTTTGCTTTTGGACGATTTTTCTTCTATTGAGAAGCGTCTGATACATCGAGCACGTTTCAGTTTAATGTTTTTATCTTAGGTCAAAGACGTTCTGGTGGCGCCAAATGGTAAGCCGGGCCGGCGAAAAAATCTTACTGGAATGACTAGAGGAGAAAGTTTAAGCCTTCAGTTGTGACAAACGGAAACGGAATATTATTGTCCGTACAAGTTGTTTGAAATGCTGACGTAACGGCAGGTTGTTTAACCGGTTTCAAAGTAAAGAAAATGCCCTAACGTCAGTGTATGTTTGGTCATTGAGTAATACGATTTGAAATTGAATAAAAAAAATAGATTTTTTTAACGTGCTTGGTGATTTAGTCACCGAGTGTCTGCTCAACAAGTATTGAATCGTGGGTTCAATCTCCAGGCCCATCCACTTGAAATATTTTGTAGCCTTGATAAATTGCCAATAACATTAAGGGATCATGCATCAATAACGTACCATATGTTTGACCTATTTGAGGCCCCTCCCCTTCGTAGCGTATTTTACTATACCTAATACAGAACAAGTCTCAACTTTTGTTATCCTTCAGAACACCCTTTAAATTATGTTTATTCTTCTCATTGAATTCTGATCAGATTTTTTTTTTTAATTCTCTTAAAAAATCACCTGCTATTCTCAGGGTGTCTGAAGTCCCTGGAAGAACCTGGAAATACATGAATAGTCGCTATATTCATAGTTTGGCGGATATAATCTTAGCAGCCAATTGAGCTGTCAAATAGCGGAACCAATCGAGCAAATCACGACCAACAACAGAAAAGAGCACATCAGCTATTGCGAACAAAACTTCGGAAACCGTTTTCTCGTGATTCAAGGCTTGCCTGCGCAAACTAACACTATCTTTGGGTTGGGGAAAGATTCCCCTGTCCGATAATGCCGGTTATTTGCGTTCGATTGTCGAGGAAAGAATAATCAACGTTTTGTTTATAAAAGTTGATAGGACCTTTTCATTCGTTTGTCTACAATATATTGAATTGGTTCCACTTTTTGATAGATCGAAATTCTGTCCGCCAGACTGAATATAGCGGCTATAGAAAAACCGGGAATCCTCGAGGAGTATTATTTTTCCTGGAAAAATCTGGAATTTTCAGAGAATTTTGAAATCCTCAAGGATTTTATAAAAATTTGAATAGATTATGTAAAAGTACGTCAAGGAACCTTCTCAAGAATAACACAAAGTATGTAGAACTTTTGCGAATTTCGTAGCATTTTGAGGAGTTGCGTAAAACTTCATATAAGTGTAAGGTTTTTTTTAAAAAGTTCAGGGAATTTTGTAGAAGATCTAAAGATAGTTCAATAGACTTCTAGGAGATCTTAATTCGAAAAAGCTCCATGAACTTCTTGGGGGTTTGGAGAACTTTGTTAAATTTCAAGAAACTTTCCAGTTGTTCAAGAATATTTGAAGATGATAGGTGCCTTTCCAGAAGTCCAAAGATGTTCAGAGATCTTCGTAGAATTAAGAGAGATTGACAAAATATGGAATTTGGAATAAATTCAGGAAACTTCGTAGAAGTTGAGGAAATTTAGTAAAGGTTAAGGGAGTTTTGTAGACGTTCAGGAAACGTTGCATAAGTTACAGGATATTCTTTCAGACATCCTTTCTAGAAAGCAGGAAATATTCAAAAGATCTCCACTTAGACAAAGATATTAGTAAAGTTCTCTGGATGTTTTCCCAAGACTTCACGTTTATCAAGTTCTGAGGATCTCCAACTGTTTAAAAATTCAATGTTCTTTCAGGTAGGTTGTTTAGGAAGTACCGTAATCCGGGGTGAAATTAATCACAATGCGCTGCACTTCTTTTAATATTGTCACGTATCACATTGTCGGTGATAGATATCAAGAGAAATATTAAAAGTATATCATCATAAGACTCTAATGATTGCCTTGATGTGTTTTCCTAACAAAAAGAAAAAAATATTGCATGAATTTCAATTTTATAGGTCTGACGTTAAGTAGCATACAATATCAACATTCAAACAAACGATCATAGGACTGCAACTATTGATGTGGTAAGAAACGGCTAGCTCACCGGTACTCTTACCTGTCTCTAGGGCGGCTCATCCACTTATTCGGAAGACTCACAACCCAACACTAAAGCGAAGTGGACAACACAGTTTCCTAAGTCGACATGCATGGGCTCGTGTAGTTTCAAAAGAATAACATACAAAATAGATATCATTTTCTTAAATTTTATTGAGGGACATATCACACAAAGGGGATGGTACCGGTGCGGACGATCTGTAACGTTGGGGCCCTTGGTTACATGCGGAGAGATAGGAAGGAGGGTTCTGTTTCATACCTGTTGCCCTGCAGAGGCTTGGAAGGAAGAGTAGAGCTGTTCGAGGTTAGGTGCTGTCCACGAAAATCGATCGCAGGATCCTCGGATGTTGGCTGCAGCTCTACCTTAGCCCGCAAACGGATGGGAAACTCATCGGCATCAGTAACAATAAGCGAGGGGGAAACGATAGTAAGGGGGTCTCGTTGGCCACTGGCTAACCCGTCTCGTACGTCGGAGATCAGGATGATGGAAGGGTCTTCGTCGTGTTGTTGTACCGTTCTCCTGCACTTCTCACGCGGCCGGGATGTGGTTCTCCGTCCTCAAAAATCCTTGGGACACTTGATCTTGGCCGGCGGAGCCGGAGGCGTGTCGTAGTCACGTGTTCACCCAACCTACGACGCGGGGATGCTTCTGTTCTGTCCTCCCGGATGCTCTAAACTTGACTGGCGTGGCTGGGAACGGGTTCAATGTTCCGGAATACGTGGGGTAGCCGCACTGTCTGACCCGGAACCACAAGGATACTCAGAAGTCGTCCGTTCGTTCAAAAACCTGAAGCAGCTGGCTTCTGCCGGTAAAACGTGGCTACCACGCAGCGGGTAAAAAGTGGCAACTGCTGGCCTTGTAACACGGCTGGTTCGGTAACAGGAGAAACTCGCTGATCGTGTTCTTCACCGAGGTCACAAACGCGGCGGAATACACTCGTGGTCAGTCTCAAATACCTTTAATTTTCCGCACTCGGAGAGAAAAATACTTGATATTTTACACAGTTACTTCTTGACGTCTTCACTGGTCGGGCATCCAAAATCCACTGGCTGGTCTCCCCTTTTCCTTCCTCCTCTTTCCTTTCTCATTATCCATTATCTCGATCTCGATGCGGTGAAATCGCTTTTCGCCCGAAGCGGTGGATTAGCGATTATCCATATCCTCTCAAATTCGGCAATGATGAGGTAGAGATGCGAACAGTCCAGGCGTTAGTAAATTTTAATAGGGTTGTAAAATTAAGTTGCGGAGCTTTGCCGTCTTCTTTGTTATTTACATAAGTGAACGATGGAACAAACTAAGAACACGGACTTTATATTCGTGTGTTTGTTTCATCGTTTTATTTTCTTTTGGTTGTTATATGTTGTCCTAGATGCAAAGGTTCACAAATGTTTTTATTTTTGGTGCTGGTTGACTATTTGTAAGGATATTTATTTAGGTTTTAGTTCAGTTTGTGTTGAGTGTCCTTTCACCATTTTTTTGTATAGCCATGGGCGCCCTACAAATAGTTATTTTTTCATAATTTGGTGCCTCCTCGATTGTCACACAAAGCCATCGAATTTCAGGCATCAGGTCAGGTTGCCACTGCATGATGATGATAATGTTTACAGACTGCATATAAAATTCGTGAAAAATAGCATTAAATCATAATTTTCATCAAGCCTGCCTAAAATCCTTCCAATATAACATTCGAATTGAAGAAGAAAACGTTTTTACGATCAGACTGATGTGCATCTTTGACTTTTCCAGATGAACTTTCATAAGATATATTCATTTAATATCACGGCTCGATCAATGCTGCATCGTAAATATGATGTAAACGGAAGTAAATTGCTCAATTACTCAAAATAAAGATGATTTGTCATCTTGTTATCACTTTGAAGACCATTTAGCATCATTTATAGCATGTTTTCACTTCTGAAAAATGCAGCTACGCAGGAGGTAACCTCTCCATGTGGGTGCAAACTTGTTATGCATAATTTGCCATGAAAACATCTCCGATCCATACCGAAATAATAACAAATAGTTTTCAAACACGTTTTCTTACACGATTCAAGCAAAAGTTTCCACGGGAAATTATTAGTTTTTCTTTATGGACCGATTTGCCCCAAACAAGCGTCTGTTTTACTTGGAAAATTTGGAAGCTATCCTCCTTCTAGTAGTTCTCACTTCGAAATGTAGGTAGCGAAAGCTTGGAAAAGTTTCACTGCAAGACGCCAATTGAATCTGATGGAATCTTGAATGATGAATCTAGATTTTATGGACATGTTTGTACATTATCTATAGGGAAGATCCGTGGCTTGGTGATTTAACTATATTGTCAAGAATTAGCACTCCAGCAACTGAATTCCGGGCATAAATTGTTCATAAAAATAGCAGTACTAATAATTTTCATTTCAGCTTAATTTTGAGATTTTTAATTTAACATTTCTCAAAGTTCTAACAATCATCACCCAATTAACACATTTACAGAATGGTTAAAAATGTTTAAAATATTTGCAGCACGTAAATTTTCAAATTAAAAAACTGCTATTATTTTGAACAATTTTACCTGGTGTCTCACTTTCCGTCAGGTCCTTCCAAAAATTTAATATTTTGTAATCGTAAAATTGAACATATTTGTAGTTCTTTGGCTTGGCTTTGTAGTTCTTTCAGCTCAATTGATCATAAGTTAACAAAGTTACATCATGCCAAAGTTGACCATTTTGTATGAAAATCGGCATGCGCTGCTATTTTATCGAACACAGCTGTACATTTTAATGAAAAGGAAAAATTTCTACATATATCTAAATTTCTTTCTTTTCGATGAAATTTATGCCCGGAATTCAACTGCAGGATAGTTTAAATGCCTTGACTCATACAAAAATCGGTGTCTCTTGTGTATATTTTATGATTAAAAAGCTCGTTTAAATAATTTTATTTATTGGTTCCAAATGGGTATAACCAAAACTTCTTCTTCTTCTTCTTCGCATTTCAAGCTTATTGCTTTTCGCATATTAGCTTATTGCGTGCTCTCAACTTAGTGTTCTAGATGCACTTCCACAGTTATTAATTGAGAGCTTCGGATGTCAGTACCAATGCATGAATTTGTATATTGTGTGACAAGTACAATGATACACTATGCCCAGGGAAGTCGAGAAAATTTCCAACCCGAAAGATTCCCTCGACCGGACCGGGAATCGAACCCGCCGCCTCCGGCTTGGTAATACCGTGCCTTTACCGACTAGGCTATCTGAGGCCCCCTAAACTAACTTCATTAAAAAAAATCCCAATGCTTTTGTAAAAAAAAATAAACTATCTAGTTACAGACAGGGACACAATCATTCAAGTTTTGAGTTTATTCTTTTCGATTAGAATTAAAGTTAAGTCTTGATTGACTCCGAATGTTAGTTAGTCCGATGCATGGAATAAAAAATTGTTCTGCATAAGTGCTTTATAACTTTCTTTTCTCTTCAAATATCAGAACCATGACAAATTATAACCAGACTTTTCAGTATTTTTTGAAATTTTTAAATCTTAATCTTGAACATATTTAAGTCCTAAATGTATGAAATTTATTCTGTATTTTTGAAAATTCAAACTCCTAAAATTTAATTTTGGTTCCTGTCTGAGGGGTGCACGACGTTAGGCATACGGTCGTTAGGCATACGGACGTTAGGCATAATGTACGATAGGCATAATGGACGTTGGGCATAAAGGACGTTAGGCATAATGGACGTTAGGCATAATCTACCGGATGAATTCCAGAAGGATGATAATGGAAACCGTCTATTGATTGTTGACTTCGGTGACAATAATGAAAGAGCCTTAATTTTTGGAACTCATGAACGACGTCTTGAACAGGCAAAGTATTGGGTTACAGATGGTACGTTTGCCACAGTTCCTTGTTTGTTTCGGCAACTCGTCACTGTTCATGGAAGTATCGCTCCCTCACATCAGCAGACGGTTCCGCTAGTTTTCATTCTGATGACAACAAAATCAGAATCGTTGTATCGAAAAGTATGGCAGGAAATCCTGGAAGCAGCAGGTATGTTTTTTTGTTATTGAATGAAAAACCACAGAATTAACCATTCTTGATTTCATGAGCTGTTCTTTGGCATCATATTTTATTCAACCTTGGCTGTTTTTTTGTTATTGAATGAAAAATCACAGAATTCACCATTCTTTATTTCATGAGCTGTTCTTTGAGGAAAACCTTTTCTTCTTTGACTTTTGCAATATGTGTGTAAGAATATATTACAACAAATGTGTGATTTTTTTATTTCTAGATGCGATTGATTTCAAGATATAGTTAAAAACTAAGCTGAGTTTTCATTGTAAGATTACTTAACCACTATCGCTACTAATCATGGATCTAAGTAAATATGTAGATACGTCACTTATGATATGATAAATAATGGATTCCAAACTGTGCTTATTAAATAAACTATGTTTGTTTAACTTGTATCATTTTTTATTCAACGCTAAGCCTAATTTAAGCATTTTTTACAGGTTTACAGGTTAAGCAGGTTTCTAGAGTTGCACAGCAGCAAGGTATTTTATGCCTAACGTCCATTATGCCTAACGTATATTATGCCTAACGTACATTATGCCTAATGACTTTATGCCTAACGTCCATTATGCCTAACGTCCGTATGCCTAACGTCCGTATGCCTAACGTATTTATGCCTAATGGGGTACACTCCTGTCTGAGATATAACAGATGATGAAATAGTCAGAATCTAAAAAAAAGGTAGTTACAAAATTCATGGAATTATCTAACTCTGCGCATTTTCTTAAGTTTGAGATGGTTAAATTTATGATCATTGTTATGAAATAAATATAATACAATTTATTGTTTCACCATTAAAATAAAAGTAAGCCTCAATGTCATATTATTGGTCACAGAAATAAATTTACCCAAAAACAAGCATCTTCGCGGGTTTTTCATTTAACCGTAGTTTAGCAAAAAAAAAAACAACAGGTCCCCCTGGCCCCCTCCAGATAAATTTTCTAGCTACGTCAATGGAACTAATATGACCACCGTCCCAAAGAACTTCGTCACCTGAACAACTTTGCTCAAGACAACAACTTTCTATATGGTCAGGTTCACGAGATATTCTACGTTGAACCTAAATTCCATATATTATAGTGCCCGTCATAAGTAATATGAAAGTGAAGCGGCGCAGTCCCCAATTAAACCTAAATCAAATGGCCCAGGCTTGTTGGTCTAACCTAGTACAACAACTTTGTTGACGATAGTATATTTATATATTGAAACAAATGACCACAGTGAAAATCCCATAAGCTGTAGGAATCGGGCAATATGGATTGCTGACTTATATTGTTCAGCTTCTATTCTTAATCCAATACCAATACTGCTTTGAGTAACGGACAGTAACGGCTTGCATCTGTAATCAATCTTGCAATTGTCCAATCTCATAAGTAAAATCCATATGTTTTCGATCAAATCTTTTTTCGATCGTTGATTGCTATCGTGCTTCCTCCGAAACAAATTGAATATGTATACAAATATTGAACCATTAACATTAAATGTTATCAACACGTAAACAATAATATTGCTTCCCATATGTGCTCTCTTTCTCTGTCAAGAGTGCATACAGATAGAGAGGCGCATGGCATAGGTATGTTGTTGCTGCAGCAAATTCAGGCTCACAGTCTATTAAATAAAATAAAATGGTAAGGTGTAAATGAACCGCGGCCTCACGGCTTTTCTCCTATCATCAGGGCTACAGCCGATCTATCAACCCACAGTTGCGGCAGCACGTGCACGGTAGCAAATCTGCCGCATAAACAAAACAGTTTTAATCTAAAGCACTCGCTCGTCGTCCCTCCTAACTGCACTAACCTATCCTATCAGCATGTTTGTTTCCACACACCACACAACGCTTCTCGTCCTGCAAGCGAGAGTGGCGGCAAACTGGGTAGCTATACGTGCTGTACTGATATATGTAGATATGGTTGACGCTCATTTTTTTTTTCTGTAGTAGAACTACTACAACTGTCCTACTAGGTCGAGTGTTTTAATTGAATGAAAGCAAGGTCTGGTGCGATGTGCTGGGTGTACGTAGCAGGGGTTACTTATAAATGGTTGAGAACACCGCTAAGAGCGTATAAGTGCCTATGGCAGGACCGAAGCAGGGCAGGTGATATAAATGCCAATTAATGTCAGTTTTAGATTGGCACATTGTGAGCCTGCAGTCAATGTTAGTGAGAAACGATTAGCGCTAGCAAGTGAACGATAATGTTTTGTTTCGCTTGTTGGTTAGTAATGTCCGACTTTAAGCCTGTAAGGAATTCTGGAAGACGGATCCAAAATTTGATCTAAACTAGCTGTATAATTTCATAACTATGTAAAACGTCAACCACCTTTGCGCTGCGATATTAACACCGACTAACTTAACCCTTACAATTATCTGCCATAATCTAAATTCACCCTGTATGAAATAAGCTTTGCTTGCATACATCTGACATAGTGAAACAAATACCAACAAACCTTTTGCACATGCTAGTCTAGACATTTTCGTCTAATCAAACGCCGTTTCTCGGCTTTGCGTTCAAACTAATCAGCGGCTTTTAATCTAATCGCCGCTGTATCAACTATCAAGTTCAAGAGCTCTCCGGTCGGTCGGGGTGTGACAAACCGAACGGAAGCCCTAATGACTAAACGACAAAATCAAAGCGCACGAACTGCAAGCCAGCTCAATCAAAGTGAGTTCCACCCTCCCGGCAACAACATCAACTTCCCAACTAGGTAATAGCCCATCGAAGTGCAAAATCGCCTTGCTCTACTCTTGCCGCAATCATCATAATCGTTGTCTCGTGCGTCTCGCTGCATGTTTGGTTCATCGTATCCTATACTCACACACATGCTCAGCATAAGCAGTGTTGTTGATTTTGGTAAAGATGATATGCGAGCAGCCGCAGGTTTTCTGTAGATGTGTATGAAGGTTGATTTGTACATAGCATTTTTTTTTCAATTATTGCATTGCTCTTGTGTCGTATGGTTTTTTTTCCGTTGTCTTCCTCAAGAAAAGATTTAGTTTTCCAAGTTAAAGGGGTGGAACGAACAAAAAGTAGTCAACTCAAATATAGTGCATTTATGTTTAGCGTGCACTTTAAAAAATTACAATCGTTGATTTTCTAAGTTGTGTGTCTACGAAATCTTTTGGTTTTAGAATTATGCATTCAGTTTTTAAGATGGCTACTAAACAAGACAACCAACATTTCAAATTCGGCACGCGCATCATTACATTCAAACCATTCTTTTTTGAAGGCGAATTGACCTTCCTGGTCAATAATTTTATACTGCAACAAAAAATCAAAACAAAATATCAAAATGCGTACATTGTCAAATGACTTAATTTAACAATACAATAAGGTTGTGCAATACTAAATGGAAGGGGTCAACCGTGAAGTACATGAATTCGTATTTGGCAAAGCATAGAGTGAACTCAACAATATCATGTCTTCATGTGAGAGTAACCTGCCATCATAACATAGAATAGATGATTAATTTAGTAACATTATTTTTCTACACTTAATTTTGTGGTACTAATTTTTGCTTGTTGCACCCTTTATAAACCTTCGGACGGATGGTAGACGGTTGTGGGGAGGGATGCATTCTGAAAATAGCATACAAGCGGATTTTAAAGTTCAGGTGTGATTGGTGTTAATATTTTTGCTGCTACTAAACAATAAGAACGAAGACGCGTGCGAACTTTCGCCGTTCGATAAGTTCATGCCAAGTGTAACACAGAATTTGAATTTAACTGAGTTTTTAAAAAGCTGAGTTTTCAGTAATGCATTCAGTAGTTATTGCTTTAACTGAAAACTCCGTAAATCGCATTATCACTGAAATGTTTAAAACTACCGTTTTAGTCAGTAAAGCTTTGCTGTCTTTTTCAGTAATTTATTTATTCACTTTTTTGTGTTGAATTTTTCAGTATTTTAGTCAATAAATTCTTCAAAAACGTTGATTTACTGTTAGTTCATGTTTTTTTGTGGGTTCATTCGTGGTGATGGCAGGGTGATCAGTTAACCGAAAAATCTGGAAAACCAGGAAAACGCAGGGAATTCGGAGTCACCATGGAAAAATATGCTTCGAACAAATGTTTAGCAAGTAGTTTTAGCAAGAACTCTAAGGGGTTATCCATAAATAACGTAGCATATGTTTGATCCAGTTTAGACTCCCCCCCCCCCTTCCCCCTTGCAGGGCTGGTAGCAGGTCACTTTTTAGTGACTTGGTCACTATTTTGAAGCCAGTCACTAAAAAGTCACTTTTTATACCAAAAAGTCACTAAAGTCACTATTTCCCTAAAAATAGTCACTAAAGTCACTTTTTCACAAAATGTTTAAATTGAGTTCTTGGCACTAAGAAAGTCTACAGTAGTTTTAACAAAATATACATATCTGTTAAAAAATTGAAAATTTTCAAAAGGGTGACCAGTGAACCGCAAAACCTTAGAACACCAGGAAAACTATTGGGAAATGCCTTCAATTTCGATTTAAAAGAGAATTTTAAAGGATTCTAGGGCAGACACCAAGATATATCAGAGAAGAATACCAACGTACAGACTACGACATGTGTTCTAAGGACCGATTTCTTCATATGCGCTTAAATCTTAAGCCAGGTTTACCTATATAGTTAAACTTGGCTTAACACATACGAGCGTCGTTTTTGATTATTGTTTTTATATTATTAGAGACGCAAAATTCAGCTTCGAAACAATTTTGGAGATAATTTTAATGTAATTGAGAGTGCATTTTAACGAGAGTTCTGAGAAGAATTCTGTGATGATTGGATGAGGATTCTAGGTCAAATTATAATAAGAATTTAAAATTAGTTCTGAAATGGCTCTGATCAAAATTCCATGAAAATCCCGTGAACTCCAAAGATGATCTCTGCGGATAGTTCAAAAAGAATTCTGGGGTGATTACTGACGATACTTTCAAGAGAATTCTAAAGAGTTCGAAATAAATTCCGAGAAGAATTCAAATGGAATCGAATTTTGAGAGTTCAATCTCAAAGGAATTCTGAGAAGACTTTTAAAGTTTGTGATGGATTTTTGTTTTGAGAATTCTGAGGAAATACTATGGGGATTCTAAGGAGAATACGAATTGAATTTCAAATTGAATGCAAGGGAGAAGTTCAAGATTATTCTAAGCAGAAATTTATGAAATTTCTGAGGTTAATTGCATGGAAATTCTAAGGATGGATTTATGGAAGGAGCCTTCAGGGAGTTTCTAAAAGAATCAATAAAAATCGAAAATAATCTACTTTAACTAATCATGTGTTATTACTTCATGCGTGAATTTAACGATTTACATAGTCGGAGATGCTTAACGTCAAATATCAGACTTAAAATAGATATTTTATACGACCAAGGAGGGCAGTGTGAAAATTGTTTATCAAAGTAGAAAGCGAGCAAAGGACAATTTTGAGGAAGGTACGAATCGGGTAGTTGTTTACGTCAGATGGCCACTTGAGTGTGAAACAATCAATAGAACTGTTTCCGCACATCAGAGGTACATAAGCAAATCGGTGATCATCCCTTTTGCCAGTGGTGGTAGGGGGAAACACCCCTCACCATCCCTCATTAACGGATGAGCTTGGTAAAGGAGATGCTCTACCCTATTGGTACCTTCCTCAAAATTATCCTTTGTTCGCTTTCTACTTTCTATATACAAATTTTACATTGCCACACTATAACGGAACTATCAACTCTTTACTTTCATCTCCTCATCTATCGTACAAAATGTTCACTTTAATTCTGATATTTGATGTTAAGCGTTTCCAACTACGAAAATGATCTATTTCCAAGAATTTTTTGATTGTTCTGCAAAGAATTCAAGAATGCAATATTATGTTTGTAAAAGCTTATTTGCCTCTAAGTTTAAGAGAAGAGGAATTATTCTAAAAATGTTCTTGAGATCATTCTGAAGAAATTCTGTGAAAATTTCATAGCAAATATATCAAATATTTAGAGATTTCGAACGCAGAATCAAATTCAAGATCATAAAAATGGGAATTACTATTAGCTAGTCATCATGTATAACGTAAGCATAAGTAAATTATTCAAATCACTTCAAATTTTCTTCACAGGAGATTCCGTTGTGAGATTCGATTAAATTAGAGGAATTTATGAAATTTGATTTTAAGTTCCATGTCATAAAAAGTTTATTTCAATATCAAACAGTATTTTAATTTTTAATCTACCATATAAATGGTTACTTATTTAGTATTTACAAGTCACTATTTGGTAACTGCCCTTGTAACATATTTCGCTATGCCCAATACATGGCCGGTCTAAACTTCTGAAACCGCTCCCAAAATTTTCTTAGAAAAAATGCATACACCATTTGAGGTGTATGCATGTTTCCTAAGAAAATTTTGGACTAGAACTCCAATCAATTGTGTGACTTTAGAGTAATATTTGTATGTAGCTTTGTAGAATATTCCACAACGATTGTGAGGAGGATTAATGGATTCGTGAAAAAATACCAAGGAAAACACGCAAAAGCGCTGTTCCAAAGAAATTCTACGACGATTTTTTAGGGTCCATGCGCACTAGGGTGTTTCATTTTGAAAAAAGTGATGAATTTTTGATAGGCCACCCTCCAGTTCGATTCATAGCCCCAAAATATGAACCTGTGCAAAAAATGGTAAAGATTGATGAAGGTTTAGAGGTCGCGCCAATGATTTGGATTTTTTATGGAGATTTTGGTGAATTAGTATGGGAAATTATTGATTTTCGTTTACATTGCTCTAACTTTGGTTGTAGTTGTCCAAACGTTGAAAAAAAAAATATGTGGTTGTCATGACAATGATCAACAAGCCTGTTGTTGTTGCGATGAAATTGGCGTTGTTGCCTTGTACATATTCATCTGTCAATTTATCCTATTTTGCCATTTTTTCACATTTTTATAATTCTTGATACGCTGCAAAACTGAGCGTAGCAACTGTAGGCTTTTTGTTTATTGCCATAGCAATAACATACTAAATTTTTTCGACATTTGGACAAGTAGAAGCAAAGTTATAGCGATATAAGCGATTTTTTAAATTCTTCCATAGTAATTCCCATACAAATTTCAAATCATTGGCGCGACCTCTAAACCTTCATCAATCTTTACCAATTTTTGCACAGGTTCATATTTTGGGGCTATGAATCGAACTGGAGGGTGGCCCATCAGAAATTCATCACTTTTTTCAGAATGAAGCACCCTAATGCGCACCTTGTCAAAAATTTCTGGAGAATTTTAGGAAGAATTCCAAGTTAGGACCATCTTAACTATCCTTAGGAGCTCTGGTCTATTTTTTTATGGTAAGGGGCCTATTTTATTTTCAATTTTCAAATTCTACCTTCCATGAAATAAAAAGACCTTTTTCGTATGAAATTTTCTTTCAACCTGATTTTATTCTAGCATATCAAGCTGATCAATTCATTAGGTCCTAAGTTTTTTTCTTTTTCTTTATTTAACGTCGGTCTCTGTTCCGCAATCTAGTGCCAATCACCGACGGACATCGATTGCCATCCATTGACGCTAATCGAATGTGCAGGAAGGCAGCTTCCACACCTGCGTAGGATATTGCACCCATTCAACACACATGGGCCGGGACCAACGGCTTTACTTCCCTTCCGAAGGAAGACGTGACCAGAGATTTTTATGCCTTAGAAAAATCCCACCGACCTCGGCTGGGATTGAACTCAGACCCATCGGGGTGCTAGAAAGCAGTCACGCTTACCACTACACCACCGGCGCCGGATGTTAGGTCCTAAGTAACATGGACAGATTCTCTTCGTTGACTTTCTCTTTGCATCCTCACAACCATGTAAAGACATTCCCAGCTATTTTCAGCACACAAATCGATGAAAGAAACTATTCTCTAGTTAGAAATACGAAAAACACGACAAGAAACGGTTCAGTACCCAAGTTATTGAAGAAAATCGATCAATGTTACTTAGGATCTAATGCATTGTTCAGCTTGGTATACTCCGGATCATAAGTTTGGTGTCACACCAAAAAACATGCAAATGTGTTATATTCATATCTCTGTCATTTTGCGTCCAATATTTGTACTCTTTAGGTCATTTGAAAGGTACTGATAGGAACTTTCTTTGTAATGGCTCAATATAATTTTAATAGTTTATTGGAAATTCTATCTATCATGAAACTTTAGTGTAATAATTTATAAGCTACATAATGGTCTTAGAAGAGGGTAGGTAGATAATTCCGTTAGAGTACGGCAGTATGAAAATTGAATTGAAGTTCAAAATGAGCGAAGGGCCATTAATGCGACAGTACAAGTCAAACGCACACTTATTTACCTAACTCATACATGAATGGATGAGGAGACTTGAAGTATTTTGTTCAAATCTACAGGCATGCAATTTTCATACTGCCGTACTCTAGCGGAACTATCAACCTACCCTCTTCACACTTTTCTCTAGCTAATAAATTACCACACTAAAGCTTCATGTTAGATAGCATTTCCAACCAACTTTGAAAATCGCAAAATTTGCGTAAAACACTTTGAATAATTTGTATATTTTATAGACTAAAAGTTCACTCAAAGTTACAACCTTTTATAAGAATTGGGCTGGCTAAATTTTGAAATCAAAGTAGTACTTACCTTACCAATCAGACTAAGGCCTTGTTGTCCTCTGCTTCCGAAGAAGTCGTTTCCACTCTACTCGATCCATGGCCACACTTTGCCAGCCTCGTAGTCTGCGAAGGGTCCGCAGCTCACCTTCTACTTGTTCGATCCACCTTGCCCGCTGCGCGACTCTTCTTCTTGTTCCTGTTGGGTCGCTTTCTAGAACCATTTTCACTGGGTCGTCGTACAGCATTCTTACGAGGTGCCCAGCCCACCGTAGTCGCCCAATTTTTGCAATGTGGACGATGGATGGTTCTCCCAGCAGCTGGTGCAATTCGTGGTTCGTTCGCCTCCTCCACATTCCGTCATCCATCTACACTCCACCGTAGATGGTACGCAACACCTTCCGTTCGAAAACACGCGGGCACACATGAATCCCGCCTAGTATTGCCCCACGAACTCTCTTGCAAATGGTGACAGGCGGCGGCAGTTGCAGCAATCCAACTTGTCGCCCTATTTTTTAGATTGGGCATACGACACCTTCCATCCACTCCTCCGGTAATATCTCCTCCTCGCAAATCTTGGCAATTACCCAGTGCAGCGCTCTAGCCAGTGCTTCACCACCGTATTTTAATAGCTCACTTGGTAGTTGATCTACACCAGTTGCTTTGTTGTTCTTCAACCGACCGATCTCCTCCTCAACTTCTTGAAGATCAAGGGCCGGTAGTCTGTCGTCTTCTGCGCGTGCTCCAAGGTCTGTTGCCGTGCCACCTTCGTTTTCTGCTGCTTCACCGTTGAGGTGCTCGTCATAGTACTGCTTCCACCTCTCAATCACCTCACACTCGTTCGTGAGAAGGTTACCGTCCAAGTCCTTGCACATATCGGCTTGCGGCACGTAGCCTTTGCGTGAACTATTTAGCTTCTCGTAGAACTTCGGTGTGTCGTTTACGATTTTCTATCGCCTCGCGATCTCGGTATTCCTGCTGACGCTTCTTCCTTCGGAAAACCGAGGTTTGGTTGTTCCGCGCTTGTCTGTATCGCTCCACATTCAATCTCGTGCGGTGTTGCAGCATTCTCACCCGTGCTGCATTCTTCTCCTCTACTAACAGTTTGCATTCGCCGTCAAACCAGTCATTTCTGCGGTCCGGGATTGAAGTACTTAGTGCCGCTGCAGCAGTAATACCCATGGCGGAACGGATGTCCCTCCAGCCATCTTCAAGAGAAGCTGCACCCAGCTGCTCTTCCGTGGGTAGTGCAACTTCCAGCTGCTGCGCGTAGTCCTGGGCAACTCCAGCGTCCCGTAGTTGCTCAATGTTGGGTAGCGGCGTTCGGCTTCGATAGGTG
Source organism: Ochlerotatus camptorhynchus (assembly GCF_037179485.1). NCBI lineage: Eukaryota > Metazoa > Arthropoda > Insecta > Diptera > Culicidae > Ochlerotatus > Ochlerotatus camptorhynchus. The sequence goes on from NW_027040535.1 coordinate 239,155, forward strand.
TTATGCACCGTTAGTGGGCCGAATCTATGTTCGCACTGCGGTACGTGCGGATGTTGATAATGTCGGAGAAGAATTTCCCGTCGATTAGAACGTGATCGATTTGGTTTTCTGTGTGTTGGTCAGGTTATCTCCAGGTGGCATTGTGGATATCCTTGCGGGGGAAAAAGGTACTTCGAACTACCATACTCCGAGGGGCTGCAAAGTTCACGCATCGTTGGCCGTTGTCATTCCATACGGTATGCAGGCTGTTTGGCCCGATTGCCGGTCTATACATTGCCTCCCGTCCTACCTGAGCGTTCATGTCGCCGATGACGATTTTGACGTCCCGTTGCGAACAGCCGTCGTACACCTGCTCCAGCTGCGCATAGAACGCTTCTTTCTCGTCGTCGGGTCTCCCTTCGTGTGGGCAGTGCACGTTGATGATGCTGTAGTTGAAGAAACGGCCCTTAATCCTCAACTTGCACATCCTCTCGTTGATCGGCTGCCAACCAATCACGCGTTTGCGCATCTTACCCAGCACCACAAAGTCGGCTCCCAGCTCGTTGGTGGTGCCACAGCTCTGGTAGAAAGTAGCCGCTCGATGCCCGCTTTTCGATACCTTTAGTCCCGTCCAGCAAAGTTCCTGCAGTGCTACGACTTCGAAGTTGCGTGGTTGAAGTTCGTCATAGATTAACCTATCGCAGCCCGGGAAGCCGAGCCTGATGATATGCCTGATGTAAGCCAAGCAGACCTTCTATCACCTCTTGAAACATACCACAAATTTTTCACAATACATGGCGCAGTCACGCGTCAAACGGGAGCAACACAGAAACAGCAGTCTGGTACGCTTTGGACGTGTATCATTCTCGCAGACCGGTTTGAGTGTGTGAGTTTAAATTAGAAGAATATTTGTGATGTATGGGTGCCTAAAGCGTGCATTTCGCGCTGTGCACTTGGATATCTGATTGCAGACGAAAAGAGTAATGGAGAAAGAGAGTGCAAAAGCTCGCTCTCACTCTCTTGTCAGCTGTGAATCTCTCAATTACCGATAGTTGCGCCGGTGCGCCTGTCAAAACTTATGAGCTTCCGCTGGTTCATTCTGATAGTGTTGTTCTGATGAATAAAGAGGTGATTAATTCAAGTTTGCTACCCAAGGGACTCTTTGAATTTTCGCTAGATTTTGACACTGTTTTGTATCAAAAAATGTTTTCGGAAGTGTTTGACGGATATTCTTTATTACACTTCAGTCAAAAGAGTTGGCCTTTTGATAAAAACGATAATTCAAGCTGAACATTGCATTAGGTCCTAAGTAACATTGACAGATTCTCCCCGTTGACTTTCTCTTTGTATCTCCACGGCCATGTAAAGACATTCTCAGGTATTTTCAGCACACCTAACGATAAAAGAAGCTTTTATCTAGCATCTAATAGGACAAACACAACAAGAAATGGTTATGGGCTCAAGTTATTAATGAAAGAGAAAATCGACAAAGAGAATCGATCAATATTACTTAGGACCGAAAGCAATGTTCAGCTTGAATTAGTTAAGCTTTGCAATTCCTCCTACTTCGGTTAGTGCGAAAAGGGCCATACAAGTTTTGTTTACACAAGATGATAGGCACTTTAAATGTTACATTAGGTAGTGATTAATATAGTAATATAATAGTCCCTTTCATGGAGCATTGAAAAATAAAACAAAAACTAATATGTGGTGGTCAACTATAACGAACGAACAAAGTTTGGTGCACAGGTAAACAAATGAGGCACGTGACGCCTCTGCTTTTTCTCATAAATAGTCTAGAATAATTGTTGTTCATCTGAACAACTTTACGGAATACGGAAACCTTCTGTCCAGTTCATATGTTAATTTAGGGAAAACAATTCAACGTTATTGTCACATTACTGTCACTACCCTGTGAGTGAATTCTGAACTAAACTCTTTACTTTAGAATAAGTCTTGTCCATCTGATCCACTTTACCCTAAATGAAAACCTTCTATGTAGTCCATCTAAGGGCAAACAAACTTAAAATCCATCTGAACAACTTTGCCCAAGTCGGGAACCTTCTATCTAGTCAAGATGTTATTAGGGCTACAACTCAAAATGAATGACCCACTAGCGCCACTTTGTGAGCGAATTCTAAAATGCACTCTTTACCTTAGGAAAAGTCTTGTCCATCTGAACAAATGTTAAGCTAGGGCAAACAATTCAAAATTAATGTCACACTAGCGCCACCTGGTGAGTGAATTAAGAGCTGAGCTCTTAACCATAATATATATATCTTGTACATCTGAACAACTTTGCGCAAGACGGGAACCTTCTATCTAGTCAAAATGTTAACAATTCAAAATGAATGCCTCACTAGCGCCACCTGGTGAGTAAATTCTGATCTGAACTTTCACTTTAAGATTGGTCTTGTCCATCTGAACAACTTTGCTCAAGATGGGAACAATCTATATGAGAAGGATCTATAGATAGCGTTATATGATGTGTATATAAGATGGCGCAACTTGATCCTTTTCGTTTTAGCGCCATCTAGTAAGTATATTATGTCATACCTTGTATTATTGAATATCTTTGCAGAAGAAAGCAACATCCTATTTGGTTGAGATCTCGTGATATAAACATCTCTAACATCAAAATATGCCACTTCATGTGCATATTTTTTACAATGATCCCTCCCTAAGAGAGATCCACCCCTTAAAATAAACTTTGATAATGTAAACTGAAAGTACATTAAATTTACTTTACAATACACTACACATTTTAAAATCCGTCGAAACTTCGCTGAGATATTACAATTTGAATTTGGGTTCAAATTGACCTTAAGGTACAGACAAGTTTTTTTTTTTTTGACACAGACTAAGGGTTAAAATAAAATGCCATATTTTTTTTACCAGAGACATCAATCATGCCGGTATTTCGTTTCTTATCATATTGATCAGTTTATATAAAACCGGGAAACATATTTTGAGCTCCCGGGAATTTAATTTCCTAAATTCAATGTTTTAGCATTTTCAGTATCAGACGTTGGGGGTTTAAGCGTTAATGAACAAACAGTTAGGACTTATAAAAAAGGCGAGATAACATTGTCAACCTCAGCACCCCCTTCGAATGCTTCATTAATTTGATAACCTCATAATCGCTTTTCCGACTGGAGAGATATGTTGTTACCTTTTCCAACATCGTGTCTGCTTGTTGTTCGCTCAGGTATTGGCCCGTTGCCAACAATAATTAGACAGATTGTGAAAAAATTCCCACACTGTCTGCCCAAGTGCAGCAACACATACGCGAACTACCGCCACAAAAAAAAGAAAGAAAAAAGTATGGATTGTGACTTCTAGATAAAAATGCAACATGCATTTATCATTAATTCTTGGGTTTCTTTTGTCGTGTGTATGTACATGTATTATCACTGGATCGGAACAGATGGCCTCTTGATTTCTAGCTGCCGGTCAATGACCGTATTGCAGCGCTATGTGGATGATGTCCTCATTTATCTGTAAATATTGTCGTTACAGCTGAAAATGGGAAAACCCCACTAGCGAAAATCGCTTTTACTCTCGTTCCATACGTTATACATAGTGTCGGAAGTTGTGCGCTTTATAGCGCATCATTGTTCAATTACAGCACACTACTTTCGACACCATGTATAACGTATAGAACGAGAGTAAAACCGATTTTCGCTAGTGGGTTTTTCCAGTTTTCAGCTGTGATGGCATTACTTGCATCCTTCAAGCAATAGGTATTGTCGGAAGTTCATTGATTGACTATTCGCTCTACGCATCGGTTCGAATAATTGAATGTTAATGTGATATAATCACTTGTCATACGAACAATAAAACATCGTTCTACTCGTACGTACGTACCGAGTTTATCTTGCGTCCCGTGTGTATAATCAATACTAGGTACCTGTCCTTGCTACCTCAACGTTTCCTATTGGAGGAAGGAACTCCACTCATTCGCTCATTTGAATTCAAAGCTTACTTACGTTCATGCCGCTTGCAAAAATAAATCACTTGGCACGCTCACACTCGCTTGCTTCGTCTTTTTTTTTGTTCGACCCAAAAGTACCCACCGCAAATATAAGTGCTGCTGCTTGACCATTTTGCTTATGTTTCCTTTCTCATTTTTGCTCATCTTCTCATCATCCACGATGTTCGCCAACAAACAAATGCGAAATGGAAAAAAAAAATCCGTGTCTATGCCCCCTTGCAAATCTCACTGCCACTGCTGCCCCGCTGCTAGTTGATCTGAACACGAAATAAACTACCCCCCGTAACCAAATTCACGCTCAACCACCGCCACCCGCCACCACCGTATCACCATCACACCAAATGATTTGCCTTTTCTTTTCCTACGATAATCTGACTGACTTAGTTTGTACAGCATCAACCGGTGAAATATGAACTATTCCCGCTGTCGCCGGTGTCCCGGCACCGGCTCGGCATGGTCCAGCGCAAGACCCTGGTGTTGGACCTGGACGAGACGCTGATCCACTCGCACCATGACGCGATGCCACGGAACACGGTGAAACCCGGCACGCCGCACGACTTCACCGTCAAGGTCACCATCGACCGGCATCCGGTGCGGTTTTTCGTGCACAAGCGGCCCCATGTGGACTACTTTTTGGATATTGTGAGTATCTTTGTTTTTTTATTTGTTTGTTTTGGTTGGGTAGGGTACAGCTTTTGCTGTAAGTTGCTGTAAGAGAACAATACAGGAATCTACGATTTGCGTGGTGGGTAGTGCCGTCTACCCACCGCCATTTCTCAGAAATCTTTCAACCAATTGAGCTTATTTTTTGTATGTAATTAGGGCCACCACAAACTTAACACTCACAAAAAGTCAGCTCAATTGGTTGAAGGATTACTGACAAATGGTGGTGGATAGACGATGGACTTTGTTTCTGCGCTTATTGGTCATCAGATATCACAAATGTTGTTTTGCGACATCTATCGTAAATTTCCGGTACTTGTTAACAGAGGGCAGTGAAGTCAACAAACCTATCACAAATTACCAGCCCAGTGGCAGGCGCGTAGGCAACATGTTATACCGTGACAGCGGGCCCAGCACAGGAAAATAAACGATTTGAGCCCGGGACTTGCTGCCTCGCTGCTGTTGGAATAGGCCTTGTCACTGGCCTGCAAATTACAAAATCGAGTACCTGACACTGTAAACATGTTTGGTACCTCTAAATATGCATTTAGATTCACATCCGAAATCCCAATTTTAATCATACTCAACACAACAATTCTTCGAAAGCCCCGCTCCAATCAAAGAAAAAACGTGAAATCCCGCTAAGGGTGGAGATTTGAAATTATCTGTTGTGTCGAGTATGCTTAAAAGGAAGGACTTATAGTGTCGTTCTTAATGTATAAATAAGGGTACCGACAACTTTTTCAGTGTCAGGTCAGGTACTCTACTTTGAAGTCTGTGAGTAAGAGAGATATCACAAATCGCAATACATGGCATGTTGCAGGGCTGGTAGTGAGTCACTTTTTAGTGACAGTCACTAAAAAGTCCCTTTTCTTAAGGCCAAGTCACTAAAGTCACTATTTCTTGTAATCAGTCACTATTTTCAACTTTTTTAGCGTGAATTTATTTCAAGATTGATCATTCTTTGCTTTAGGCGTTCAATCGTCTTTCTCTATCTACAGGGTGTCTATTCATTTTTCTAAATAAAATTATCTGACTTTTCCAGGTTTTTCCAGTATTTTAACGGATAAATTCCAGGTTTATAATAAATTTTTAAATGCGTTAAAAATAATCTTTTTTTTTTGTAGATCAAAAACAACAGAAGTTTACCCAAACGTTTTTAAGACATGTCAATCAGTTTTAAAGAAACAGCTTTACAATCAAATTCATTGAATGTTGAAGTTTATCACTTGCTTAATTTCTCACTTAATAAAGTTGTAAAAAACTTCCCCAATTTGAGTAATTCCAAGATCTAAAAGTATTCAATATCTTGAAGTTTCGTATTGCATGTACAAGTGCAAGATATTGAAAATTTTCAAAGTGCCAGAATCAAGGAAAAAAATAAATGATTTATTTCAAGTTCGTAGGAACTTTGGCGAATTAATGAGTAATGAAAAGAAATGATGAGAATTTCAGTGAAGCTCCATAAACAAACTGCGGGAACATAAGGGAAGTCAATACGCTGAAAATATGGGGAACTTTCTGGAAGCTTTAAGAACCTCAAAGCTGTTCTTTTAGCATCCGAAAATTTATGAAGTTCTAGAATTTCAGAGAACTTCACAGGTGTCAAGCGAACTTGAGAAATATAGAAAACATGAGGGGTATTGTGCAATTTTGTAAGAAGTTCTAAGTACCTCAGAAAAGCTAGATCTAGAGATTTTTTTGGGGAAATTCAGACCTTACGAGCAGTTTCCAGACTTTTAGAGCAGTTTGAATATATATAATCGTAAATTTAGAAAAATTCAGGACAGTTCCATGATATGCTGAAAAAAAGAGAACCCCTAAGATGTTCCGAGAATTTCAGGGAAGTACAGAGTCCTTCAGAGAATTTATGAAAACTTCAGAAATATTTCAGAAACTTCACAGAAGTTCAGAGAATTTCAGGGAAATTTAAAGGTTTTTACGGGAATTCCATTTATTTCCGGGCAGCAGAACCGAGATCTTCAATAGAACATCAAGACAGATTATATAATCAAAGGGTAGTTCAAACAATTTCAAGAAAACTGTAAAATCCTTAAAGAAGTTGCGAGAAACTCAGGGAATCATGAATATATATCAAACAAATTGCCGGATTATTAAACAAATTTAAAAAAAACTTCAGGTAACCATTGATAAGTTCAGGGAAAATTAGGGACCGCTTATAATGGTTATAATAATTAAGGGAAATTGTCGAAACTTCAAGGCAAATAGTTGAATTTCAGTAAAGTCGGGGGTTCTTAAAAAATACTGAAAATTCAGGGCAGTCTAGAGAACGTTAAAGGAAATTAAATAATCGTTTAGGCAGTTTAAATACCACCAGGAAAGTCTAGACTATTGAAGAAGTTTTAAATAAGTGTCGATAATTTAAGGGAAGTGAACTTCAAAAAAATCTTGAAAACTTCAATGAAAATCATAGAACTATATTAATTATTTCGTTCTAATTCCATGAAAATTGCGGTAGCACAAAAGTTCCAGAAATTTATAAAAACTTCGAAAACTTCACAGAAAGACTGTCGTCTTCACAAACATTTCGAGAACTTTATAGAAATCTATGGAGTTTAAGGAGAGATCCGCGAACTTCAGGATTTTTTATGAACATTGGGGAGGCCAGTTCCTTTAGTTTCAGAAAATTAGTGGGAAGTTAAATCAGTTCCCAGATTTTCGCTTACGTTCAGAAGCTCACTGAAGCTTAAACATTTTAGGGCGGTTCAATTAAATTCAGCGCAATACAACAAGATTCATTAGAAGTTTTGAGAATTTCAGAAAAGAACAAAGAACCTCAGAGCAGTTCCGTTAACATTAAAGAAGTCACATAAATTTTAAAGAAGTTTAGAGAACTTCAGCAAATTGTTAAACGTTTAGAAGAGATCCATGGTCATTGAAAAAAATTAGGAAACTTTAGGAAGTCCTAAAAAGTTCAGGGAACTTTAAGAATTTGATTTGAGAAGTATTGTGAGTCTCCAGGCTATTTTCTCAAACTACAAAATAACTTCAAGGCAGTTTCATGAACTTCAGGAAAAAATTGGGAACTTTCAAGTAGTTCTGAAAACCTCAAAATAGTCCATTCCATATTCTACGGAGATTTCCATTGAAATATTCCTCAAAATTTTGGTGAAGCTATCCTCCGAATTCAATTTTCTTTTAGTTTTCCTTGGAATTCTCCACAATAAGAAACTCTTTCGAAAGATTCTCCGAATATGCATTGAATTCATTTCAGATTTCCTTTTCAATCTCACTCCTTCCCTTGGGTTTCTACTCACATTGAAAGTGTCCTAAGAATTAATTGGCATTTCTCCTCTCATAATTTGTTTGACAAACTCTCCTGAATTAATTTTCCGAATTCCTGTGAAGATGTCCTGGAGTTATTCTCAGATTTAATTGTAATCCTCCCTTAGCATTTTTAAAAAAAATCCAAGGACTTATGCTCCGGATTCGTTTTCTCCCACAAACTTTATGAATTATGCTCAGAATGCCCTTGGAATTTTCCTCTGAAGCTCCTCAGAAATTCCTAAGAGTTTTCATTAAAATTTACTTTTAGGTCACTTTTAAGTCACTATTTTTACAACTATAAGTCACTATTTGATCCCTTATTTCTTCAAAATGCTCAATTAAATCACTATTTTTAACAGCAGTGATCGCTACCAGGCCTGCATGTTGAGAAATTCAGCTCGTAAGAGAGAGAATTGCATGAGAGACAAAGTAGTTTACTCTCTTGGTAGTAAGAGGTAGTAAGTAAATTGTATGGGAGTGAACGGTTTTAATACATTTTACAGTAAATTAACAACTATTATAATGTAAAAGTTACATAGAAGGTAAATATTTACTCTATGTCCTTGATCGAATGAATTCTTCATCACTGCTTTTAATTATGGATATATTGATCTGTTATATGTTGCTTCGATTCACTTGGCTATAAATTTTTTTATCCGAATTATGAAATTATTGGATGCTTCAATGATATTGTGGTGTGATACCTATTCACCACTCATTCTGTCAAAATTGGTTGAAAAAGATCCTAAAATAAGTTCTAAACATGCGTTTAACCGACTTGTTCACTCGTTTAAGTTGCCTAGAGATCATATTTAACCATCGGTACTTTTATTTCACTATTTATTGTTGAAAAAAAAAACTTTTGTTTACATCCATATGAGCGGTTAATAGAGCCCTACAACGATCAAGGGTTCCCTTCACCGCTCACTCCAAAAATAAACTTAAAATAGATATTACTTCCAATATTTCATATCAAAGGCGAGTTCAATATCTAATACCTTAATAACTTACAAGCCATATAACGCGTTAAATGGCCAGAAAAGATAGACAGTCCAAAAAGTAAATATTTCCACTACGACATGAGCGGTGAATGAAAACCCTGGTTACATGCACTAATATGTCTTGAATACAATTTGGATGTTTTATGTTTTAGCTGTATTCTTATGATAATGATCTTCAAGCTAGTGCAAACATATGCTTAATATACTTATCATAAGTAATTTTACTAACGATGTGAACTTGATTTTGGTCTAAAGTGAGCGATGAACGGGCACCACACAGTACTAGTTCAAAATACGCCCAGGCTGTAGCTGCAGACTACAGGTTAAAACGCAATGTATGTCGGGACACAATCCGTTCCGCCAAGCGTAAAATAAGAGATGACTTAGTTGAAGATGCTAATTTCAAATAACAGACTAAAGTGGTAATTTTTATACGATAGATGAGGAGATGAAAGCATAGAATTGATAGTTCCGTTAGAGTAGAAAGCGAACAAGGAAAACTTTAGGAAGGTACAAATCGGTTTTGATCATCTCTCTTTACCAAACTCCCCCGTTGGAGAGGGATGGTGAGGGGTATTCCCTCCGCCACCACTGGCAAAAAGAGATGACCGTGTCGGTGGCTCAAGTACCGACGATGTGTTTGAAACAGTTCTATCGATTTTTACCGCACTTAAGTTGTTATCTGAAGGAAAGCATCCAGTCGTAAGTTTGGACATTGCAGCTATTGTTACATCTACCAGAGATGACTACAAGAACGGATTAAGCAGAGACAGCACAACTTCCGCATAAACGCCTTGCAAGGGAAACGCACATAATCACGTTTTCTCGACTACTTTTTCGAAGGGACGTATCAGCTTTTGTAAACAATGGATTTGATCGTCGATTTGGCGTAACTGGTAGCTCGCCCACACATTCTAACAGTACCATCATATAGGGGAAATTTTCCCCTACCTGATAGTGGTGGACCAGTTACGCCAAATCGACGATCAAATGCATTGTTTACAAAAGCTGATACGTCCCTTCGAAAAAGTAGTCGAGTTTTGTTCTACATGATATTAGATTCCCTTTCACAGATTTCAGAATAGAGTACCTAACCTAACCATGCCCCGCCTTTAGAAAATGAGCCCCAATCGTGTTAGGCAGTCCAAATGTACGAAGTAACAATCAGAACCCATCAGTTCAAACTGTACATATGAAATTTTTTTATCTCTGATTATCTTAAATACATGAAAGTAAATTTGAATGGGTGTGTTTGAATCACATACAATGATAGAAGAGCAATAGTTTTTTATCGAGTAACTCGTATGTCTACATTTGTTACTTAGGACCTTTTGAAAAGTAACACGTGAATTGTTCGCTATATTCAAATTGGAATTCGGCCATTCAATTTTCTATAGGGCGTATTCGATGTCTTATCTTTCTAGCTTTGCCTCCCTAATAAAGAAAACTTAACTTAACTTATCTTTCTAGCTAGTTAATCTTATCAGTCTTTGGCACAGATAAGAAAAGTTCAGCGTGAATTATGCTATTCATTACGAGAATCAAGCTGATGATTGTGTTGCACCATCACGGTTGACGAATTTGTTCGGTTTTCTCACTCACAGTCCTCACCTAGTGATAAGGTTGATAAGCATTATCGCTCTCGTAGGGGGTACATTCATGGTTGTTGCTTTTTGAGATACTCGATAAACTAGCTTTTACTTTGATTAAAAAATAACATTAGCTCGAAATGTAAACTAATGCTCGTAACTTTCGCAGGTATCGCAATGGTACGATCTAGTCGTTTTCACCGCCAGTATGGAAATCTACGGCGCTGCGGTCGCCGATAAGCTTGACAATGGTCGCAACATTCTGAAGCGTCGCTACTACCGACAGCACTGTACGCCGGACTTTGGCTCGTACACCAAGGACCTGTCGGCAATCTGCGGCGATCTGAACAGAGTAAGCATTGTGCAGATGATTTTGATTGGCTTAAAATAAGATTATCGTTAAATTAAATTTTTTTTTCCACTCTTGCCAGATATTCATCATCGACAACTCACCCGGTGCGTATCGGTGTTTCCCGAACAATGCAATACCAATCAAATCCTGGTTCTCGGACCCGATGGACATCTGCCTGCTGTCACTGTTACCTCTACTAGATGCGCTAAGGTTTACCAACGACGTACGGTCAGTGCTGTCGCGGAATCTACACCTACACCGTTTGTGGTAGCAGGTAAGTTGGAATTCTACAATAAAGGGTTTCCACAGTTAAATTGCATCACTTTAACAAAGCTGTAACATTTTGCCATATGAAATTAATTTTAATGAGAATTTGGGTGAGATGGCCTCGCGTGTATTGTTTACACTGCGTGAGTTTCATTGTGAAATTTCTTGTAGTTTTGAAAATGGAATCGCAGGAACAGCGCGTGCACGAGAACATTTTGCACACTTACCTCAACAACCCACATCTTTCGCATCGAGCCATCGGAAAGATGTTGGGAATCCAACAATCAACTGTTTCTCGTGTCATAAAACGTTCTGGAGAACGTTTAACTGTGGATCGGAAGCAAGTGAATGCAAGAAAAAGTGTTCTATACTGCGTTGAAGTTCACAAAAGAGTGGTTGCTACCTTCAAAGGCAAACCCAATTATTCCGTTAGGGATGTCGTGCAGAAAGTCAAGAAACCTAGCAGGACTACGTTCACTCAAGGTTCAGAAAGCATCAAACCGCAATGAACCACAGAATAGAACAGCTAGAACGCGGGCACGTAAGCGGTACACACAAATATTGTTGACAAAACCACACTGCCTGTATAAATTCAAATTCCGGGAAATCAGTATGTGACTGCGAAAGACAAGTTCGATATTTCAGAGTCCCTCAGGAAACAGCAAGTGTCGAAGTTCCCCAAGAAATTCATGATTTGGCAGGCGATTTGTTCGTACGGAAAACGGAGCAAGCCTTTCGTAACAACAACAACCGTAAATGGCCCAAGTCTACATGAATGAGTGCCTGAAGAAACGACTGCTTCCGTTTCTCAAATCACACAACGTTCCTACAAGCCGGTATAGCCGGATCTAGCCTCTTGCCACTACTTCAACGACGTTATGGAGTGGTACAAGATGAATGGGGTCAATTCCGTGCCGAAGGATCTCAATCGATACTAGGCTATAATGAAGCACGAACTCCGTAAGCACTAAACTAAGTTTGGAGAAAATTTGCAGGATTTGTGTGGAAAACTGCAAGTTAATTCTAAGGAGAGTTTTGAGTAGAATTCCAAGAGAATTCTGAAACGATTGCAAATTACATTCTTAGAATTATTCCAATGGGAATTCTAAAGGAATTCTGAAAAATTGCAAAAAATTGAATTCCGAGGAAAATTCTGATGAATACTGGCGTCTTTAGTGAAACTAGTCTATTAGTATAAGACACTGAAGAAGAAGGCTGCACATTGTAACCAAAAGGCATGTATTTGTCAAGGATATGTAGTTAAAGTAGTGCAATTAAATGTATGTATGTTAATCGTGGGACGTCCCTTAGCTCAGTCGGTAAAGGCACAGCTACAAAGCAAGACCATGCTGGAGGTGGCTGGGTTCGATTCCCGGTCCGGTCTAGGAATTTTTCGGGTTGGAAAATTTCTCGACTTCCCTGGGTATAGATATAGAGTATGATTATACTTGCCACACAATTATACTAATGCAAAATGGTACAGGCATCGAAAGCTCTCAATTAATAACTGTGGAAGTGCATCTAGAACACTAAGTTGAGAGCACGCAATAAGCTAATATGCCATACGCAATAAGCTTGAAATGCGAGGAAGAAGAAGAAGGTGTTAATCGCACACTGTACATATGTGCGGTGTACATTGCTCTTGACATCGAACTTATCGAAACCCATTGTCGGTCTGTTTTCGCCGTATGCAACTCCAGTTGATGAGATAATTGTTCTGGGTGACTTCAATCTAGCTGGTGTTTCGTGGAAACCATCTCACAGTGACTTTCTCTATCCAGACCCTGTACGCTCTGTATTTCATACAGGATCAGTTAGCCTTCTCGATAGCTGTAGTGCGGCAACGCTATCTCAAATCAATGACGTAGTTAACGAGAACAATCGAAGCTTAGAGCTCTGTTTCGTTAGCGCTCAGGACACTGCTCCAGTTATATCCACGGCATCTTCTCAACTAGTAAAGCTAGTTCCTCATCATCCTCCTTTGGTTGTCACTGTCCAAGATAGTCACGTTCGGGATTTTGAAGACATTTCCACAAACGTGTCATACGATTTTCGAAAAGCTGATCATAGTATCATCGACGTGCTGTCTAGCATAGACTGTGGAAGCGTCCTGGACCCTGATAACGTTGTCTTGGCGTATGTCATTGACAGACACGTTCCAAAGAGAGTTCACCGAAAAGGGTCACACCTTCCTTGGCAGACGAGCCAATTGCGAAAGTTGAAATGGACCAAGCGAGCGGCACTAAGGAAATTCACCAAGTATCGTACGTTGTCGCTGAAACATCATTACGTTAGGCTCAATCATGAGTTCAAGCGAGTTAGCCATCGATGCTATTTGCGATATCAACGTGGGATTCAGAGTAAACTAAAGTCACACCCGAAGTCCTTCTGGAATTTTGTTAACGAGCAGCGCAAAGAGTCTGGCCTACCATCGTCAATGATGTTCAACGAGGAGTTGCTTCCACCTCCCAGGAGATCTGTCGCTTGTTTTCAGACAAGTTTGCCAGCGTATTCTCTGATGCGATATTAACCGACGACCACGTTACCCTAGCAGCTAGTAATGTACCACTCTCCGGTCAAGCGTTGGGTGCAATTTACATCGACGTCGAGATGATTTCCACTGCCGCACAACAACTTAAGTCGTCCTTCAACCCAGGACCCGATGGTGTCCCATCAGTATTTCTGAAGAAGCATATCACCAGCTTGCTGACACCGTTGCAGCATCTATTCCGCATGTCCATCTCGAGTGGTATATTTCCATCTTGTTTGAAATTTGCACATATGTTTCCTGTTCACAAAAAGGGAAACAAACGGGACGTGGATAATTACCGTGGAATCACATCGTTGAGCTCAGTTTCGAAGTTATTCGAGTTAGTCATCATGGATCCCCTGCTCTCTCATTGTAAGCAGTATCTAAGTAGTGATCAACACGGCTTCGTTTCCGGTCGTTCTACTACCACTAATCTACTTTGTCTGACATCGTATGTCACGGAAAGCATGACAGGACGGGCTCAAACAGACGTAATTTACACCGACTTGTCGGCTGCATTCGATAAACTGAACCATGCAATTGCGATTGCTATGTTAGATAGAATCGGGGTAAATGGCAACCTCCTGCGATGGTTTCGCTCTTATCCCAGCTGATGGTAACCGTTGGTGAATGTCAGTCTGCTACTTACCCAGCCACGTCAGGGATACCTCAAGGAAGTCACCTAGGCCCGTTGATTTTCCTGTTGTACTTTAACGACGTGAATCTGGTCATCGAAGGCTCTCGTCTATCGTATGCAGATGATCTTAAAATCTATATCCGGATCCGTTCTATCGATGACTGTCTTTTCCTCCAATGTCAGCTCAAAGCGTTTGCTAACTGGTCAAGTTGCCCGAATGGAGGTCAACCCCGCGAAGTGTTCAGTTATCACCTTCACTCCCAAGAAGGAACCGATCATGTTCAATTATGTACTTCAGGAAACAACTATCAGTCGTGTCAACCACGTAAAAGACCTGGGAGTTATTGTAGATTCCCAGTTAAAGTATAAGCAACACATCTCGCGTCAAGATCTTTGGGATTCATTTTCAGGATTGCAAAGAATTTTTCCGATATATATTGTCTCAAATCGCTATACTGTTCCCTGGAGCGGTCCACCCTGGAATATTGCTCTACAGTATGGAACCCAAACTATAACAATGGTGCTGAAAGAGTTGAGTCCGTTCAGCGTCGAGTTCTTCGATTTGCTCTGAGGAAGCTGCCTTGGAGAAACCCTTTTCGTCTACCCAGTTATGAAAGTCGATGTCAACTGATTGATATGGAGCTTCTACGTACTCGGAGAGACACTTCGCGGGCCCTGCTCATCGGGGGGGGGGTAGAATTGATTGTTCTACAATCCTGGAGAAGATCGACGAGAACGTCCAACCCCGAGCGCTGCGAAATAACGCTATGTTAAGATTGCCTCAGCATCGCACTAACTATAGCATGAACGGTGCTATAGACGGCCTGCAACGTGTGTTCAATCGAGTTTCTTCAGTGTTCAATTTCAACCTGACACGAGAGATGCTACGCCGGCGCTTTTCCCGTATTTTCTCTGACGCAGTAAACCGTTGAATGACCATGTTTTTCATTGTATTGTGTATTTTAGTAAGCTGGACTATGTATTTTAATGTTATTCACTTAAAAATCATTGGGGCTACACTCAGTCTGTTGATGTAAACTAATAAATAAACTAAAAAAAAATCAATTTTTCCCCGAATTACTAATCCTTCTCAATTTCTAGGATAGCTCTATTGAGAAAAATTCCTGTTGAATACTTTCGAGAGTTTTTAAAGTGATTTCTAGGTGTAATCCATGGGGATTTTGATTAAATTTATGGGATCACTGCAATAGAATTCCAAAGGAATTCCGAGAATAACTCCATGGAAATATCGAAAGAATACGTTCCGAATATTGAGGAGAATTCCAAGAGAATTTTCAGGAAAATTATTTGGGGAATTCCTACGTAAGATTACTCACCTACTTTGAAAATTATTTAGAATTTGAAGAGAATTGCAGAGTGAATTCAAAGAGTATTCTGCAGAGAATTTCAACTGCATTAAGGCCTGTACTCGAAAAAAATGCACCAGACAAAAGCAGTGGCGTCGCCCTAACCTCAATCTACCTGTTCAACAACTCTCAAAACGTAAACAAACAAAACAATATTGGTTTCAATGGATACAAATCAGTGAAATTAGAAGACCCTATGCCTTTTGAAACTGATTTGAATGTAAACATGACCTTAAATAACGTTTTCAAAGTTGTTGAACAGGTAAAAAGTGAGGTTACGCGACGCCACTGGACAAAAGTGTTCGCCAAAAATTTAGTTTAAGTCAGATTTTCTTGAAACGTTCAGGTAATGAACTAATACATATGGATTATGTTTCGGCATAATTACTTTCTTCAATTTCCTTTCCATCGCTGAAAGCCCGCACCTTTCCCTTAAGACCCCTCATTAAATTTTGTGCAATGGTGGAGCCGACCTTTTTGGTCACTTTCATCCATTCTTTCTTCAACTCCAGCTCGTTCTTAAACACCTTAGACGATTTTCGAACTTTGGCCTTCATTATGGCCCAAAATCTTTCCACCGGACGAATCACTGGTGAATTTGGGGGGTTGGCGGTTTTTGGTATAAAAACAATGTTATTGTCTCTGTACCAGTCCAACGTCGATCGCGCGTAATGGCATGATGCCAGGTCCGGCCAAAATAATGTCTCGCCTCCGTGGGATCGCAGGATAGGCAATAGACGCTGCTGGAGGCACTCGGTGCGGTAAATTTCGCTGTTGATGGTACCCATTGTGATGTACGGTTTACTCAGTTTACCGCATTGGCATATGGTCTGCCAGAGCAAGTATTTTTGACGAATGTGTCCACTTTCTTCCTCCTTATGTCTTTCGGAACATCAAACCGTTATTTGGCAACGTAGAAGTCGAGCCCCGGTATCTGCTTTGCGTCTGCCTTGATGTAGGTTTCGTCATCCATAACCACACACATCGGTTTCGTTAACCACTCTCGACACCTTCCGGGCCTTCACAGGGTCAGCTGTCTTCGATTTTCTTCCACTTCCAGCCCGCCGCTCGGTCATCTGAGACTCTTTAAACGATTTTACCACCCGAGACACAGTTGTATGGGTGATTTCCAGTTGTCTTCCGATCCATCTCATGGTCGCAGTCGGATTTTCTATGACGGCGCGCAAAATTCTCCGACGATTTTCTTCTTGTTTCGATGACATCTCAATAACCACTGAACCGATTGGTATGAAATTTTGCACATGTAAACAATTCACTCCAAACTAGTTATACCCAGACTTTCATCAATTTTCACCCACGGATAAAAAAGTTACACACGGATAAAAATAGTGCATTTTTTTCCAGTACAAGCCTTATGATGCAAATGAAAATATCAGAGAGTGTTCTAATTCTGAGATGATTCTAAGACGATGAAGTCCTGGAAAAACTTGAAAAACTCAGGGAATTCTCTTTACCAAATAAGTAGACACCCTGCCGTGCGAACCGGGAATTGGATTGGAACCTTACAGTATTCCGTTGTACTTATATCAATCGAATTCTGTTGATATACATTTTTAGTCTAAATTAGAAATGTTCCAGAGTCTGGCACAGGAATATTTTTGATAATTATAGAACGTTAAAAAATTTTCATGTCACAAATTGCAGAAAATGTCTACATTTCTCACGTCCATAGAGGATTTTTCTCACATAGGGGAAATGGATGTAATGTCGGCCTAAAGCCCCTAATTTAGGCCCATACATAAATTCGACAATCGACTAAATTTTCAATAGAGACCAAAAATATCCATTAGTACCGTCCCAATGACGTGTTCATCTAGATACAATTGATAAATAGCAGATTTTTAGCGATGGGCCCAATCTTAGATCCATAGGCCAACATTAGAGCCATTTCCTCTATCTTGTTGTTAAACTTATCTGAAATTTGTACCACCATTATCTAACTGTTTTCTAAGACCAGGATTTTTAAATTTGCTCTCAATCAAAATCCCAGAATATAAAGAATTTTTGTTAATCCTGGATCTTAAATTTCTTAGTGTTTGAATTTGCTATTTTTTTTTAAGAATTTCATCTCTTCATATCTTGGTTATTTTTTCACGGATTTGCTTAGGATCTTTCAAAATTACTTTTAATTTCAGGATTTCTCTCAATAAGCTTATGATTCTGTCCGGTATTCTATAGAAATTTTCTCCTTAACAGTCTCGGAATTCTGTGCAGAACACTTTAGGAGTTCCTTCGAGAAAACTCTTGAGATTTACTCTTAATTTATCTTCGTATTCTAAATAATTCTCGCGATAATTTGTATAATTTAGAATTCGCTTGGAATATGCCTCGACTTCTTGATATGCGATTTAGAATTAAGAATAATGCATTCTTCCAAAATTTCCTTGGATTTCACCTCAGAATGCATCTCAAATGCCTCAGAATGCAAGCAAATTTCTTGGAATTACCTTGGAATTCTCTTGAAACTCTCCATAGACTTCTCTCGGATTTTTGTGTTCAGAGTTTTACCCAAAATAGCATATTTTTTTTTATCATTTAAACAACATTTTCTTTAAAAACCTGAAAATCTTCAGTTGAAGTCCTGGAAAAACCTGGACTAGCAGTTAAGTCGCCAAAGTCACGAGTTCAAATTTCATCTCCGTACAAGTCACGACTACAATAACTACCTATAATCGAAGACAACAAATCAAGAAGACTGGAAACTTTGCCAGAATCCTAGCGACAGATACAATGGCGCTGCGCTTGAGTGAAGGTGGAAGCAACGCATAAACAAATGAGCAAATACACAAACCCTTCTTCTGAGGATGTAGTCTTAGCTATCAAATTCGTTCGAAGCATTTACCTTTAAGCGACAGATGACGCGATTGTACCTGTCTCATAGCGTTCGTATGAGAAAATGGAAGAGTTGCCAGTCTTCTTGATTTGTTGTCTTCGCTATAATACAAAATAAAGCCTGGAAGAGAATTTTATGTGGCAAAATGAGAAGACACCCTGCCGTTGATAGCTTCCGCTGATAGATAATGATTTGCGATGAATTTACGGTAGAAATCAGTGTTTACGTTTGCAACTTAGGTCCTTATGAAAATGTGCTGCCGAATTTTTAAGTGGTTTTTTTTGGCGGTTAGTTATAAAGATTAACGGTTAGTTATAATGTTAGTTATATAGGCTTTCAGTCTAGCATAGAGGTAACTCTAAGACTAATAGGTCCCAAAGAAACGTACTCAACTTTTTGGCTCAGCTCTGGTACTATCTTCGGTCCCAAGCTAATCGATGCACCCCTCGAAACATAGGAAAATCCACGAACCCCTCATTTTATCTATCACACTTTCATAGCTAACCAAAACAAACATAGTCTAGTACTAGGATTTCGACTAGAATGGGGTACGCTAATTGATTAAATTTGCCAATAGGCTAGTCAAGTAGTGAGCCAATTAACGCTCCGAACACTTGCAATGTTTGAAAAATAATAGCTCAGCCATTTATTCACGAATCACGAATTTCAAATCTACTGACGTCATTTGAAAATTCATACTTTTTTTTTTTTTAATTTTTCTTTATTATAGAGATTTTTAGCCATATGGCTAGTTCATCTCTTATCACTTTTTTTTTTTTTAATAATCCATTTATTTGTCAAGGCTCAAATGCGTTAGCTTTGCGGAGCCGAATATTTTTTACATTATTGTGTGTGAATATAATTTTCTTACAACTAATGTTAGTAGAACGGGGGCCGATTACTCGCGGTTTACTCGAGATTAGGGATTACATTTATTGATCATTTGGAGGGAGGACAAGGGAAAGCATTTTGAACTAATTTAAAACTTAAACGTAAAGGATGACTAAAACACAAAACACTAAACACATAAATCAACAGCTTTAAGAAAGTCGTAAATAAGCTTCATAAAGTCGATATCACGGCAAGCCAAGACGTCTCTAATTGGCTTAAAGGGTTGTTTTCCTCGGACCCTAAGGGAATCACACAGAACGGATCTCGCCTCACAATGCAAGGAGCAGGACCAAACAACATGCTCGATGTCGTGATAACCGTTTCCACAGGTACATAAGTTGCTGTCGGCGAGCGTAATACGGAAGAGGTGGGCGTTTAACGAACAGTGATTGGACATGAGCCTGGACATTACACGAATAAAATCACGACTCATATCCAACCCTTTGAACCAGGGTTTGATCGACACCTGTGGGACAATAGAATGTAGCCATCTTCCCAGATCACCATCATTCCACTTTTGTTGCCAGTTGGCGAGGACTTGCTGACGAGAGATCGTGAAAAATTCGTGGTAGGCGATTTGTCGCTCGTAAATATCGCCTTCCATAGCGCCCACCTTGGCCAGCGAGTCCGCTTTCTCATTGCCCGGGATAGAGCAATGAGAAGGGACCCATACCAAGGTGATGACATGTGAGCTGTTTGATAAAGCACTCAATGACGATCGTATTTCCTGGAGGAAATACGCCGAGTGCTTCATCGGCCTCATTGAACGCATAGCCTCCAGGGAGCTTAGGCTATCCGTAAAAATGAAATAATGGTCAGGTGGAAGTGAGGCAATACGCTCTAACGTGTACGATATAGCTGCTAGTTCAGCAACGTATACCGAACACGGCTTTTGAAGCTTGTATGAAGCGCTATGAAGATCGTGGAATACTCCAAAACCAGTGGACGCATTTATCACCGACCCATCTGTGAAAAATCTCTTCTCGGTGGGGACGTGGCGGTATTTGTTCGCAAAAATAGTTGGGACAATCAGGGCACGGTGAGGCTCTGGAATTCCTTGAATCTCCTGCCTCATTGTGAGATCGAATCTCACGGAAGAACCACTGAAATGATGGGAGACAGCGCGATTGGGGTTGAACGAGGAGGGGCCGATGTCCAGAGTCATGTACTCGTAGTACAAGCTCATGAATCGTGTTTGAGGATTCCGCTCTAGCAGCTTCTCAAAGTTTTCGATCACCAGCGGGTTCATGACTTCACAGCGGATGAGGAACCGGAACGATAAATCCGCAAAACGATTTGTTAAGGGGAGGACGCCCGCAAGAACTTCAAGACTCATGGTATGCGTCGATTGCATACAACCTAGCGCGATTCGAATGCAACGATATTGAATCCTTTGGAGCTTCAATATGTGCGTCCCCGCCGCCGATTGAAAGCAAAAGCTACCGTACTCCAAAATCGAGAGAATGGTGGTCTTGTAGAGTCTTATCAGATCTTCCGGATGGGCTCCCCATGAAGTGCCGGTAATGGAACGAAGGAAATTGATTCGCTGTTGGCATCTCTGCCTCAGATACGCTATGTGTTTTCCCCAAGTGCACTTGGAATCGAACCAGACACCTAAATACTTAAACGACATGCTGTGAGTGATTGTTTTACCCATAAGTTGAAGCTGAAACTGTGCTGGATAAAGCTTCCTAGAAAAAACAACCATCTCTGTTTTCTCCGGAGAGAATTCGATACCCAGATTCATTGCCCAAGTAGACATCTTATCCAAGGTATCTTGCAATGGTCCTTGCAGGTCCGGTGCTGTTGGTCCAACCATGGAAACCACGCCGTCATCTGCAAGCTGCCTTAGCGTGCAATTTTCGGCCAGACATTCATCAATGTCTTTGACATAGAAGTTGTACAGGAGGGGACTTAAACATGAGCCTTGTGGAAGACCCATGTAGCTGATTCGTGCAATTTCCGTGTTGCCATGAGAGAAGCTCATTCGTTTCTCGGACAACAAATTAAACAGGAAATTGTTGATAATCGGAGAAAGCCCACTCGCATGGAGTTTTTCCGAAAGGATGTCGATGCAAATAGAATCAAACGCCCCTTTAATGTCCAAGAAAACTGAACCCATCTGCTGTTTTTCAGCATAGGCTAATTGGATTTCAGTTGAAAGCAACGCAAGGCAGTCGTTCGTCCCTTTGCCCCTACGGAATCCAAATTGCGTATCTGAGAGTAAGCCATTCACCTCGACCCACTTGTCCAGACGAAGAAGAATCATTTTTTCTAACAGCTTCCGAATACACGACAGCATCGCGATGGGACGGTACGAATTATGATCCGAAGCGGGTTTACCGGGCTTCTGGATGGCGATAACTCTCACTTGTCTCCAATCATCCGGAACAACGTTGAGCTCAAGGAATCGATTGAACAAGTTCAACAATCGCCTCTTTGTGACTTCTGGGAGGTTCTTGAGCAGGTTGAACTTGATTCGATCAATTCCCGGAGCTGAGTTATTGCATGAAAGAAGAGCAATTGAGAATTCTACCATCGAAAACGGGGAGTCCATGTCATCGTTTTCCAGCGGCGGATCGCGAGTGTTGCATCGGACCGGAACCGAATCGGGACAAACCTTACGCGCGAAGTCGAAAATCCACTTGTTAGAGTACTCCTTGCCCTCGTTGACCGACGATGCCGCGTTACGCATTCTCCTGCCGACATTCCAGAGTGTTCGCATGGAAGTCTCTCGCGATAGCCCTTCGACGAACCGACGCCAGTAACCGCGTTTTTTGGCCCTGACCAAGCTCTTAAACTTTTCCTCTAGCTCTAGTGGGAGGACGTTTGCGAATGGTAGTGCCAGGAACAGGCTTCGTTTGTGCTTGAAGCGCGCAATCCACTATGAGCCGCGATAGGAAGGAGTACTCATCCAACGGAGAGAGAACGTCGACCGATTCTGAACCGTCACGGACCGCGTTCGCGTATTCTTCCCAATTCAAGAGCCACATGTGAAAAGGGCATACAAGCTTTTTGTAAACAAACCTTTGTAGGCCCTTTTCTCGCCAACCGACGGTCGCCCACGCAAACCAGCAATACCATCGGGAAGAGGAAAGTGTCCCGTGCCCGGTGATGTTAAAGGTTTGCGTTCGTGTCATATGGGTGGCGAGAAAAGGGCATAATAAGGTTTGTTTACATAAAGCTTGTATGCCCTTTTCACATGTTGTTCTGGAATTGATGTTTCTCGTGAGATCGTACGCGATGTTGATTGGACACTGTGAAGATGAACCGTTGGAAATCGAAATTTTGATGGGCAAATGATCACTACCATAGGGGTCTTGGATTACCTCCCACATGCAATCCAATGATAGTGAGTTCGAACAGAGTGACAAGTCTAGTCTGCTCTCTCTTGCTGGAGGTTTGGCTATTCGAGTTACTTCACCGGTGTTTAGAATGGTCATATTGAAATCGTCGCATAGGTCATAGATGATGGTTGAGCGGTTGTCATCGTACAGCTCTCCCCAGCCTGTACCGTGGGAATTAAAATCCCCTAAGATCAACCGCGGCTCAGGTAGCACTGAGCAGATGTCAGATAGCGCTCGCCGAGAAACAGCCGTTCTCGGAGGGATGTATAACGAGGTAATACTGAAGGTTTTACCTCTAATATTCACCTGACATGCGACAATTTCAATACCTGACACTGGAGGAAGGTCGATTCTGTAGAATGAGTGTTGTTTGTTGACCCCTAGGAGCACCCCACCGTACGAATCTGCACGATCGAGACGGATAATGTTGTAGTCGTGAAGAGAAAGGTTAACATCTGGAGAGAGCCATGTTTCGCAGAGAGCAAACGCATCGCAGTGTATGTTATGCAGTAAAAATTTGAATATGTCTAGTTTTGGTAAAATGCTTCTACAATTCCATTGAAGGAGAGATACCGTATCATTTTTTGGAAAATTATCCATCGAAGGATACGAATGAAGCAAGGAGGGGCCACTTGGAAGCAAATTGCTTCAGAAAAGGTTTCACGATTGGAAGCATCATGTTAATGATGCTCCGAAGAGGGTCAGTGATGTTGAACAGATCGAGAATGCTGTCCACAATTCCAGAAAGCGTGAACATGGCGTTCTGCTGTTCTGGTTGCAAAACTGGGACATCTGGGGTTTTAGATGTTCCCGGAAGCCCCGGAAATTCTTTGTCATAATCGACAGGCTTAAAACCCGGTGGATTGGGTTTCGGTTTATTTCCGTGACCTCTTGATTTATCCAAGTGGGCTTGGGAGTCAGTTTTTTTAGTTTTCTGCGAGTCATTCTTGGATCGCTTCCTTGAAGGACCTTTGAAAACAAAAGGACTTCCGTCATTGCCCTCTGAGTCAGTGTCGTCCTCGTCAACTGGGAGAAGATTGAACGGATTATTGTTTTCTTTTTCCGGAGTGATTTTGGGAGGAGGATTGAAAGTCTTCAAGATCTCCGCAAAGGAACGCTGAGCGCGCGCCTTCAGAGACCGTTCAAGTTTTTTTCCTTGCTGTTTATACTTCGGGCAATCTGCGAGAGGATGCGGAGGTGCCAAACAATAAACACATTTAGGAGGAGCACCACAAGCACCCTCCGCATGCTTCTCGCCGCACTGATCGCATCGTGGCTTGTTGCCGCAGAAGGCGGCGGTGTGGCCTAATTGTTTGCACTTGGTGCAGTTCATCACCCTTGGTATAAACAACCGCACAGGAAGTCGAACCCTCCCAATTCGGACGTAATCTGGCAGAGTCGATCCGGAGAAAGTCACTCGAAACGAGTCAGTCAGCGAATAGATTTTTTTTGTCCCGTCGAGGGATGCTGACTGCATTTGGGTGCAGTCAAGAATCTTGACTTCTGGAAGAACGGGGTTCTTGAAGACACCAACCCCCCTCTTCAAGAAGTCATCGCAGGTTAAACTAGCTTCGGTGACCACTCCTTCGATTTCCACGTCACGACTGGGAATGTAAACGCGGTACTCTAACGTAAAAAGCTCGCAGGCAACAATCTCATTCGCCTGCTTGCGGTTACCAACAGTGACGCGCAGTTTGTCTGGCCTCACCTTCAAAATGTCGGTCACTGACGAGAAACGTTTGAATAGATCTTTTTCGATCTGGTTAACGTTAAGCGGTTTTTGTTTGGGTCGGAAAAAAACAACCCATGGGCCTGTCGAGGCGTCTGGGTATGACTTATGGCGTGGGGCAGTTTTTGTTTTCTTGGCGGGGTTAGGCGGAGTAGGGGGAGACGGTTTTGGCGGTGTGGGGGGAGAGGGATTAGGTGGGGTAGGGGGAAACGGGTTTGGTGGTGCGGGGGGTGACGGTGCTGGTGGCAGAGATGCCAGATCTACGGAAATCTCCGTAGATCTACGGATTTTACAATTTTTTACGGAAATACGGATCCGTAGGCAAAATCTACGGAATTCGGTACAGTTTCTACGGATTTTTTCTTCAGTATCCGTCTCCCTTCAGAATCGAATTTTACAATCTAGAGTATAATCTGATTCTGAAGGGAAAGAAGTATAAAGTAATATACCACCGTTTTCTTGCTCACTTATCCGCTTTTTGATAGAATTGGCGTTGACGGCGACTCTGTAGCTTTTATCTCCTATGAAATATCCGGTAAGCAAACGTCAGACTGTGCGTGAAACTCTTCACTCCGGAGAAAGTTCCCATAACATACTGTAAATCTTTGCTGGAAGAGAAAAATTTTCGACGGTGCCGTGTGAAGGCGAATCAAAGTCGTGTCGGTCGACCGTAGTCGACACATTTTCTGTGATAATCGACTGCCTTTGCTTCCGACACTTGCAAAACAAGCTTTCAAGTAACAGTACCAATGTCGATGTGCGGTATAAGAGGTGAGGAGAAAGGGAACTAGTGGACTCTTTCATTCTGACGGTGTTCTTATGCAACAGCAGACGTGACGTCACGTCTGTTGCTGCATAAGAAGACGCGAGAACGAAAGAGTCCACTAGTTTCCTTTCTCCTCACCTCTTTTACCGCACATCGTACCAATGTTATACGACAGGCCCTGTCATACGACACTGTCATCGAAGGCCGTAACGAATGTATGTATTTGTGTTTTTCTCATAATAAGAGCTGCTGATGTGTGCTTGTCTGAATTCTGAAAATAGCAAGCAACGATGTCCTAGTTATAAAATTTCTGATCAGAAATGGTTTAATTGACACCAAATTAAGGAATTAGAACGAAATCACATGTGTCATATGAAAGTTATTTGATAATTTTCTTTTTGCTCGAATGTTGTTCTAGGAAACTACGGTTAAAACGTGGCTTTCTTATTAGATTAGGACACCACTATACCGCCGCTACGGGATCGCAATTGATCAGATCGCCATAGATGGTCTTGAAATCCCTGCAGTGGATCCTCACATTGAGCGGCAAACCATTGCCGTGGATAATGAGACAGAATTGCTGCTTGGGCAACAGGAAACGCTCCTTTGGAATAAGAACAAATGCCTGGAGATCACACCCGCGCAAAACAGGGTTCATCTGTTATTAATATATGACGAGCACGGCGAAGAGATAGCTTTTCCTGCCATATGTTTTGACCATCTACGGAAATTCAAGCCAGGGATTCGGATGACATATTTCATGATGGTATCCAGTGAAACTCGTCGTCAAGACAGGCGTGTGGGCAAACCACAACATTCGTTGTACATGAAAATGAAAGTTCTACGCCTTAGAGTTTCCGAAGGCTTGCAATGCACTTTTGAGCGAAATCTATCCTTCCTCAAATCAATACCGAATTTAGTACAGTATTGGTAACAAAGGAAGATAAATTTGTTCACCATGAGCGACAATTGGGAAAGCCTACGAAGTTCCTCACACTTAGTGCAAATGAGATGAAGTGGCCCCATTTGTTGAATCTCCTACATTGTCAGGACACAATGGCAATGACTTAACAGATCCTATCCAGGAATTGACTGCACTACAAAGAGCAACTCTGGTCAATGATGATCCAGTCACGTTCTGTGTGTACTTCAACAAGCTGGTTGATACGATTGAGTTTTAAGCACCTTGGAAGTTCTCACGCACACATCTTGCTATGGCTGAACAAGGATCCCCGGGAAGCAATCAGTGAAAGTATGCCAAAAACTACAGGTGCAACAGTATCATGGTATTCATGCCCTTTTCAGGGCCACCAAGCTTTTCCGAAAGAGTTAAATTTCTGAACATGTCCCAACTAAAATTCATATCAAAGCTTCTTTTCAGGGCAATCATAGTCATACTAAAGAGTATAAACAGAGAGAACCCTGCTTAAATTCCTATTCCTACACAAAACACAAGTCCTGCTGTAGTTAACAAATAACATTTATTAAATAAGACCACGTAGTCCGACGTCACCATTGTGTACAACCCCAGAGGGCTGTCGCTAGTAGTTTTTCAAAAGTATTTTCATCGATTTATCATGTAACGTAAAATATCACCATAGAACTAAAAAAAAAATATCTCCTTCGGCTAAAAACAATCCGTAGAAATCCGTAGATTTGTATAAGTCTACGGAATTGCATAGAAAACAATCTGGCATCTCTGGCTGGTGGTGTTGGTGGCGATGGATTAGGCGGGGTAGGAGGAGATGGGGTAGGCGGTACGGGCTCCGGTGCTCGTTTTCGCCTGGGCCGCTTCGGGATGGTTCCGGTGTACTTCTTCACCGTGGCTGACGTTTCCACGTCGGACAGTTCGTCTTCAGTGGGAAGGGCAGGAAGGGTATTCCCCCCGCCATCACTATTACCATCCATTGCGGGGCAACTGCCACCGCAATAGATACAAAACAACTACACACAGGGACAAGAGAAAAAGAAGAAGAAGAAGAAAATATTTGCGTGGGATGGGAGAAAGGGGAAACTAAAACAAAGGGGCAATAAATAAAACTTATTCGCTACTTAACTACACCGGCACAAAGTGTGTGTGTGGAAACGCTGTTATCACGTGGTGCGTTGGTGTTGGTCCACGCTGCTATCCGGTGGTGATGGTTGGTGTTGGTGGGTCGGCAAGCTGGTGATACGACACGCTTCACTATCACTTGCACACCCTCGCGACGGCGTGAAAAAATGATGGACTTGACGACGCCGTTAACTCCGGTGATGGATTACCGGGATGAATTAAAGCTGGATGGTAACTCCAAGGGGCTCGGCCGATGGAATTCCACTTCCTCTGTTGGACACTGGTCACTTGGGGCACCCAATGGGGGGTGAAAAAAACCGCTCGGGCGGAAAAAACACCGAAAAAAACTAGATGCCGCGCAACTGAAACCGGGACGTTGTTAACCGACTGAATGCTCAACTAGGAATGATCTCTTATCACTTCATACTTTAAAGTTTTATACAGTATCAATAGATTTCAAACCTGTCGATACATTGCTGAGCAGTGATTTTTCAAACATTGTCAATGTGCCGTTACACATTTTACCGGAGGCATCGTGTTCTTACTTACTTACTTAAGGGTCCTGTGCACCACCAGCGGTGCAAAGGGCCAACGTGAAAGACTTGCATCCTGGGCGGTTGCTGGCTTTTGCCTTGACCTGGGCCCAGGTCAGATTCCTATCGACTTGCTTAATTTCCTTATTGAGGCTCCGCCGCCATGAGCCCCTGGGTCTGCCTCTGCTGCGATGTCCTGCCGGATTCCAATCCAGCGCTTGCTTGCAAATTTCGTTTCCGCCCCGTCGAAGTGTGTGGCCGACCCACCTCCACTTTCGCTCTCGAATTTGTGTTGCTATCGGCTTCTGATGACATCGACGATGGAGCTCGGCATTCGAGATCCAGTTGTGAGGCCACCAGGCACGAATTATATACCGCAGGCATCGGTTGATGAAGACCTGCAGCTTTTGAGTGTTCTCCGCTGATACACACCACGTCTCGCTGGCGTATAACAACACAGATTTAACGTTCGAGTTGAAAATTCGGATTTTGGTGCGTTGACTTATCTGGTTGGATCTCCATACGTTTCGTAAACTCGCAAAGGCAGCCCTAGCCTTCTTGATTCGTGCACCTATGTCGCTCTTGGTCCCGCCGTCCAACGCTATTTGGCTGCCAAGATATTGGAAACTTTCGACCTTCTCCACTGCTTGCCCCGCTACCGTAAAGTTGGAAGGGTTGCCCGTGTTGATATCCAACGATTTGGTCTTGTTGACGTTGATGGTGAGACCCGCCGCAGAGGAGCGTTCGGCTAGGTCATGAGCTTACTCTGCATATCAGAGCGCCGTTGTGCTAGTAGAGCAACATCATCAACCAAATCGAAGTCCTTGAGATGCTCCATGGTGATAGGCTGCCAAAACAGCCCACGGTTCGGTACACGGTCAATTGCACCTACCATGATCTCGTCGATTACGATGAGAAACAGTAGCGGTGATAGTATACATCCTTGTCTCACACCAGCGACTACCCGGATAGGGTCGGACAAGGCTCCGTTATGCAGAACTCTGCACGTGAAAGCCTCATACTGCGCTTCGATGAGGTTGACGCTTTTATCCTGGACTCCCTTGCGTCTCAGGGCGCCCCACAGATTCTCGTGATTGAGACGGTCGAAAGCTTGTTCGTAGTCAATGAATACCAAATAAAGGGACTCTTGGAATTCATTGACCTGCTCCAGGATGATGCGGAGCGTGACAATATGTTCCACACAAGATCTTCCGGCACGGAATCCTGCCTGCTGCCGTCGGAGAGTCGCGTCGATCTTCTCCTGCATCCGATTCAGGATAACTTTGCACAGAACTTTGAGAACAATACACAGTAACATGATGCCTCGCCAATTGTCGCACACAGTCAGATCCCCCTTCTTTGGGACCTTCACTAAGATGCCCTGCATCCAGTCGGCCGGAAAAATCGCGGTGTCCCAGATATTACAGAATAGTTGATGCAACATTTGTGCAGATAGCATGGGGTCAGCTTCGAGCATCTCTGCTGATATGCGATCGACCCCTGGAGCCTTGTTGGATTTCATGCTTCGGATAGCTGCTCGGAATTGACGCGAGTGATGCGCCGCACCCTAGGCGGATCATGCCGAGATGTTGATGGCTGGTTGGCCGTCGAAACTTGAAGTAGTTGTTCGAAGTGCTCAAACCAGCGTTTCAGCTGGTCAATGGGTTGGTAAGCAATTGTCCAGTCGTGTCCTTCACTGGCATCCTCGGGTTCATCCTTGCTCCACTCAGGTGTCGTGAGATATCGTAGAGGAGGCGTATATCGCCAGTGTTTGCGGCTTTCTCCCCTTCGTCGGCCAGGGAGTTCACCCACGCTCGCTTGTCCCGTCTGCAAGAGCGCTTGACTTCCTTCTCTAGGCATCGTGTTCGGAGTGTTAAAAATCGTTAGTTTCCACCGGTTGGTATAAGGCTTCTTGATTGTTAATCCAAAAAAGAAAAGGCGAATGAAAATCCGTTTTGCGGGGCTTGTTTTTGTTAATTCATGCTCGTTTCCATTGAAATTTCAATCATTTTCATACATTTCATCTTGAGTTCAGTAATGCAAACAATGTATTAAATGTGTCCATAAATCAATTGTATAATAGGTATTTCCAATAAAATTAATTGTCTAATTTTCTCCATCTCTCTTTGCAGAATTTAAGTAATATTTTATGGTGCGCTGTGAGACTTCTAAAATCTTACAAATATTCATTTGTTTTATTCTAAAGTCACATCCTACTGTCGGTATAGCGAGCGTCGAAATCGTCGAGAAAGAAAACCTGAAGTGAAACTAAAGAACACAAGAGTGGGTAGACATAAATTGAACAATACCTACTAACTTAATAGAACGAAGGGGGTTAAATATTTCGTACAATAAGTGTAAGTTATTTAAAAGCATCCTTATGATTTTACCATCGCGATGATCTTCAACTATTTCGCGTAATAGCTACGGATTTTGTTGTCATGCTTCCTATGTTTAATGTGTACTATTTTGTCTTAAAAGCTCATTTGTTGCTAATTGGTTATAACAAATTTTTCTAAAAGACAAATTAAGGTTAGGAAATTGGACACTGAAACAAAATTGTAGTACTAGTAGTGGCGGTGAACAAACCGCTTGTAGCAAAAATGTCAATGACATTTTCTGACATTATTTACCTGAATGTTTGTTTGAATAACTAACGGGGGACAGTTGGTAAGAACCTTATTTATAGGAATGATTGTCGTAGTACATACCATTAAATGAGTGTATAAAATAAATGCAAATAAAAAAACAAAATGGAAATACTTTTAAAAATATACAAAGGCAGGTAATCCTACTAATGGAAGCAAGCCAAGTGACACAAATCTAGAAAAGAAGTGCAAACGAGCATAAGGTTACCACCAACAAGTTAAACAAAGTTGACGAAGCGAGAGGGTTCCGTGCTTTTTTTTAGGAGTTTAAATATAATTCTACAAATTTATGATAATAATTCATTCACTACGCGAAAATACACTCAATCGACTAGATTTTCATACTTGTAAAGCAAATCATGTTCTCTCCTAGAAAGGATATCATTAATCGATAATCTTATACACTATTTTGAGGAACTCGGTGAAACCAAATGAACCTACTATAACATCGTTGGTTGTGTCCCCTCGAGAAAATAACAGAAATCTTCCCGATACCAGAAGCAAAGGAAAGCATTATAGTGCTACTAGCAAACCTTCGTCCTTCCTATTCTGACGGCACCAGCAGAAGAAAGTATTCCCAATCTGTATTATCCTGTGTGCTAGTAAATTGTTCTTTTGAATTTCACTCGCCGATCACAATCAATTCTAGAGGCTATTGAGATTGTCAAGAAAAGATATACCAAGAATCAAATAAACAATTTGAGTAGTTTTTAACAATTGGTTATTAGCACCTAGCAGCGCAATGTAAACACATGTGCAGAAAAACCCGCGCCCAGAGATAAGATTCTTCCGCTTCGACTACGAAAGGCAGCACACCCAAATAGTTTTCAGTAGAAGAACCCCGCAACGAACGTATCCTAGCCATGCCGGGGGAGGGGGTTAGTGTTATAATTTCGTGTTTTTTTATAATTATATTTCTCATGTAGTTTAGAACACTGTGAAGCAAAACTTTGTCCTAATAAGGCTTGTGTTCAAAAGTTGTGTTTTGCTGCTACTCTCTCCATAAACAAGTCTTCGCCATTAACGTATAAGCAATCGTTTCCAGTTTCACAAACTCCGCCGTACACCGGTTTTATATTTGAACAAAGTCTCTCACTACCGAATTTTTCCCGATCTTCTTTTCACCCGATTTTTCCGCTCTGGTTCAATCACTTACAAAACTATTAAACATGTTCTTCTTTCGACACACCTATACACACACACACACACACACACACACACACATCTTGTTAAGGATACTTGGTAACAAATGACAAATTCTCTTGTTAGAAATGTAAGCTAGTAAACAAATGGAGGAACATAAATAAGTTAAAATCAGTAAAAAATAAACAACCAAGCTATTTTGGAAACCTGTAATATTATATTGAAAAAAAAAACAAACAAGTAAATTTACACACGCAAAACACGCGATTGCAATTTTCAACAGAATGGTATACCATGAAAAGAGAAACAGTAGTGAACAATATAAAACCAATGCAGGCAAACTATAACTGAATTCAGATAACTACCCGCACTCATACTTCTACACAGAAACACACACACACAAATGTCATCCCAAAAATAGCAAAAGGAACGGAAATCCAGCAAACATAAAAAAACAAAACAAAAACAATAAAAAAACAGAAACACAAACACTCTCCCTGTCAAGAGTCCTAATATGAGTGAATAGGTATTAATTTGTACATATAGTTTGATAGAAAGGACATCAGAAAACAATAAGAAAAATCCAAATAAAAGGTAATAATACAAACAAACTGGATAAAAGTGACATGACATGGTTGGCAGAGTGAGGCTTTCTTGTCTAAAACGTTCCGAAATTTCCGGTTTTTGTTTTGTAACCTTCATTTAGAGTAAGATTAGGCTTTCAAATGCGGGTACGATCTTCAATAAATCCAGCCAGTTCATTTGCTTTGCTGGCGAGGTGTACATTGTCGGAAGAACGTTCCAGGCGATGGCGGAGCAGTACAGCAAGCTGAAACGTGAAGCTACTAAAATGGATGAGAAAAACGATCAGCTCCAAAAAGCCAAACAAACAAAGTTGAGTTGTAGGACTTGAGAAAATGGGAATATTTCGGTCTTGTACAAATTTTCGATATTCGTTAGCATTGAAATGACGACATCCGTTTTTTTAAATATGCAAGATGCAAGAAGAGCTTACAAAGTTTGTGTTTTACACGTATGAAAGCTGTAAATTTTATCAATTATCACTCACTCACTGACTCAGCACTAATAAAATTGCTGATTATGACTCTTAGATAGCAACATTTACAGGTTTTATGCGTCAAACACATACTTTGCAACCGCTTCTTGCAAAACATAGTATCATTTTTTATTTCATTATTCCGAAAAATATGTTTTTAATCGAGAACGTCGCATCTAAATCGCAATTCTAGATGCTCGAAAATTTCACACTAGTGAATCAATCTACGAAAAATCTTCTTTCGTTTCTCGCATCTACTTGCATCGTACATTGTAGGAAATCTTCAGAATCGTCTTCAATCTTCTTTCTATCTACTCAGTGTGCAAAACAAAATCTTTTTGCATCGTAGATAGAGTCACCCCCCTCGTTTAAAATCGAAAAGAGCATTTGCAACCTTGCTTGAAATATCTTAAAAATTTCCTGATCATTTCCCATGAATTTTGTTTGAATCATGCTAAAATGTACTTTTACATATTTTCCTGATCTCTTTTTAAATTCTTAAACAACCGGAATTCAATGAAGTAAAATTTTAATGCATTTAGTTAAAAAACGAAGTCAGATTGGATTAGATTAGATATCTTTATTAAAGAGACTTTCAGTCGTGGGCTGGTTCGTGTCTGAAAACCTTAGAAAGAGGTTTCCCTAGTTAGAAAGGTTGGGAGTTCCAGAAGGGAACTCCCCAAATTACAGAGTTTGCTGTAGGGAGTCTCAAAAAAAAAGGGTGAAGCCCCAGAGGGGGGTCCCCTTAATACAGAGTGGTTCTTTTGCAGAGTATGAAAAGTTTGTTTGCTGTCAAAGTTGCAGTCATCTTGGTGCCTAGTAGTTTTCCTTAATCGCGTCCTTCTGTCAGATATTCGAGAGTTGTTGCTGTAATTTGATTGGCATGTTATACGTACGTGTTGTATATTCATGTTTCAAATCGTGGTCATTGTGGGTAGCGGAAGTCATTGTGATGTTTTGTGAAAGATCTTGTTTCGTTGCGGTCAAGCAGCGTAATTTTTGGAAATAAAGTGAATCAATTGGAGTTGCGGTGGTCAGGGTTTAAGGTGAGGACATTAGATTCGGTGAAAGAGGCCAGCCTCACAAAGGAAGCCCATCAGTGCCGCAGTCTTGGCCGGGTCGTCGCTGAGTGCTTCTCTGATGCTGCCTGACATGTAGTAGCATTCACGGGACCCTCATATTGTGGGCAGTGGCTGATAACTATGGTCACTATATTCATAGTCTGGCTGAGACAATGACGGGAGCCAATCGAGCATGACTGTTTTTTTTTTATGGAACAAAAATTAAATCATTTCAGGTGGCAATTCATCAATCATCGTTTTTCGCGAAGACCATCGACTTCGCTAATGTTAAGTAGATGGTCCCTTGAATATCGAGTAAGTGAGTTGACTGTACATGCAATACAAACACAAAATGCGTATGTGTTGTTGTTGTTTGTTTTTGGCCTTATCGACTATAGTCGACTATCGATAGTCGCTATATTTATAGTCTAAAGAAGAGAATCTCGGGAACCAATTGAGCTGTCAAATAACGGAACCAATCGAGCATATAACGATCAACAACAGAAAAGATCAGATCAGCTTTTGTGAACAAAACTTCGGAAACCCTTTTGTCGTGACTCAAGGCTCGACTACGCAAACCAACTTTATCATAGGTTTGCGGAAAGTTTCCCCTATCCGACGATGTTGTTAATTTGCGTTCGGTTGGCCAGGAAAGAACTCCAAGTTTTGTTTATAAAAGTAGATAGTAACTTCGCTTTTTGATAGCTCGAAATTCTGTCCGCCGGACTATAAATATATCGACTATAGTATGGACCGTATGGACTAAAGAGCCTGAATTTATAAAGAGATGACATCTTATGCATTTGACAGGTCTTCTGCTCGATTGGAATGACTTTTCCTATGACTTTGACAGACAATCGATTGTTCCCTTGGCTTTGGCAAAACCTTGAGGTAGTTTAATTAGGCTACCAGGTCCCAGGGCTGATCTGGATCTTTGCCACATTGGAAAGATGCACACTAGTGTTGCCAGATCAGTGTTGATGCTTACCAAAAGCAAAGATAAATACTAAGATGAAACCACAAACGAAGTTACAGACGACTTTCTCCGAAGAAATGAATTAAAATAATGTGGTTCTCTGTAATAGAATTTTAGTCCACCTTCCACCCCTCACCGCCAGGTTCGCTAGTATTTTTGTTTTGAATTAATTCAAGTTGGTTTTGTGTACAATGATCTGGCAACTCGTGTCCTTGCTCGTGTTGACGGGGTGCTGTTTTCTCACTCATCGAAGGAAATTTTGATTAGAGTGAGAAAGTAAGGAACAGTCAGCGCGGGAGCCGTGTGCGTTACTATAGGTGCGGCAGAAGGAATGTAGTCGACTCTGTCGTTCTCACGGTGTTCTTACGCATGATCCAACGTTTCGTCACACTAGATTATGCATAAGAACGTCGTGATAATGCAAGTGCTGGCTTGTTTCCTTCTGCCTCACCAATCACATTGATCACAGCACATACGATTCTCCGTCGGTTCGTGGTGCATTGTGCATTCTTTGTGTCATACCACCAGTCCAAACACTAGAAGTTTTGGAAGGTTCTCCCTCAGTACCTGTAAGCAGTGTGATACCAGCTGACATTCGCATGGGTAGAGAAATCCGGAACATTTTCTCGCTTTTGAGCATCAACGTCAACCCGGTCTCGAATCGCATTTCCGCTTGAGGTGGCATCGTTGGCAGTAATCTATTGCGCCGTGGGAAAGACCTGCTTAGTGCACTAGTGCTGGAAAATTCTGCAAGTTCGTCATTAAAATTAAATCAACTTTTCTTCGCTGTAACGTACTCCGGATCAGACTCGCTGGTGGAACGTTTTCGTGGGACGGTTTTCGACCCAAAAAGCTTCAGTTTGAACTGCTTTCCAAAAGATTTCTGGGCAGGCGTCTTGGGACGCACGATCTCCACCGAGGCATCCGTTAGCGTGTTCGTGTCGGAGCGGATGACCTGTTTGATCGGCTGCAATTCTACCATCGATTTTCGGCC
Source organism: Ochlerotatus camptorhynchus (assembly GCF_037179485.1). NCBI lineage: Eukaryota > Metazoa > Arthropoda > Insecta > Diptera > Culicidae > Ochlerotatus > Ochlerotatus camptorhynchus. The sequence goes on from NW_027040535.1 coordinate 274,874, forward strand.
CTGCTTTTTGTTTAACTTCACACGATAGTTGAAATCGAACACGGTCGACGATCCGGCGGAGGATGCTTCGTCTTCATTCTCCGAAGAAGTCAACGATTTGATCTTTTCCGAGCTGAGCTTCTCGAGCCTTACGACCGGTTTGACTCGAAGTAATTTTTCGACGGAAGTTCCTCGTGGCAGTGGAATCTTCTTGACCAGTTCCTCCAGACTGATTTCTTCGCTTCGAAGAAACGAACGAGGAAGAACTAGATGAAGACGTGGACAGCCGTCATTTCGACTTTGGTTTCTTTCGTGTAGAAACCAGATCGGAATCGCTGTCGTCACTGTCTATTGCGGTTCGTCTTTTCTGAGATTTGCGTTTGGTCGTCAATGCAACTGACTCTTCAGAATCTGAATCATCCGATTCAATCTGACGTCTGCCACTAGATCGGCCCCTAGAACTCCCCTCTCTGCTATCGTTACCGGCTTCCCCCATCTTGCTGCTTCCACTCTTCGGGAAGCCTCGGCTAGCTTCAAAACCGCTTCCGGCGTCTTTCGGACAATCGGACTACAAAAGGTGAAAACATAGTTCTTCGAGGGAACCTCCATGCACTGATCTTGGCGACAAGTCGAACCGCACGTTGCACAAAGGATCAGATCCCAACGCTTGCAATCGTCGTAATCTCGCCCATACCGACAGCGACACTCTCCAGCGTCACACTCCGAAGGACGTTCCAACTGATCGTTGAATACATTCGGTTCCAGCTCCCACGAGGCATCCCTCGAACAATTAAAATAAAATATTCAGTATTCAAATACCGATTCACCCACCTCCGCCGCTTCGCTTAATTTTCCGGAATATAAATGCCACGCTGATGGATCTGCAGACTAAAGTCGTCCTTGTTGCACAAAGGGCAATTGAAAAAGTACCTCGCCGATTGGGCAAACTGTGCCACGTAGCTCCGATGGAACCAGCCATTCTGACAGCACGGGTCACGAATCGATTCCAGCTTCCTGTACGGTCCCATATCATCGTAGCAAATCCCACAGGCTTCGGTCTCGGAGTGTTTCACCTTATCCACCAGCGCTACGTGCTTATCGCACCACGACTGGAACGTTTCCACGTAATGCGACAGGCACTCATTCTGCATCCCACAAAGCGTATGGAATGAACGGAAGCACTTCTTCGCGCAACACCAAACGTTTGCATATCGTTCCTTGCAGATGTAACACTTTTGTCCTCGGATACGAGCTTCCTCATTTCTGATGTCCTCCTCCATGAATCCGAAGATTCCCTCCTCGTCTTCAGGTAACAAGGTACGCGTAGCAGGTATAATGACTAGTTTTGCCACGTCTAGTAGCCCGGTCCAGAATAGAGCATCGCACCATCGTACCGCAATCATGCTCAAACGCGTGACATACAGCATCTTTAGCCGAAATAAATAATAAATTGAACAAAATACATACCGAGTATGGCCACCCGAAAAAAAAAATAATTATAAAAAATAACGAAATTACAATGATTTTTACGGTTGAATTTCGAGCACATTATAAATTTATTGTTAAATTATTGGACGGGTGAAAAAATAAATTTCGTTTTAAAAGATACAATTCTCAATGAAAATTAATTTGATGAGATCAAATTTGTTCGAGAAAAATCAGTTTTTTTATTGTTAAGATGCTTAACAACCCCCCTTTTTTACTGTACATTTCTCATATACCATGATTTTCGTTTTGATTTTATGATAATCAACAAAAATCTCCATTCAAAATCATTGTATTTTTATTGGATTTTTTTACGGGCGGGTCCTGTTTGGCGTCCAACAACGATATCTTCTCGGTCGCGAATGACCATGGCTTTGGTTAGGAGCACCGACTGATGAAATCTTTAGCAACAATTGCCGCCAAAAAGCGCGAGTCATTGACAGCTCAACATCGTTTATTTGGAAGCAAATGTTAACCCGATGTGTTTACTCCTAATCATTTTGGCCTAAGGTCTTTCATTATACAAAAGAAGTGCAGATAACAATAGAGATTGCTAAAGTATGATTGTGTCAGTGATTTGTTTTCATCGGGAAATTTTTTCGCTATGAAGTTTTTTTTCCTGATGAAAACATTTTGCGTATACGTATACGTGACGTAGTGTGCGTACGATAAACGTCAGCAATCTCTATGTAGAGTCGGTGTATAATGAGTCACGCCAAGAGTGAAGCCAAGTCTACCTATTGAACTGTCAAAGCGGCTACCTATCGTGCAAAGTAAATAAACATTACGATGCTATGAAAGGTTCACGAAAGGTATTGCAATAAAATATAAAATATAATCGAAGAAATGAGCATAAACACGCAGCACGCGTTAAATTGTCATGGGATACGCTCGGTAATGATTAGTAATGAGAATTTCTACTATTTTTTGTTAAGATAATTTGACAAAATCACTGATATAATGATTTACTACAGCCGCAGTATTTTTTCTCTCGCTAGAAGTCATTTGAAGTTGTTGTAGAAGTCCTCTGTTGCCAAGTGAAAAGAATTGGAATCTTTCGAAAACCGTGATGCGAGTTCAACTGTTTTTCTCTTGGCGTGACTCATTATACACCGACTCTATCTCTATGAACACAACATAGTGACATGCAGTTTGACAACAGGCTCTCCCTTTCTATTTTCGTTAGAGAAAAAGAGATAACAGGCGGTGCCCCAATAGCATCAACTACTTTAAGCTAGTACATATGAGTAGATAGTGTTGCCGTGAGGTACACTCGAAAATTTCAAATGTAAGTGCGTCAAACCAAATTTCGAGCCGCTCCGTCTGTCACTTCGTTTGTGGTTCAAGTTCGGTCAGAAACTTGTGTAAAATAAGTGGGAACGTCGCCGTTACGTGGTGTTAGCATCTCCTGATTTTCTCTATAAATTTTCCACTTTCGACCAATTTGGCGCTAGTATCGATAAATTTTCTGTTGAAAATTGCCACTTGGCGCTACTAGCACTTAGTGTCTACACAGCAAAAATAGTTGTTGAATATTACATCGAAACTGCTGCAACCAGGTCAATCCATCGGTTGTGTAATATCACATTGTACGATGTACATCGATTTTGCAAACAAAATTACATCCATTGATGTAATATTGTAACTGCTTTTTGCTATTACATCATTATTTCATACATCAGCTTGAATTACGTTGATCGATATTACATTTTTTTTTACTGTGTAGTGTAATTTGTGCAACACCAGCGCCATCATGTTGTCAAAGAGGGTTTTTAAGTGGGGAAGTCGCCGTTAGTGGTGCTTAAGTCGAATAGGAATCTTTACACAAGTTTTTAGAGAAATTTTGTTCGAGCCTCAACGTCTGTTCTCTGTGCTATTACATCGTTATTTCATACATCAGCTTGAATTACGTTGATCGATATTACATTTGTTTTGCTGTGTACTTCATAAAATAAATATGATTGAATCAACAATAAATCTCTTTTAAAAACAAACATATTTTGTTGATGAACCAGCTACCAAATTTGACAGCTTACGTCATAACCATCATGAAAGCTCTTGTAAATTCGAAAAGATTTTCTTTTTGATTTAATAATCCATGGGTTTTAAGGAACAACAATACTGGATTGTTGAAACAATTATAATTTCTATTTGCAGCCAAAACAAAATGAAATTCTTATTGATTTTACGTCAAATATTATTACGTTTAAAATATTTTTTCCTGCGTGCATACAAAAAAAAAATTAAGATCCATACAAAAAATGTGACAAAGGGGGGAGGGGTGTTGAAAATGGGCCAAATTTGGGTGACATAATTAATGGACCATCCCTATATACAACGCACCCCCTGGGCAGAACGCACCAGCTGACTTTCATTTGTGTTTTTCATGGTTTTTTACGTAGCTTTTTTGTTGTCTTATCAAGCAGCACTTCTAGCATAGCATCTGAACTCAAAATCCTGCATGATAAATCCTAGAACTGGATTAAAAATTCCAAGAAAAACTCAAAATAAAATGAAAAAGTGCGTCTTACTCCGGGGGTGCGTTATGTACTGTTCTCCCCTACATCATTATTTCATACATCAGCTTGAATTACATTGATCGATATTACATTTTTTTTGCTATGTACACAGAAAAAAAAGTTGTTGAATATTACATCCAAACAGCTGCACAGAGATCATTCCGCCGGTTTATATTACACATGTACGATGTGCATCAATTTTCGAACAAAATTACGTCCATTGATGTAATATCCCTAATAAAAATTGTATGGTTAATTTGCTTAACGACGTGTTCTGGGTATCATCCAAACCATTTGTGAAATAGTTCAATGATTTGGGTTATCGTTCGTTTATGGTTATTTTTTATTAGGGATTGTATCTGCTTTTTGCTATTACATCATTATTTCATACATCATGTTTAATTACGTTGATCGATATTACATTTTTTTTTGCTGTGTAATAAATAAATAAATGAAAGCAAATTAGATGTATGTATTTGTATCACATACAATGATAGAAGAGCAATAGTTCATATCGCTTAACTCGATTTGTTTACATTTTTACTTAGGACCTTTTGAAAAGTGACGCGAGATTTGTCAAAAGTTCTTGGTAAACAAAAAAAGTCAGCTGATCGCAACTGTCTCGTGGACAGCCTTATATAGAAAACTTATCGTTATACATTAATAGAGGTACGAAAATATAATTTTGTGTATACAGCTAGAAAAACTTCTTAATCAACGCAATCTAGTGATTGCGTTGATTAAGAAGTTTTTCTAACTGTATACACAGGTATCAGGTTTACTAATGTCGTTTTCGTTTTTGCGGTGTAGCACTGGTGTAGTGTAAGCAGGAATAGACGAGTGCACGGATGGATTTGAGTTCACTCACTCGACAAAAAGTGACACAACAGCGGGGCCTTGTTTACTAAAAATGAACACATATGTGTTCATTTTTAGTAAACAGGGCCCCGCTGTTGTCTCACTTTTTATCGAGTGAGTGAACTCAAATCCATCCGTGCACTCGTCTATAAGCGCGAGTCTTTGACAGCTCAACATCATTTATTTGTAAACAAAGGTGCATCCTATATCTACACCCTAACATATTTCGGTGTACGGCAGTGTAGCACCTGTGCAGCTACACCGCAAAAACGAAAACGACATAAAATTAAATTAGGTTTTGCACCGTCGGGGTTAACCTCAATCTGATGACAGTTCAATGGTACTGTTTACGTGGACTTCGTCGATTTTTCTTGGGTGGATTTTCTCGATAATTTTTCAGTAAACCACACTTCTGCAATGTCCACGAGCAACATCCATTCAACGCGCCAGAAAATCTACCCAAGAAAAAATCGACTAAGTCCACGTAAACAACAGCACTGAACTGTCATACGATTGAGGTTAACCCCGACGGTGCAAAACCTTATAACGTAAACATCTTTCTTTTTTTATTCAGCATTAGAATGGCAACAATACCACCAGTAACGAAGATTTCTTCCAGGCTGATAAGAATTCTTGGATGTAATCCTGGCTCTATGACGCTTCAAGGAACCAACACTTATATTATAGGCTCGGGGAAACGGTAACCATTGATTAGAAAGTGGAATACGTATTTGCTAAATACCTAATCAGATATATATATATATATATATATATGCTTCTGATCTCGCACCTATAGACGAATTCTGCTAGATACCGGCGATGAAAACGTCCCAGAATTCATTGGACACCTGAAGCAGGTTATATCTGATGAGAAAATTTTAATAAACGATATCATCATCTCCCACTGGCACCATGATCACATTGGAGGAGTAGACGAAGTGCTCGATGTCATTGAGAATAAAGGTACCATTTCAGGGGAAACATGTTAGAAGGGTATAACTCGAAACGTAAACAATCACTTTGAACGTCGATTTCTCTTAAATAATGACCTTACACCCACGGAATCTGACTACACCAGCTCATAGAACAAACATTGCTCTGTCAGATGATTGATAGTTTGAGTGGGTGTATTGTCATTCGTAAAAAAACGAAGATCCAAGTAATTGTTTACGTTTCGAGTTAGACCCTTTTGACATGTTTCCCCTGATTAATACTAAAATAAATAGTTGAATGTTTGTAACCGTTTATAAATACACCTTTTTACAGATTCCTGTAAGGTATGGAAATACCGTCGAAGTGATGCTCCCGAAACAACTCTGAAAAATGCCAGAATTCTGGAATTGAAGCATGGCCAAAAGTTCAACATCGAAGGTGCAACACTGGAAGTTATCCATACCCCGGGCCATACTACTGATCACATCGTACTGGTTCTGCATGAAGACAATTCATTGTTTAGCGCAGACTGCATTCTAGGAGAAGGAACTACGGTTTTCGAAGATCTTTACGAGTACATGAAGAGTTTGCACATCATTCAAGATGCAAAGCCTACGGTTATCTATCCTGGGCATGGCAATATAATTTTCGTGAGTACTTGCCAATAGCAACACATAATATAAACTTTTTTTAATACAACGGTGCCAACTATTCAAGGATCCGGTGGAACGCATTGCTCAATACATTAGCCATCGTAATCAACGGGAAGCGCAGATTATGTCAGTCTTCGAGAAACAACCAAGTGCTACTTTCGATGAAATGGATATAGTAAAACAGATCTATAAGGATACACCGGAACATCTTTGGAAAGCGGCAGCATATAACGTAAATCATCATTTGCAAAAGCTTCTCGTTGAGAAGAAAATTACTGAAGACGGGACTCGATGGAAACTAAAACCGCAGGCATCATTGTAGCACCCATGTTCATTTTTTTGATTGGGTATCGTTTAGGTACGATTGTTGAAATATTAAATCTGTTACTAAATTGGATGTTTCTCTTTGTTTTAAGACTAAGTTTTTTTTTTTTATATCTAGACCAACAATTATTGCAATAGGCGGAACAAGCAAACGTAAACAATGGCTTTAATCGCAAAATTTCTCGAGAATCAAAACACATCCACGCAATCTAACACCACCATCTGATAGAGCAAACTTCCTTTATCGAACAGTATTTATAATTTGCATGGGAGTATTTTGATTCTCCAGAAATTTGCGATTAACGCCATTGTTTACGTTTGGCTGTTCTGCCTATTTAAAATATTGGTCTCTACAGTCGACAGTACGGCCACAAACGAAGTGACTGGCGAAGAAATCAATTAAAATAATGTGGTTCACTGTATCACTGCTTCACTGCTTGTGCCATCAGCCACCAGATGGGCTAGTATTTTTGTTTTGATTTGAACATAGTTGATTTTGTGTGCAATATGATCTTTGACAGTGTGCAAAGAGTGTATCATTAATTTTGTCATTTTTTATGCATTTCAGTTTAAAGTAAGGTGAAAGAGATAGAACCAAAACATTCTAGTACATTTAGTGTTGCCATGTGGTACAATCCATTAGTAGTGTTGCCATGTGGTACAAGCCAGTAGTAGTGGTGTTGCCATGTGGTACACTGAAAAATTGCAATAGCAGGTGCGTCACCAAAGTTTTCGAGCCGCTCCGTCTGTCACTTCGTTTGTGCTATTAGTATACTCCTAGACTGGGTGAGATTTTCATGTACTTACCTCATATTTGAGAGGTTTTTCCTGGTTTTCCACGGCTTTTGTCCGGAAAATTTGACTCACTTTTGAGTAAATCTGGATAAATATTAGTAAAACTAGAAGAGAACATAAGAAAAGCGATACTGTCGGTAAGGTGTGCACCCAAGTGCAAGAAAATAGTCTTGTGGGGGAAAAGACATTACGATTTATCCCAGGTCACTATAGAAAGTAGAAAATAACTGATAGATCTCTGGCGGAACGCTTCGGAAAAAATGGGGCACATGCTTGATCCAGTTTGGGTTACATTATTGACTGCTTTAGAGAACGTAATTTCACTTTAAAAACTTGTTTAATCAGGGCTTAAACAATCGTCACGTCGTTCATAGCTTGTTATGATGCAAGAGGCACGATATCCTGAACAATACGTACAGAGCTAATTGAAGCATTGAACGTCGCGAGAAAGTGGATCTTAATGAAGGCCTAAATGCTTTTTCGTAGCTTTTAGTTGCAGTGGCTTACTTACTGAGCAGAAAGACGCGGTCCCAGGTCCTTTCATATCAAAAAGATTTATGGTCATATCGCTTGTTTATCGTGTATTTTGCGAAATTGTCGTCGTCGTCGGTGCCAGATTTGAATGGTTACAACAACTACACTGAACCAATTTAACATATTACTGTTATGTGGAAGTCTAATAAATTTGCGCTATAAGATAATCCATTGGAAATGCCATGATTAAAAATGTGTCAGGTAAATTCTATATGAATATTTGATACATTTACAATGCTGATAATTTGATAACTTTTATATGATCGTCATATGATAAATGAAAATCGGTCAAATTATAATAATTAACTGAAATGGATTTGAAACCCATAAGCATAAGCTTTACTTTTCACCACAATATAATATATGTGTCATAAATCAATCGAAGTAAAGTTTATGTGAAAATCACATGAAATTTACTTCTTCTTTTGACACATATATTTAATCGATTTCTAAAAATAAATCGAAAAATAAACATCAGGCTTTCACAGTTGTGTCGTTGTGTCTTTTTTTTTATTGTAGCTGATTGTTGAGGTGTGATGCTTTCGGTGTCTGCGCTCGATTCCACTGGGCCACGGCTGACTTCAAGATTGAGCTCGTTCAATTAGCATGAAGTAAGAACAGCTCTCCCGACATGGAATGTAGTGCAACTTTATGCTCGTTTTGCTAGAGTGAAGACAAATAACACTGACCAATTTATGTTCCGTTTCAGTGGTGTCGTTTGTTCAAATCTTTCTTAATGCACCTGTGTGCAATAAAACAACGACTAAATTATATGAGTTGATGGAACTGGTTCATGAAGTTCGAGTACTAGGGCTGGAATCTGAATTAGTTGTGTAGAAGGCTTACAATTAGAATCATAGCAAAGTAAATATTGCAGTAGAATCATTTTTTTTTCAATCTCAATACATTCTTTTCCGGAACCCCTTATCTTATGAAACAATAACAAACAAAGATTTTTCAATACAGTATCATTGTTGTTAGCAATATTTAGTTCAACTAATCATTTTAAAAAGTGTAGGATAACATCGTTGAAAATTGTTTCAATAATTTATAAAGAACTATCATGTAAGATGTATTTTATTGGGAGCGATATTCATCCCAGAAAAACATGCCAAAACAAATGTTTGCTGTTGGATTTCTTAAAAGGCAAATCTATATGACTATTTAATGATTGGGATAGATCTGTTAACAATCTTTAAACCTTAAAAATCAAAGGAAGCTATTCCAATGAGATATATATGTACTGCAAAGTTAAATGACAGTCTAATAGTTTCTACATGTCTGTGTACACGCGACATATCTACAAACGTCAAAAATCGTTAAAAGCAACTCCAATAAAATATACATGATTATCTTATAAGATACATCTTTTAGTGAGCAATATTCATCATAAAAACAGGTATATTTTACTTAATTTTCTCATAGTGCAAACTTATATGATTTTCCATTAGTTTCTAGATGTCTATTCCCACCCATTACATATCACCAGTTTTTCACCATGAAATATATCAGACAATATTCATATAAATCTTATCTATCGCTAACCACGCTCGAAGCAAAGTATTATCAAGTACTAAGTATGTGAAATTACGATAGAAATCATTCCATATCGCAGTCATAGTTTTTAAGTGATAATCCAATGGAATCCATCAATCATCACATAGAATGAATAAATCTGCTGACATTGCTATGTTATAAGATGAATCCAATAAACGGTACATGTCGTTTTGTTTCAGTGTAGAGTAACGGCACAGACAAACAGACATAACTCTCACCATCACATTCTTCGCAAATAAGGTTTTAGTTGAGAATGTGTTTGCATTTGTCATGGTGGCGCCATTGATGCTTTAAGCAAGCCACTACATTTCAAACTTATCAGTGATGCCAGTTCTTTTTCAGGTCAATTTAGTATATGTTAGCTCTTGATAATGATAAGGGCACCAAGGGATCCCTCTGGAGGTTGCCTGTAAATTAATGATTTCCAATTCGCGATATATTCCACGTAACGTTGACCGACAATACAAAATCATCCATGGACCTTACTGACTACCATAACCATTACCATTAAAATTCTCAAACCACAAGTAAAAAGGTTCTTTCCGAAAATTTATGGAGAAAACAAGAATTTTGAATGGTAATGGTTCTTAACAACCCATAATTTGTAAGGTTCACTTCCAAAAAACCATAATACATAAGGTTAAAACTATATCACACAAACGTTCATGTAAAGTTTCATTACAGGGTTGCTTCCACTCACTTGCTATAAAAATATGATTTTCTAAATTTTGAAATCATTCGATGTTATAATCATATTTTTTACTTGTTAGATACAAGAAGAGGTTGAAAGGCAAGTGTTTGACACATTAAAGCTGTCAAATTCGCTTTCAGACAGTCACAATCAGCGATTTTACAACTCGCGAGCGCTCACTCTGAGTGAACGCTCACGAATCATAAAATCGCTTATTGTACCACTATGGTAGCGAAATTGACAGCTTTTATGAGTCAAACACTTGCCTTTTATCCTCTTCTTGTATCTAACAAGCACAAAATATCATTATAACATCGAATGATTTCAAAATTCAGAAAATCATTTTTTTTATAGCAAGTAAGTGGAAGCAACCCTGGTTTCATATAACCATTGCAGTTAAAGATTAGCAGGGATCAGTGCTGCAAAATCTCGACAGTACACGTGATATTGACAATTCTGCTTTGGTCACTCATTGGAGCCAGCAGTCATAGTCAAGGCAAACCATGTCAATTGTCAATGACAATGCTGTCAGTGACGAACATGTGCAGATTTATTTATTAGCTAAATTTTTAACGAAATTAAATGACTTGAGCAAAACAATAACATGGATCCATTTTAGTGAATAAGTATCTACGTCCTGAGCTACTTGGATAACAATAATGTGACACACAATGTACTAAATTACAATTTTTGTTACCTGGCGAATCTTTGTCATTGACGAAAAAATGAATGTGATTTTGACGAAGGTTTTTTTGAGGATCAAGTCTGTCAATGACTATGTGACGAACAATTTAGTCAATATCGCGCGAAAGTCTGTCAGTGACAATGTTGTCATTGTCACTGACAGACTTTCGCGCGATATTGACTAAATTTTCGGTAAGGTCAAGATATGGTTCGCGTTTATGCGGGAATCAATACAAATCTCTGAAAAAGACTAAGCTTCTGTGAGTTTCTCCTACGGATCCGTATTTCTACAAAATTCAATTAATTTTTCTAGACCTCAACAAGTTAAGGAAACAGGATGCACTAGATGTCCACAACAGGTACAGCAAAACATGACATAGACGCCCTTATTCACACTAACTTCTCAGGGGGTAGAAGGTCAAGAAGAGCCACCGCCGCCAACTAAAGCTTGAACCGGGTACCTGGGACTCTCACGATATACCCGCGGCAATGGTCAGCAGACGATGCCCTGCGCGTATTTAGTATGTATATGTATATACGTCATCTAAACCATAATTTGCATCACCACAAATACACTTGTCAACAATCTTCAACTGGAACATGCTCACCAGGGTTGCTTCCACTCACTTGCTAAAAAAAGATATTTTTCGGAATTATGCAATCATTAGATGTTATAATGGTATGTTGTACTTTTAAGTAAGAGGAAGAGGGTGCAATGTATGTGTTTGACTCATAAAACCTGTCAATTTCGCTTTCAGAGCTTCACAATCAGCGATCTTATGATTCGTGAGCGTTCACTCTGAGTGAGCGCTCACGAGTCGTGAAATCGGTGATTGTGACGCACTGAAAGCAATATTGACAGATTGTATGTGTCAAACATATACTTCATGACCTCTTCTTGTAACTTGCAAGTTCTAATTAGCATTATACTATTTCATGATTTCATAATTCCGAAAAACATCTTTTTATAGCAAGTGAGTGGAAGTAACCCTGATGCTCACCAAATCACTTCACCCGGGAGCGCATTCCCGATGCTTCCACGCATATTTTTCTCTAGTCATCCCTAAACAATTCCTCCTCCAGCGACTCCAACTACACAACAACCAAATAATATCACTTTTCTTCGCTTTTCTTTTTCAAGTCACACCGTGCACAAAAGCAATGCACATAGCAAAACCCTAACAATAGATCAGCGCCGTTCCAGGCGAGTAAGAGAGGTGCCACAGTCGGAAAAAGTCTTAGTTTGTTTACTTAAATGAACCATGCCCATTTTGTTATGGCAAGTTTGCTATAAGAAATGCTCCTCGTGTTTATTAGCGAAATTCACATCAAAGATTGATTAATTGAGTAGGAAATCAGTTTGGCACGGCATTTGCGACCAGCATACACCTTTCGGTCGTACGAAACAGGTCAAAAACAGTCCAAATCCGCAGATAAAAATTTTTGTTTTGAATTTCTGTATGGCAAAATAGTGAACTTTTCGTGAACATTAACGGCAAAGAACTCACCAACACTGGGAGACCGTGAGTTCCTGCCCACCTGTCATTTCCCATCTTGAGCGCCGTTCTCATCACCGCGTAAATAAACAGAAATTAAAATTTTCACTCGCGATGCCACAAATTTCTGGTCCGGGAGAAACAATCAAACCACGCAGCGCCAAATCTTCTGATGCTTGCAATTTTGCAAACATGATGAATCATGTTTTCTTTCTCGATTCTAAAACTTCTCGGAAAGCAAGAAAACCACCACTCACACACGTATAACCGTCCGGCAGGCAGAGTGCCAGTGCTAATCCGGCAAATGCAGCCGAAAACTATGAAAGCGAATGCACGCACAAAACAGAGAACAAACTTAAAACACAACCGTATCCAAAGGCGTTCGAAACTTTCGAACTGGTGCACTCTACGTTGGTGGTGCATTCTCAATTTATTTTTCTAGATCTACGGAAAATTATGTAGAAACGACATCACTGACTTCTATCTGTTTTATTTTTATTCAACACAGCTGACGCGTTGACAGAGCGCGGGAAAAGCAACTAGTGAAAAAATAGCATGAACGAGGGATGCTCCGGTTGCTAAACAATGCTTCGGAATGTGCATGGTAGAGGGTGCTAGCACAAACGAAGTGACAGACGGAGCGGCTCGAAAACTTTGGTGACGAACCACATTGGTCCCAAGCAAACGATTAACGTATCCCATTCTAGTCGAAATTCTAGTACTACGCAACGTTTGTTTTGATTCGCTATGAAAGTTTACAGATAAAATGAGGGGTTATTGGTTTTTCCTATGTTTCGAGGGGTGAATCGATTAGCTTGGGACCGAAGATAGTACCAGAGCTGAGCCAAAAAGTTGAGCACGTTATTTCGGGACCTTCTAGTCTTAGAGCTACCTCTCGAGTATTAGTACAAGACACTGAAGAAGTCTGCACATTGTAGACGAAATACGCGTATCTGTCAAGGATAAACAAAAAAGTAGTGGAATTAAATGGAAAATACTAATCCTTCTCTCTCTCTCATTATACAGAAAGATGTGAAGCAGATCGTGAAACATTGTTGTATTAGTAAACCATAAAATCAACGTAAACGCAAGTAGTGACGTCACTAATTGCTTGTATCGTACAGGGGTTTTACTCACACAACTTAACCGATTGCTTCACCTCTGTAATCCAGCTCATTGTCCACAGCCCTGGTTTGAATACAAGTGAACTGGCGATAACCGAGTGGCAACCGTGGCGGTTAATCATGCTCCCAAACAAAAACCAAAAGTAACTAACGCACGTCGCGGTTTATCCTAAACTGTTTGATTGAAAAAAGCTGTAATTGGGACTTTGTCAATTAAAAATACTAAAGTAAGTACATATGCTTCTATTCATGTGTATTTATTTAAATTTGCATTTGCATTCCATCTTTCTATTGGTCAGGCTAACAGTTGCTTGCATGAGTTCTGAAAAGAGTATCAAAACTAACTTCAGTCAAACATAATAAATGCACAAACTAAATTCTCGAGTAACACTCTCTTTTATTACATATAATCGGTACCTGTTAGGCCTCGAGTACATATTACGTAACGTATCAAGGGGGGGTCAAGTTTGTGTTACTTATTGTTACATACTGAGGAGGGGGAGAGGGAGGAGAAATGTTACGTAACAGATTGACCAAAGTGAAAAAAGATAATTTGCTGTTAAATAAATCGCGACCCTTACATCTAAATAAAACTTTTCAAACTGTGAATAAATGGGGGTGGGGTCGAGTGAAGGGTTTTGTCAAGCGCATCTAATTTTTACATAGGGGGAGGGATTTTTTGTATTACGTAATTTGTGTACCGTGCCTTATAGCTGAACACGGTATGAATTTCATACCGTTAAAAATAAATTGGAAAAACACACTAACAACCTAACTAAAACTGTCATCTGATACGACTTCTCTTTGCATAAGGTACACCGGGGCAAGTTGAAATGCTCGGGACAGTTGAAACGGAAGACGTATCTCTAGGCGGAACTGAATAATCACTTTGGTTATTTTTAATCCAGTAGTTTGCGCTACTGTGTTACCTAACCTATGTACCTAGTATCTCACTTTCCGGCAGGTTCTTTCAAAAATTTGGTATTTTGTAATCGTAAAATTGAACATAGGTATGTGTAGTTCTGTAGCGACCGTTTAAGCTCAATTGATCTTAAGAGAACAAAGTTGCAACATGTCAAAGTTGACAATTTTGTATGAAAATCGACATACGCTGCTATTATTTCGAACAGTACTGTATATTCTTTATGAGTCAGGTAAGACGGTAGTACTGAATGCCATTCAAAAATTAGCACTTCCGCTTATAGTTACCCGTTTCAACTTGCCCCGGAGCACCTTACGTCAGCTATAGAGACGACCTTTATCTATAAACCCCCGATCCACCATAAAATTTGAAAACCATTCCTACTAAAACCAAACCCAGATTTGGTACCATCCAGCCACGCTTATGATCTGTAAATAGAGATAGAATTCTGTGTTATGCTACAAAAAATTTAAGTCGTGTGGCCGGGTGGATCTTACATTATTTCTAAACTGCTATCGCTGTTTTTCAACACTACATCATTCTCGCTGGATCCGGATCCGGAGCCGGTGTCGTTATCATCGATCTTATCCGGTTCACCTTCGCTGTTTGGTGTCCGTTCCTCTCGCTGGGACTGGGACTGTAGTTGCCAGGCAGGAATGGAAGGTGGCACAACTGGTAGATTGGGCGAGGCGAATTGTTTTCTGTTCGAAAAAGATCAAAAAATAATTCCACTGATGGCTCAGTTGAGAATGTAAATATGTACCTATTTAACAACAATCCTTTGATCGAGTCTAGGTCGGATTTGAAGTTTGTCAATTCCTTGGTGCTCGATTGTGCTTGATGTACTCGAGCTAGTTCGTCCTTGATTTGGATCAGCTCGAAATTGATGCTATCAATCTTTACCTCGACAGTTTGGTTGAGTTCGGAAATTTGCTCCTCCACCGGTTTTTTCTTCTTTCCCCGGAAGATGAGTGGCTCGATGAATTTCTATAGGAAGAGTAGATTGATTCACTAATTTAGCAAATGAGACATGAAAACTATAATGCAACCAATTCTTGAATAATACCTCATACTGAAAGCAAGGAACGAAATGAGTACAGTGATGTATCGATCTTTTGGGAGATTTTTATTACTTTTAAGTAAAGAATACTAACGTTAAAGTCAGTTGAATTTTTAGTTCAAATAGATAGGTGGCTTTACGGTGTGGAAATTTTGCATTGTTTACTATAGGTTAACTGAACATTCAACTGGATTTTACGTTAGCATTCTATAATAAAAAGTAATGAAAAACCCCCAAAATAGCGATCCATCGCTGACTGAGACACTGACCAGTAATTTACATTGGCGCGAAACATTTATGGTTAAGTAGGTCCGTACATAAAAGCATCAATATTAGTGTAATGAGATAATCGTTTGAGTTTTTAATATCAGAAAGAAGAACATGTGAATAATTTGCATAGGAACAATGAATGCGATAGTGAAGTTATAACGAAGCAACGATAACATGGTAGAATTTAGAGTGCATTGGCCGAAATCAAATATGCTGTCGTAGTAACAGAAAAAAAAACTTTATTAACAACAATAACGTATAGGTAAAACTAGGAGTGAGAATTCTTATCAGATAGCAAATTATAAATTAATCATAAATCATCCCCCACCACTACCACCCAACCACCGGGTGCAGAACTTTTCGTGCAACATAAGCTTTTTTAGATACCTTGTAGAAGAGATAGACGCCATACATGAGCCCACTGATGAGGGCCACCGAGCTGAGAACCTCCTTAACCCTGCCGAACCACGAATGCCGCGACTGGATGACGTAATTTGCCTTCGGATAACCCGCTGGACTGACTCCCATGCTAATCACCGTCTGGCTTTGGATGTTTGGATCTTTGGTGAATACTCCGGCTCGTTCACAGGCCAGCTGAATTTCTTCTTCCGTCAGGCCCTTGGACCGGAGAAACGATTGTTTCTGATTGATGGCGCTGCGCATTACGTTGGCGTTGTTAAGAAATTTGATCGCTGTGGTGATCTGTAACATTTAACGAGCAAGCAAGCACCATGTGATTTTATTCCAGAGCCGAATAGGTCCTCGTCAACTTACCAAATGTTCCCTGGGTGGCACAAGTGGTGGAACTGGTGGGTTCACTGGTACCCCCATTGCTTCCGCCGGAGGAGACTCCTGGCTTTCGCTCATGTTGATTTCTACTGAAAGATTAATCTTGGATGACGTTCGAGAGAGCTGACGCTATAGGTTTTACACCACACAGACAAACGATAATTTTGGTGTAGTTGTCGAGGCTTATAAATCCTTTTTTTGTCTTATCAATCAAGCAATTAACACCAATGATACACAAAATAAGAAGCGGAGGATTAGATGATGAATGGTTTGTCTGGTTTCGATTTCGCAATTGAAAAGTTTTGTTAATTTAATTAGCTGAGTAACATTGAAACATAAACTCTTATTTCGTTCACTGTTCACAATATTTGCACGTTAGTTAGTGTTCTTACTGTCACGTCTTATATTCTGTTGAAATTAGTTTAAAACATTAATTACATACAGAAAATCACTTTTTGGTGAAAACTTTGAACTCTCGGGATAGGTTTATTTGTTTGACATTTAGTCGTGTTTTTTCGTCTGACAATTCGTGCACATGATGTAACGCCGTAGCGTCTGTGGGGATTACGGGTAAAATGGGTAAAATGGCCTTAACTGGGAGGGCATTTTTAGAAAATTAATTAATTCGGAAAGCTAACGCCATTGCGGAAGGTTGTTACTTACGCTAATCCGGTGTTATTTTTGAGTTTTTTTGAAAGTGAAATTTTCTAACGAACAATTTTGTGGATTCTCGCTGAAGTCGTGAAAAACTTTTTCTCGTGAATTGATAAAACAATAAGTGCTTCCAAGAACAGAAACTAACAGAAAAAGAAACGTGATCAAGTTCCTACAAGATGGCTGCAGTCGGCGGGGGTACTGAGCCCCCCGACAAGCAAGATCCAAGGAAAGATGGCGAAAACAAAATGGACGACAACCAACACCAAAACGAGCATGAGTCATACCTGTACACTGCAGATGATGAAGCACCATACAGAATCTACATCGAGATCCAGGAAAAATCAAGAACGATTAACAAATTCTCAGTTGGACAATTATTGAGGAAACTGCCACGTTATCGCAAGTACATCGAGGAAATGAAGTATTTGGGAAGAAAGAAGATTATTGTATTTGTCAGTTCGTGGATGCAAGCCAACTTACTGGTTGGAGAACAAATGCTACGCGATCGAGGATACCACGCATATGTTCCACGCCATCTGGTGTGCATAAAAGGAGTTGTGAGCGGAGTAGATCCAGAAATCGACATAGAAGACATCAAACAGGAGATCGAAAGCAACACGCCGGTGGTGGATATCTACAGAATGAATCGATGGGTAAGAGAAAAAAGCAGAAAGGAAGCGTCAAATCGAGTCAGTATTACGTTCAGAGCGAGAAACCTGCCGGAGAAAATCAAGTTATTTGGAATCACAGCAAAGGTGCAGCCTTTCATACGACGGACGGAAATGTGCAATAACTGTCATCGCTACGGACATAAGCAAGACAACTGCAAATCCAGGAAAAGGTGTGAAAAATGTTCACAGGTACACGACGAAGAATCAAACCAATGTAAGAATGAGGTCAAATGCCTGCATTGCCGCAGCTCCAATCACCGCAGTACAGATCCGGAATGTCCGGCACGTGAACGTGAAGCAGGAATCAAGAGATTGATGGCAAAACAAAACCTAACGTACGTGGAAGCAAGGGAACTAGTACCAACGATCCTATCAAGTAACAAATACGAACTGTTAGCGAACGCTGACGAATACCCTACAATCCCGGAAAGTTTCGCAAAAATGACAGCTGGAAATTATGTGCACAAGCAAAACACCAACAGAAACAAAACAACACGCAGCAACGGAGTACAGAATCAGGAGTATCAAGGTCACAGCCATACGATTGTAAAGAGGAAGAAAACAGAGCACAGTACGACCAACAGCAGAAATATGGAGGCGAGCTCTTTGTCTAGCTCCGTGGTTTATCCAACAACAAGTAAACCATCAGACACAATTTGCGGAACCGGATTGAACAATCCTTACGCTACCACGAGTGCAGAAAAATGTCAATCGATGTACAAAAAAGCGAAAGAAGATGCACAGGAGGCTGCGTATCGGAACGTGCAAGGAGACCCAACAAACAATTGAGAGCTCTTATAAAACACCTGAGTTGATCAAACGTTGAATAATAGCTTCCAGAGTTGAACAAGAATGTAGTTGTATTGCCATTTGATTAAAAGTTTTAAAAGCTGTTGGAGCACTCTTAAATGATTGTTTACGTTCGGTTTAACTATATGCTTTATAAGACCTACGATAACTTTTATAGCACCTTAGTTAAACTGATTCACAAGAGCTATACAGAACGTGGAATAAACGCATCAAAACAAACAATTGGGAGCTCTTATAAAACACCTGAGTTGATCAAACGTTGAATAATAGCTTCCAGAGTTGAACAAGAATGTAGTTGTATTGCCATTTGGTTAAAACCTTCAAAAACTGCTTGGAGCACTCTTAAATGATTGTTTACGTTCGGTTAAACTGTTTGACAGGAGCCATATAGGATGTGGAATAAACGCATCAAAACAAACCATTGGGAGCTCTTTTACAACACCTGAGTTGATCAAACGTTGAATAATAGCTTCCAGAGTTGAACAAGAATGTAGTTGTATTGCATTTTTGGTTAGAAGCTTCAAAAGCAGCTTGGAGCACTCTTAAATGATTGTTTACGTTCGGTTTAACTATATGCTTTATAAGACCTACGATAACTTTTATAGCACCTTTGTTAAACTGATTGACAAGAGCTATATAGAACGAGAAATAAACGCATCAAAACAAACCATTGGGAGCTCTTATACAACACCTGAGTTGATCAAACGTTGAATAATAGCTTCCAGAGTTGTACATGAATGTAGTTGTATTGCCATTTGGTTAAAACCTTCAAAAACTGCTTGAAGCACTCTTAAATGATTGTTTACGTTCGGTTAAACTGTTTGACAGGAGCCATATAGGATGTGGAATAAACGCATCAAAACAAACCATTGGGAGCTCTTATACAACACCTGAGTTGATCAAACGTTGAATAATAGCTTCCAGAGTTGAACAAGAATGTAGTTGTATTGCATTTTTGGTTAGAAGCTTCAAAAACTGCTTGGAGCACTCTTAAATGATTGTTTACGTTCGGTTAAACTGTTTGACAGGAGCCATATAGGATGTGGAATAAACGCATCAAAACAAACCATTGGGAGCTCTTTTACAACACCTGAGTTGATCAAACGTTGAATAATAGCTTCCAGAGTTGTACAAGAATGTAGTTGTATTGCCATTTGGTTAAAAGCTTCAAAAACTGCTTGGAGCACTCTTAAATGATTGTTTACGTTCGGTTAAACTGTTTGACAGGAGCCATATAGGATGTGGAATAAACGCATCAAAACAAACTATTGGGAGCTCTTTTACAACACCTGAGTTGATCAAACGTTGAATAATAGCTTCCAGAGTTGTACATGAATGTAGTTGTATTGCCATTTGGTTAAAACCTTCAAAAACTGCTTGAAGCACTCTTAAATGATTGTTTACGTTCGGTTAAACTGTTTGACAGGAGCCATATAGGATGTGGAATAAACGCATCAAAACAAACCATTGGGAGCTCTTTTACAACACCTGAGTTGATCAAACGTTGAATAATAGCTTCCAGAGTTGTACAAGAATGTAGTTGTATTGCCATTTGGTTAAAAGCTTCAAAAACTGCTTGGAGCACTCTTAAATGATTGTTTACGTTCGGTTAAACTGTTTGACAGGAGCCATATAGGATGTGGAATAAACGCATCAAAACAAACTATTGGGAGCTCTTTTACAACACCTGAGTTGATCAAACGTTGAATAATAGCTTCCAGAGTTGTACAAGAATGTAGTTGTATTGCCATTTGGTTAAAACCTTCAAAAACTGCTTGGAGCACTCTTAAATGATTGTTTACGTTCGGTTAAACTGTTTGACAGGAGCCATATAGGATGTGGAATAAACGCATCAAAACAAACCATTGGGAGCTCTTTTACAACACCTGAGTTGATCAAACGTTGAATAATAGCTTCCAGAGTTGAACAAGAATGTAGTTGTATTGCATTTTTGGTTAGAAGCTTCAAAAGCAGCTTGGAGCACTCTTAAATGATTGTTTACGTTCGGTTTAACTATATGCTTTATAAGACCTACGATAACTTTTATAGCACCTTTGTTAAACTGATTGACAAGAGCTATAAAGAACGAGAAATAAACGCATCAAAACAAACCATTGGGAGCTCTTATACAACACCTGAGTTGATCAAACGTTGAATAATAGCTTCCAGAGTTGTACATGAATGTAGTTGTATTGCCATTTGGTTAAAACCTTCAAAAACTGCTTGAAGCACTCTTAAATGATTGTTTACGTTCGGTTAAACTGTTTGACAGGAGCCATATAGGATGTGGAATAAACGCATCAAAACAAACCATTGGGAGCTCTTTTACAACACCTGAGTTGATCAAACGTTGAATAATAGCTTCCAGAGTTGTACAAGAATGTAGTTGTATTGCCATTTGGTTAAAAGCTTCAAAAACTGCTTGGAGCACTCTTAAATGATTGTTTACGTTCGGTTAAACTGTTTGACAGGAGCCATATAGGATGTGGAATAAACGCATCAAAACACACTATTGGGAGCTCTTTTACAACACCTGAGTTGATCAAACGTTGAATAATAGCTTCCAGAGTTGTACAAGAATGTAGTTGTATTGCCATTTGGTTAAAAGCTTCAAAAACTGCTTGGAGCACTCTTAAATGATTGTTTACGTTCGGTTAAACTGTTTGACAGGAGCCATATAGGATGTGGAATAAACGCATCAAAACAAACTATTGGGAGCTCTTTTACAACACCTGAGTTGATCAAACGTTGAATAATAGCTTCCAGAGTTGTACAAGAATGTAGTTGTATTGCCATTTGGTTAAAACCTTCAAAAACTGCTTGGAGCACTCTTAAATGATTGTTTACGTTCGGTTAAACTGTTTGACAGGAGCCATATAGGATGTGGAATAAACGCATCAAAACAAACCATTGGGAGCTCTTTTACAACACCTGAGTTGATCAAACGTTGAATAATAGCTTCCAGAGTTGAACAAGAATGTAGTTGTATTGCATTTTTGGTTAGAAGCTTCAAAAGCAGCTTGGAGCACTCTTAAATGATTGTTTACGTTCGGTTTAACTATATGCTTTATAAGACCTACGATAACTTTTATAGCACCTTTGTTAAACTGATTGACAAGAGCTATATAGAACGAGAAATAAACGCATCAAAACAAACCATTGGGAGCTCTTATACAACACCTGAGTTGATCAAACGTTGAATAATAGCTTCCAGAGTTGTACATGAATGTAGTTGTATTGCCATTTGGTTAAAAGCTTCAAAAACTGCTTGGAGCACTCTTAAATGATTGTTTACGTTCGGTTAAACTGTTTGACAGGAGCCATATAGGATGTGGAATAAACGCATCAAAACACACTATTGGGAGCTCTTTTACAACACCTGAGTTGATCAAACGTTGAATAATAGCTTCCAGAGTTGTACAAGAATGTAGTTGTATTGCCATTTGGTTAAAAGCTTCAAAAACTGCTTGGAGCACTCTTAAATGATTGTTTACGTTCGGTTAAACTGTTTGACAGGAGCCATATAGGATGTGGAATAAACGCATCAAAACACACTATTGGGAGCTCTTTTACAACACCTGAGTTGATCAAACGTTGAATAATAGCTTCCAGAGTTGTACAAGAATGTAGTTGTATTGCCATTTGGTTAAAAGCTTCAAAAACTGCTTGGAGCACTCTTAAATGATTGTTTACGTTCGGTTAAACTGTTTGACAGGAGCCATATAGGATGTGGAATAAACGCATCAAAACAAACTATTGGGAGCTCTTTTACAACACCTGAGTTGATCAAACGTTGAATAATAGCTTCCAGAGTTGTACAAGAATGTAGTTGTATTGCCATTTGGTTAAAACCTTCAAAAACTGCTTGGAGCACTCTTAAATGATTGTTTACGTTCGGTTAAACTGTTTGACAGGAGCCATATAGGATGTGGAATAAACGCATCAAAACAAACCATTGGGAGCTCTTTTACAACACCTGAGTTGATCAAACGTTGAATAATAGCTTCCAGAGTTGAACAAGAATGTAGTTGTATTGCATTTTTGGTTAGAAGCTTCAAAAGCAGCTTGGAGCACTCTTAAATGATTGTTTACGTTCGGTTTAACTATATGCTTTATAAGACCTACGATAACTTTTATAGCACCTTTGTTAAACTGATTGACAAGAGCTATATAGAACGAGAAATAAACGCATCAAAACAAACCATTGGGAGCTCTTATACAACACCTGAGTTGATCAAACGTTGAATAATAGCTTCCAGAGTTGTACATGAATGTAGTTGTATTGCCATTTGGTTAAAAGCTTCAAAAACTGCTTGGAGCACTCTTAAATGATTGTTTACGTTCGGTTAAACTGTTTGACAGGAGCCATATAGGATGTGGAATAAACGCATCAAAACAAACCATTGGGAGCTCTTTTACAACACCTGAGTTGATCAAACGTTGAATAATAGCTTCCAGAGTTGAACAAGAATGTAGTTGTATTGCATTTTTGGTTAGAAGCTTCAAAAGCTGCTTGGAGCACTCTTAAATGATTGTTTACGTTCGGCTTAACTATATGCTTTATAAGACCTACGATAACTTTTATAGCACCTTAGTTAAACTGATTCACAAGAGTTATACAGAACGTGGAATAAACGCATCAAAACAAACAATTGGGAGCTCTTATACAACACCTGAGTTGATCAAACGTTGAATAATAGTTTCCAGAGTTGTACAAGAATGTAGTTGTATTGCCATTTGGTTAAAAGCTTCAAAAACTGCTTGGAGCACTCTTAAATGATTGTTTACGTTCGACCAACCACAATTTTGTTGCTAAAAATAGCACAAGTGATAGGCATGTTTATATAACCATAAGGCAATGATTATTCGACTGCAAGAGAAGTCACTCAAGATGAGCTTGATATACTTCTCTCATATGATCAAAATATGTATTCAAGAATAGAGCAGATGGAAACAGAAGCGGCTGGCAATCCGGGATCATGAGTTCGAATCTTGCTTCGAGAAACCTTTGGTGGAGTAGAGGTATATTATATATAGGTGTTATTAATAAATGCAAACATTAATTTAAGACATATATCATATAATCAACGATAACATTTCTAGATAAATTCTCTCAATTAATGATTAGAGAGATTAATTGAAAGAATATCAATCAAAGATTAAACAGATGCTTGTTACTACTTCCTCCATGATCACAGAATGTGAATTATGGCATAATTACATATTTTTTCAATGTGCACAAATAAATTAAATTAATAAAAACTGTACAAGCAATTATTTTGGCGCACCACGACAATTGTTAAACTAATTTTAATCTGTGAATATTGTGAGTACTTACACAACGGTTATTAAGGAGTCATTAAAAAGTGCTATAAACGCTTTTCACCGCTTGCTGTATAGTGATTATTTAGGAGTCATAAAAGAGTGTAACAAACGCCTCTCAGGTTCAATCTCTAATACATTTCGAAGCAGCTGTTAGGAGGTGTCTACAAACGTTGTATTAGAGCTTTCACCAAAACAATAAAGCTTGAGTTTAAATATGTATCTATAAACGTTGTATAAAAGTTGCTTCTATCCGGTTGTTAAGGAGTCATTGAAAAGTGTTATAAACGCTTTTCACCGCTTGCTGTACAATGATTATTTAGGAGTCATAAAAGAGTGTAACAAACGCCTCTCAGGTTTCCTCTCTAATAAATTTTAAAGTAGCTGTCAGGAAGTGTCTACAAACGTTGTATAAGAGCTTTCACCAAAACAATAAAGCTTGAGTTTAAATATGTATCTATAAACGTTGTATAAAAGTTGCTTCTATCCGGTTGTTAAGGAGTCATTGAAAAGTGCTATAAACGCTTTTCACCGCTTGCTGTACAATGATTATTTAGGAGTCATAAAAGAGTGCAACAAACGCCTCTCAGGTTTACTATCTACTAAATTTCAAAGCAGCTGGCAAGAAGTGTCTACAAACGTTGTATAAGAGCTTTCACCAAAATAATAAAGCTTGAGTTTAAATATGTATCTATAAACGTTGTATAAAAGTTGCTTCTACTCCTATACCGCGTATACATATAATGCTGTAGTTGAACAGGTTCTCCAAACCAGTGTAAACAAGAGTTTTACAGAAGTTGTAATAAACAAATTGTACAGTTATTATTCAGCATGCAGTTGAATAACATCACAATGGAAGCGTTTCTTCAACAAGAAATTGATTTTGGGTAAACGTTTTACTGAATACGTTAGACAACACCTTTGTGTTGCAGTTGTATAGGTTCTCCAAACCAGTGTAAACAAGGGTTTTATAAAAGTTGTGGTGAACACACTGTGCAATTATTATTCAACATGCAGCTGAACAAAATCAAAACGAAAGCGTTTCTTCAACTGGAAATTGTTACTTGGGGAACTCATGACTTTCTACACGGCACTGCTTCGGATCCCTGATGTTACCGAGGAGACGAAAGAAAGAATCAAAGAATGTTCAAAAAAATATTTACATTTTGACCAAGTCATAAATTGAAATTTCGTTGACAGCTGGATGTCTATTTAATGTCATATAGATTGATTTTTTGTTATTATTTTTTATTTTTTTTACAGAAATGGCTCAGTTCAAGTTTTTACAGTGCAACATACAAAGCTTGAGTAAAAATAAAGATGAATTACAACGAGTCTTGGGGGTTGGTGACTATTCAGCAGCCTTCATTTCAGAAACATGGACCAATCCAGATTTAGAAGATACAAGTAAGTACAACATTTACCGATACCACAGATTTTTAAAATCTAGACCAGATAATTACGGAGGATGTGCAATATTTCTTAAAGACACCTTAGGATATAATATAGTTGATTTACCCACTACTTCGAACTCTGTGCAAACAATAGCAATTAAAATCTACGCGTTGGATATGGTTCTTGTTTCAGTTTATATAGCTCCGTCTATAACTAAAACAGAGTTAGAATCAGATCTAAGCAATCTATTCCACTTTTTAAAGCAGTTTAATAAAACCATTATTGCAGGGGATTTCAATGCCCATCATATTGCATGGGGTAATGACACCAGTGATGCAAAAGGAAAGATTGTAATGGATATCATAAATGATTATAATACAATTTTACTCAATGATGGTTCAAAAACTTTTGTCCCGATTCAAATAGGTAGAAACCCTACATCAATAGACCTCACTCTTTGCACACCAAACCTAGTCACTGACTTCACATGGAGAGCCCTTGACTATAGTATAGGAAGCCATCATCTGTTAATCGAAATAGAATTCAATAATGGTACTCCTGAAAAAACTAAAATAGTCTACAACTATAAGAAAATAAGACAAGATTTAAATCAAATTGAAATGGCAAACTGTCAAGGTATTGAAGATTTTCAAAAACAAGTTTCAGATATCCATAGAAAAAATGTATTGAAAAATAAATACATTCCCAAACACTGGTGGTCAGAAGAACTTAGCAAAGCATGGGAAGATAAGAAAGTCGCAAGAAGTTCTTTCAATAAAAAATCATCGGTCGAAAACCTTATAATTTTCAAGAAAAAAGAAGCAATTTTCAACAAATTAAAAAAAGAAGCGAAAAATAACAGTTTTAAAAGTTTTGTGGCAGAAATTAATCCTTCGATGAATTCTAGCGAACTATGGTTGAAAATTGGCAGGTTAACTGGTAAAAGAAAACGAAACCAAACTAACAATATATTATACGAAGATGAAAAAATGGCGGACAATTTCTTAGATAAACATTTTGGCGTAAATGAATCACACTTTAATATTGATTCAAACTTCAGTATAAACTATGATTTGTTTGATTTAGAAAAGTTTAATGATATATTATATAAAAAAAAGAAAAATAGTTCTCCAGGTGAAGACTTGATATCTTACTCAATGTTAAAAGATCTAAAACCTAATATTAAAATTGGTCTAGTTACACAGTTGAATAAAATTTGGAAAGACTGTTATCTTCCAATGACATTGAAAACAATTAAAATAGTCGCAATACCAAAACCAGGTAAAGACCAAGCCACAATGGAAGGTAAAAGACCGATTTCATTAGTCCCTATATTTACAAAATTAATAAACTCTGCAGTTTTACATAAACTAGTTCAACATTTAGAAACTAATCAGTTAATTCCGGACACATCTTTTGGTTTTCGTAAAGGCACCTCAACTGTAACGTGTTTAAACTATGTAATAAATTCCGTGAAAAACAACAAAAGAGACAAAATGTTAACAGCAATAGTCTTTATTGACCTATCTAATGCATTCAACGCAGTTAAAACCGACATCTTAGAGGCAATTTTGCATAATTTTAAAATTCCAGAATAAATCTCGTCATGGATTGTTCAATTTCTAAGAAACAGAAAAATTATTTTCAAAACGAAAAACCAAACTTTGTCCCGTTTTATATCAAATGGCTTACCGCAGGGAGATGTTTTATCCCCCACTTTGTTTAACATATATACTGCATCTTTGCATAGCATTGCTAGTTCGGATACCTGCTTAGTGCAATATGCCGATGATTTCGGTTTAATAATAAAAGCCAAAAATCTGGAAGAGTTGAATAAAAAAGTCCAGGAAAAAACAAACATACTAATAGAAAATTTAAATAAACTAAATTTTAGCGTTAACGCGCAAAAAACTAAAATAATCCTATTCCAGAGCAGTAACAATAGATTATCCGTAAAAACTGATAGCCAAGAGATAGAAACAGTCAATTCACACGTTTACTTAGGAATAACATTAGACCGATATTTGAGCTTCGGTATACACATAAAAAATACAAAACAAAAAATAGTGGATCGTCTTAACATGATAAAAGTAATAAACAGTGTAAAAACTGGTGCACATCCGGAAACCATGATAACCATATATAAATCAATATTCAGAAGTGTAATTGAATATGGATCAACGATTTACAATAACGCTAGCAAAACCAATAAACAGATACTCAAAACAATAAATAATCAATGCTTACGTTAAATTACAGGATGTACTAAAACCACCCCAATCAATTCTCTAATGGCAATAGCTGCATCACAACCACTAGAAATTAGACACCAATTCATTGCCTGTAAAGAAATAGCCAGGTACATTCATACTCAAAACCCAATTGCTGACCAGTTAAAACGTGTAGATGTAAATGAAAGTACCGATTTAACCTACCTGGAGTCAATATACATAGATGAACTTAATACTTTTAATAAAATTTCACCTCTTATGAATGTACAAAATAGAAATATTCAACTCAGCATAGAATCAGTTTTACCTGGAGTTACCTCTGCTAAAATGAATACAAATCCAATTAAACTTAAACAGATAACGTTGGGATTATTGAACGGGAAATATAAAAATAAACCTGCAATATTTACAGACGCTTCTAAAGATAGTTCAATTTGTGGCATAGGAATATATAATTCAAACAACAAACAAAGATACTCTTATAAACTGGATAACGAAACTTGCATTACTACAGCTGAAATAATTGCAATAGATACAGCCTTAACCATAATAGAACAAAATCAAATTTCAAATGCAGTTATATACACAGACTCAAAATCAGCGTGTCAAATAATAGAAACAGGATCACATAGTAACAAGATTCCTGAACTAATAAATCAAATAGTTACCAAAGCTTATGAATGGAAAACAATTATTCAATGGGTGCCAAGTCACGTAAATATTCTAGGGAACGAGATTGCAGACAGATTAGCTAAACAAGGATTAACTGAGAAAAGAACCATATCCAATTGCATTTTATTAAAAGATGCTTTTGTAATTTTTAAAAATAAAATGCACAATAAAACAAATCTGTGGTATCGGGAATATTCTGATTCAAAGGGAAAAACATTTTTCAACTTTCAACAAACAATCGAAAACGTATCTTGGTTTTACAATAAAAATTTGAACAACTACCAGATAAGGCTGCTGAATAGATTGCTAACTGGTCACGACTGGTCAAAAGTTTGGAAGGCTAAAATGAAGCTAATTGACGACGAAAATTGTGAAACTTGTGATGAGCCTGAAAATGGTGAGCATATTGTGTTGCACTGTAGTAGATTTGGACGAATACGAGCAAAATATTCATTCGATAATAGATTCCGTACTTTAATTGAATTATTCAACAGCAGAGATTTGAATTTTTACGTCGAAGTTTGCACCTTTCTAGGAGAAATTAAAATGGACATTTAGTCGATTTTTCTTTTTTCTTAACAATTTTTTGATTCGATTTTGAAACGTCGGTGACTCCAGGGGTGTGTACGGTTCGTTTGGAGACTACTGGGTAATCCGAACACTAACGACACCTGTCTTTTGGAGCTAAATACCCATGCGTGAACCAAATACGCTACGAAGAGATAAATCAATAGGGCTTTATAGTCGTTGTCACTTTGCCCTTTCCCAGGAGCTGTCAAATGATAGCTCAAATAGAGAAGAAGAAGAAGAAGAAGAAAATTAATTACTTCGTTCATGTGTGACTCTTATACATTTTTGCAAAAACATCAGCCTTATACATTCCATAAGACAAATCATATAGGTCCTATAAGAATGCATAAACTGTATGTGTGACAATTTATTCATTTCATTTGATAAATGATCTTCATTACCTTTTTTTGCAAGGCATCTGCTTATTAGAAATTTGCCAAAAAGTTTAAAGGGACTTCTGTCCGTAAAGAATGATTAAAATATATATATTTTAGTATTATTTAGTAACTGGTGTTCAATTCAACATGAATAACATTGATTGATAAATGTTTGCTATGTACACATTAAAGTGATGGACGGTGGTAGAAAGGGCATTACCGATGTGCGGTAAAAGAGGTGAGGAGAAAGGAAACTAGTGGACTCTTTCATTCTGACGGTGTTCTTATGTAACAGCAGACGTGACGTCACGTCTGTTGCTGCATAAGAAGACGCGAGTATGAAAGAGTCCACTAGTTTCCTTTCTCCTCACCTCTTATCCCGCACATCGATGCATTACCACGTTTAAAAACTTGTTTCCAGCAAAGAAAAAATCAAACTAAACAATCAAACCAAATCCCTAAAAAAGACTGCCCGTATAAACGCGAACTATAACTTGACCTCACCGAAAATCTCGCCGAAAATGGTAAAAAACTTGTTTATAATCCCTGCTAAACTTTAACTGAAATGGTTATGGAGCTTTACATGAACGTTTGTGTGATAAAGTTTTAACCTTATTTGTTATTGTTTTTTGGAAGTGGACCTTACAAATAAGGTCCCTCCACTGACAAACCGACATGACACTTAATTCTGACTTAAGTCCGACAATCGTACAAAGAAGAAAAAAAAGTTGTTGAATATTACATCCAAACTGTTGCAACCAGGTCAATCCATCGGTTGTGTAATATAACCAACAATCAATACGAAACTAACGATTTTAAATTGGCTCACCACTTTAGTAGCCTATTGGTCCCAAGCAAACGATTAACGTACCCTATTCTAGTTGAAATTCTATTACTACACTATGTTTGTTTTGATTCGCTATGAAAGTTTGACAGATAACATCAGGGGTGTGTGGATTCATGCAGAACATGCAGGGGTGAGTGAAATAGCTTGGGACTGCTTGGGACCGTTGTTCTGGTACTGAGTGAGCCAAAAATAATAATGATTTTCTTCGGGACCCAGTGGTCTTAGAGTTACCTCTATGATATAACGTTGTACACACAAAACAAAAAGATTGTGTCCTTGAAAATATTGAACTTTTCTTTTAAAAGTTCGCTTAAATTTGGTAAATCAAGATGAAAAATCTTATTCCTAGAATATATCATTTAAATCAAAAGTGAAATCTGGTTGATTTCCATTTAAAATTAAAAGTGTAAACTTTTAAAATTAGAATAGGTTGACTTTCAGTGTGGCATTGATGCCAATTCCATGCGTCAGTCTTTTACCATCCATTCTGCATGCACTGTTCTGGATTTCGCATAACAACACAAACACGCGAGGTGTGAAGATTCCGAAAAAAAAAATTGTTGAAATATAATAAATTACATTTCCGCAGCATCTGAGCTAAATAGTTAAGATAAGTGTGGAAGCAGTGGAAATGCGTAGAGAACCAGAGTTCGTAAATGTATACGAGAGCGACCGGGAGAGCGGGACTGATTCCTCTTCCGAGGAAGCGCAGGACGAAGACGAGAAGCAGGAAGAGCAACCTTCAGTTTCGGCGGCTGGTACTGTCGGAAGAGGAACGGATTGTAATGCAGGTAATTTTTATCATACTCCTACATATTTTCGTGTTATTAGGTTTTGGATTTTTTAAGGTTATGTTCTCTGCAATGAGATAATGAATAAACTTCGGATCTACGCTTGGCTCATATTATTTATTTACGGGTTTATATTATTGCAATAAAACTGTTGCCATTAACTTATTTTTTTATCGTTTCTTTCATTATTTAGAACACATAAACGAAACATGCGAAGTCGAAGAGGTGCTTCCGAAAAAAGTGAACCAGAATATTAGGTGTTCTTCAGACCTTCCGGAGCATTCCGAATCGAGTGGGACTTACGACGGTGGCTCGGCTAGTAGCTGCTCTCCAAGCTCCCCTCTTAAAGAGCAGCTTGACGAATGGAAACTGAGCAACAGCATTTATGTGCTATTGAAAGGTACGTTAATTGTTGTTTTTCTGAAGTGTATGTTGGCACAGAGGAATACTCTATAATCCACGTCCACGCAAACCAACATCGGAATTTCTAACGATATTTAATTTTTAATTTTAATTGATCAATCTTTCCCACGGTCTTTCCTAATATCTGTTTTTTACTTAAATTCGTTATTTCAGAAAAAGGACTAGAGTATGAAGACCTGAAACAAGTTTCAATAGCAGATGTAAATGAACTGTTTGAACCCTGTCGAACGGGAGAGAAGTTCCGACTACTGAACAAACTACGTAATTGGCCCTCATCTGCACAGTACCAGCCTGCTAAAGAAATTTGCTCTAAACTTAACTTCGCCAAGTCACAGGTTCAAGCGCAAGACCTCGACAGATTATTAAACGTTAACGAGAAAGGAAAAATAATAATGCGATATTACCAACAATCAATACGAAACTAACGATTTTAAATTGGCTCACCACTTTAGTAGCCTATTGGTCCCAAGCAAACGATTAACGTACCCTATTCTAGTTGAAATTCTATTACTACACTATGTTTGTTTTGATTCGCTATTGGAAGATTGCCGTAAAAGCTCATCGCAGATGTCGCCACTGCATGATGATGATAATGTTGACAGACTGCATATAAAATTCGTGAAAATTAGCGTTAAATCATAATTTTCATCAAGCCTGTGTAAAATTCTTCCAATATAACATTCGAATTGCAGAAGAAAACGTTTTTACGTTCAGACTGATGTGCAACTTTGACTTTTCCAGTTGAACTTTCATAAGATATATTCATTTCATTTCGCGGCTCCAACAATGCTGCATCGTAAATATGATGTAAACAGAAGTAAATTGCTCAATTACTCAAAATAGAGATGATTTGTCATCTTGCTATCACTTTGAAGACCATCTAGCACCATTTTATAGTATGGTGCGTGTTGAGTAAAGCAAGTTCCGTTGCGTTTTCCGTCGAAAATTGTGAGCATCAATATGTTTGCTAACACAAAAGGCCAAAATGAACATTTATTGAATATTGGCGTCCTATACAACCAATCTCCATTACCACCAGCATGATACAACCTTTCCTAAGTAAATTCACTTAATTTCCACTTTCATCCTAGTGGAAATCGCACATATTCACCATTTTCCGAAAAATGCCGCTGCGCAGGAGGTAACCTCTCCCTGTGGGTGCAAACTTGTTATGCATAATTTGCCATGAAAACATCTCCGATTCATACCGAAATAATAACAAATAGTTTTCAAACACGTTTTCTTACACGATTCAAGCAAAAGTTTCCACGGGAAATTATTAGTTTTTCTTTATGGACCGATTTGCCCCAAAAAGCGTCTGTTTTACTTGGAAAATTTGGAAACTATCCTCCTTCTAGTAGTTCTCACTTAGAAATGTAGGTGGCGAAAGCTTGGAAAAGTTTCACTGCAAGACGCCAATGAAAGTTTGACAGATAACATCAGGGGTGTGTGGATTCATGCAGAACATGCAGGGGTGAGTGAAATAGCTTGGGACTGCTTGGGACCGTTGTTCTGGTACTGAGTGAGCCAAAAATAATAATGATTATCTTCGGGACCCAGTGGTCTTAGAGTTACCTCTATGATATTACAGTAAATACCAAACTGTAAACAAAGTGATGCAAAAAGAACTCAGTCAGATTATAGTCGACTCGTATATCGCACAAGGGAAAAATTTCCCAGTCGCTGATATGGACAAATTCGCAGAACTTATCGTTGCTAAACTTGGCTCTGAAAGAAAAGTACTCTGCTAGTTTTGTTATAGACAATTTCCATTATGATTCGTTCTAATTTTGCACTTTTTAATTTTTTCAGGAAACTTATCTGTGTCCGCGTGATAAATCTATCGGAAAGATAAATCCGTCAGGTCTGTTGTATCATCAGTACTATAACTCAAGTGACCGGAAAGCTCTCCAGTCACCACGCAAGAAGAAAGTGAAACTGCAAAACTCCAACGAAAGTGACGTATCCAATCAAAAGTACGGCCCTGAAGGTAAATATATCGACAGTGAGCATGCATAAGGGCGTAAACGCGATGATCGATTTTCTCTTTTGTTAATAACTCGCTAGATTTAACGTTTCTCGGTACGTTTGCTGTTGCTTTTGATAGGCAATACAACCTGTTACAACTGTGCCTTAAACAAGTTCTAGAAAATTGTTTCGCTTAGCTCTTTGATCGATTCTCTTCATCGACTTTCTCTTTTGACAACCACTGCTATTCAAACAGATTTCAAGCTATTTTTACCACATGGTTTGATAAAGGAGGTTCTTATCTATCGTTCAAAACGTCAAATACAACAGGGAATGGCTTTGCAACTGAGTTAATAACGAAAGAAAAGGCGATGAAGAGAATCGGTCAATGCAGATAGGATATTTTGAAATGTTTATCAAGAGTTGAAAATTGTTACACTTTGTTGTGATTTTGGGACAGATATGTTTAAGAACGACAGTATACTATTTAGTTTTTTTTATTATTTAATTTGTTTTATTTAGATTTAGTTTCGCTGAAGGAAGATCAGGCATGGCTACAAAATAATAACACACCTTTAGCCGATGTCAAGGAGAAGTGGAAGAAAACTTATCCGTATCGGTTGCAGATGATCAAGGAAATCCCTAAAGCACAGAATAAAATTTCTAAGTTACTGGAATCTTGGCCACGTTTTGGAGACTCGGAAGGTCCTGTCTATGTAAGTAGAACAATATTTTCAAGTTAGAAATGTATAGAGAACCAATCAACCGAGGGGGGGCGACACCTCTAAATCTCAATTCTAGATGCTCAAAAAATATCACACTAGCGAATCAATCTTCGGCAAATCTTCTTTCATTTCTCGCATCTATTTGCATTGCGCGTAATCTTTTTGCAGAAAATCTTCAGAAGCGATATAAACTTTATTTCTATCTATTAAGCGTGCGCGCACATAACAAAAGACAATATTTTCTGCATCGCAGGTAGAGTCGCCCCCCTCGCAACCAACAGTATGTTTTTTGTGTTCTTCGTACTCCATGTTCTCCTAGTTCAAACTATTGTGAACTTCTGTTTGATAATAGTTTACTTATTACCATATTTATTAGACCGGTGCAAATTTTCACGACAAAGCTTAAATTGGTCCTCTTTTTGCCCCTGATGAACTTCTTTTCAGTTTGCTATTTTTAGTTGCATCAGAAGCTGACTCAACAATTTTTAGATTATATGTATGGAAAAATATATGAAAACACACTGCTTCTAATTCAATCATATATATTAATTATTCATTAAATGCTGCCACAACCACAAAAGAAGCAATCTATAGTTCACAATGTGAGGAACAACTTTCTCGAAGGCAGGAAATCTATTCGACTAAACAGAAAAAAAAGTTATTGTTCAGTGCAAGAGGTTTTTTGTTGATATTGTTATTCCGCAGCAAATAGAAACAAAACCGTCAAACTTTTACCCGCTAAGTGGAATCGATTTCCCCCGTCAGCAGCAAGGTAGTTCCTCACATTGTAGGTTTAAAAAGGTTTCAATGTGGTTTTTGTAGAATTGAATGAATAATTTATATACATTGCGCATTTCACACCAAATTGGACTAATAAGCGCGTTTTCACTTATTAAAAAGCACAAACGAAGTTACAGACGACTTTCTCCGAAGAAATTAATTAAAATAACGTGGTTCTCTGTAATAGAATTTTAGACCACTTTCCGCCGCTCACCGCCAGGTTCGCTAGTATTTTTGATTTGAATTAATTCAAGTTGGTTTTGTGTGCAATGATCTGGCAACTCGCGTTCTCACTCGCGTTGACGGGGTGCTGTTTTCTCACTCATCGAAGGAAATTTTGATTAGAGTGAGAAAGTAAGGAACAGTCAGCGCGGGAACCGTGTGCGGTACTATAGGTGCGGCAGAAAGAATGTAGTCGACTCCTTCGTTCTCACGGTGTTCTTACGCATGATCCAACGTTACGTCACACTAGATTATGCATAAGAACGTCGTGATAATGAAAGAGCAAAGTTTGTATGTTTGGGAGCCTCTCGCATTCAACTCGCATTCGTCCTCGAGTTCGTGTGGAAGCCATTCAGAGCGGAGGTGGCCAGGAGCGTTGCATTCGAAGTGGAACCGTTCCGACTCCACTGGTCGTTGGATTGGGGGAAGCCTGTGAAATCGCTAGCCGTGAAATGGAGTACGATCACAAATGGATGGAGTTCCTCTCGAAACGCCTGATGGACCAAATCTTCGCATCGCTACCGAAAGTCATCCGCAATGGCGATCCAGTTCATTCTTATCCCGGATGTATCAATCTGTCGTTTGCATACGTTGAGGGTGAATCGCTGTTGATGGCGCTGAAAGACGTTGCCCTCTCGAGTGGGTCGGCTTGCACTTCGGCTTCGCTGGAAGACATCAACCTAGAAGAGAAAAAGTTAGATTTTACAGCAAAACACAAAGCAAGTCAAATCTAACTACGTACCGGAAAACGACGACCAGGAATACGGAATATGTTCGCATCATCGAAGAAATCCGAAAACTTTTCCGCATCCAACGTGGCACTGGAAATCAGTAGTTTCAAATCCAACCGAAACCGCGCAATGTCCTTCACCAATCCAAACAGAATGTCCGTGTGCAACGTACGCTCGTGAGCTTCATCGATAATCATCACACTATACGAAGCTAGGTCCGGTTCCGAAAGAAACTCCCTGTGCAACGTACCATCTGTCATGTATTTAATGACAGTCCGCTCGGATGTGCAATCCTCGAAACGAATACTATAACCAACTTCGTTGCCCAACTTGACGCCCATTTCCTGTGCAACACGTGCCGCCACGGACATCGCTGCCACGCGACGAGGCTGAGTACATCCAATCTTCTTGCCGTCGTTTGTAAACCCAGCTTCATAGAGATACTGTGGAACCTGTGTCGTTTTTCCCGAACCCGTTTTTCCTTCGATAATAAGAATCTGGTGTTCTTTTATAGCGGCTATGAGATCCTCCTTGAATGGAAAAACTGGAAGTGATTTCTTCGTTTCCTCAATGTCCATCTTCTTCCTTTCCGCCTCAGATACCGGTGCTTTCCGGTCCTTTTCTTTAGTTCCATCCAGTCGGAGTGCCTGGACGAAATCAATCTGATCATCCAACAGCAGTTCATACTCTTCAGCACCAGCACCACTTGCGAACCTCTTTGTTTTTGAAAGTAAATTTCACGCACAGTCTGACGTTTGCTTACTGATTTTACCATAGGAGTAAAGAGCTATAGATTCGCCGTCAAGGCCAATAGCATCAACTATATACTTTAAGCTAGTACATATGAGTAGATAGTGTTGCCGTGAGGTACACTCGAAAATTTCAAACGTAAGTGCGTCAAATCAAATTTTGAGCCGCTCCGTCTGTCACTTCGTTTGTGGTTGTATTTCGCTAGGCAAATCTCATAGGTGAAAAAACTCATGCATGAAATTAGAGTTTTTGAATTTTTCCGAATATTGGAGAGGATACTTTAAATCACAAACGAAGTGACAGACGACTTTCTCCGAAGAAATTAATTAAAATAATGTGGTTCTCTGTAATAGAATTTTAGTCCACCTTCCGCCCCTCACCGCCAGGTTCGCTAGTAGTTTTGCTTTAAATTAATTCAAGTTGGTTTTGTGTGCAATGATCTGGCAACCCGCGTTCTCGCTCGCGTTGACGAGGTGCTGTTTTCTCACTCATCGAAGGAAATTTTGATTAGAGTGAGAAAGTAAGGAACAGTCAGCGCGGGAACCGTGTGCGTTACTATAGGTGCGGCAGAAGGAATGAAGACAACTCTTTCGTTCTCACGGTGTTCTTACGCATGATCCAACGTTACGTCACACTAGATTATGCATAAGAACGTCGTGATAATGAAAGAGCTGACTTGTTTCCTTCTGCCTCACCAATCACATTGAGATTTTCTTTTTTTGATTCCGAGAAAAGTTGACCTGAGTAGCCACTTTGGGAAGCAATGTTTTGATTTCATTCATAATGTAGAGGGATGGCGGTTTCGCTGAAACAGTGAGCAAAAAATAGACGTTTGCTGGTATGGAAAAACGTGGCATACATAGTGGTCCCATTCTACTAGCGGTTGAAGAATATTTCGCTGCTGTGACGATCCAACAGGGAACGTTGATTACGTATTCCGGCCATACTTTTGGACATTGCTGTGCGGACCAGTTATTGGTATCATGCTGCCAGGCATTCTTTGTTGCTGAGCAAACATGTTGCTGTTATCCTTCCAGCGACTCCGGTGTATCCCGATTGCTCGGAATGATTAAGCTAATACTTTTCAGTATCTAACAAGTGGTGTATAAACCAATTTTGCAGTACATATAGAATTTCTGGAATGTTTGCGTTGTCCTATTTTTCCGTAAATTTTTCTTCTTTCGACAACATTTGTGGGCTTCGTGGTCCAGTGATTATCAGCGTCACCCGCCGCTCACCAGGGTGTCCATTCAAATACCATTTTTTTATTCCCGGTATTTTCCCGGTTATTAAAAAAAATCTGCCTTAAACAAAAAAAAAAGCAATCAAAATTAACCCTTTAAAGATAATGATATAGTTTTGTCAGCAGAATTGCTTTACAATACGTCTACTTTGCGGGACTGGTAGTGGGTATTTTATACAATAATACAGGTCGGACTCGATTATCCGGAGACTCGATTATCCGGGGTTCGATTATCCGGAATTTTAGACTCGATTATCCGGAGTATTTTTTGCGTTTTTTTTTTCTATAAGTGTTTATGCATCAGACATTTGAAATAATTTAGTATTATAATATACAATATGATTATTTTAACAATATTAGATGTAGCTAAGAGGGGGGGGGGGGGGGGCAGATTTGATTTTTTTTTGTGATTCGATTATCCGGAGGATTTGATTATCCGGAGTGAAAAAAAAATCGATACTCCGGATAATCGAGTCCGACCTGTAGTGGCTGTAGAGTCTAAAATAACGAAAAAAGTGACCAAATAGTGAGATTAAAACAGACAAAAATTACCAATAGCGACATGTATTGATCGGAAAGAAATGAAAGATGTGGTTCCGATCTGTCGTTGAATGCGACCCACTTTGAGAAATATCATAAACTCACAAACCAGCATTTTTCAATAGGTTAATTACTAACCTCCATTTCCTCACTCAGTGCTCATTTTCCTGTCTCTATTTTTGGGAAACCAACCATTTAAGTTGTTTTTAGATTCCGAACGCGAATTGGTTATGAATGAATTTCGGGATGTGAACGATTGAACATAGTCAGAACATAGTCATTAAATCTTGAAATTGAGAAAAATTGAGGTGCAGAGAGAAAAGCTCAAAGTCTAGTACAAATTTGTCAATTTTAAGATAAGCCATTTTAAAGATCTCGAATATAGAAACTTCTGTAAATCTTCGGACATAGACAAATGTTCATATCTCTGGAACCTAGATAACTGTTCTAGATCCAATCAACCAATTCGACAGGGACATCCACTCCGATACGAACGTTAGCTGCACTACCCGCACCCGTACCGGAAAATGTTTTGCCTCTCCGGAACCGGTTTGAGTAGCCAAACGAAAACGCCGTACACAGCAGTAATTGGAAGCCGATCGATGTCGAAGTAATAGAAAAAAGATGAATAAGAATAGGCTGAGCAGACGAGGCAGCAAGAGATAAAAACGTGACATTAAATCCTATATGTCCCGATCGATTCGTATACAGAAGTTTCAATGCGCCGCCTGTTTGGAAAGGATTCCCCGCGACATGAGGGAGCGCCACTACGCGAAGCATGCCGGCCTTACCTATCGGGTTGATATCGATCCAGTGGTCGATCTGTATGACGAAACTACTGCCACGGCGATTGTGACCATGAAAGTGCACCGGCAAGTGACAATCTACTGCGACAAATGCAACGTGCCTAAGAAATCGTCTCTCGGATTAGTATTCCACCGGTTGGTTTGGCCAACCAGTACTCGCACTGTCTGGTTCTGCAGAATAAAAGAAGAAGCTGGAGCAGACAAAACTGATATCGCAACAGGCAGCTTGGGTGGATCCTTCCAGTTCCGCTACGGAGGAGCAAATGCGTACCGAGTATGGCCGGGTTCTGTTTGTTGGCGTCCAAAAATGATGTCTTCTCGGTCGCGGATGACTCTGACTTTAGTTAGAAGCATGGACTGAAGAAATCTGTAGCAGCAATTGCAACAAGCGCGAATCATTGACTGCTCAACATCGTTTACTTGTACGCAAATGTTAACGCTATGTGTTCATCCCTAATCATTTTGGCCTCTGGTCTTTCATTATACAAAAGAAGTGCAGACGACATAATGACATGCTGTTTGACAACAGGCTCAATTTTCGTTAGAGAAAAAGAGATAACAGGTGGTTCCCCCTACTTTAAGCTAGTACATATGAGTAGATAGTGTTGTCGTGAGGTACACTCGAAAATTTTAAATGTAAGTGCGTCAAATAAAATTTCGAGCCGCTCCGTCTGTCACTTCGTTTGTGTTAAAAAGTGTGATAAAATTGCAAGTTTACGTCTAATGGTCGTGGTGTCTTCGGTGCACTTATTCCTTATGATGCAAGCAATAAGTGCTCCGAAGACATCAACACGATTTGACGGAAACGCGCACTTTTATCACACTTTTTGCATTTTTAGGACAGTCCAGTTTCAGCTGCAATCAGCAATATATGGTTGAATGAGAACCAGTGTTTTTTTATATATGTATTTACATATACAAACTGTAAACAGTTTCAGCCAGCTGCTTGCACAACCAAATAATTTCAAACTAAAAAGGGGGCCAAAATGGAACCGCTTAAGATTTGTCGTAGGAAAATGAAAAAAAAATTACACCGGTTTATCATAACTAATATACTCTGTAAATGTTATTATCGTGTATTTAAGTGAATATTAATAAAAAAAATCTACCGTTTTTATATTTGTCTATCTATAGATTGATATCGACTATGAGTTTCTAAATCCAGGTAATGGAAATAAATTGCTTTTGTTGTGGACTTCATTTGCTGATAAATTTTACCGTCATGCATCGACCGTTGTAATCCGAGACGCACCATGTTTGGAAATTGTTCAAAAACTCAAGCAGCCGGATATCTCCCAATGTAATAATAATTTTCATCCAACAATACATCATTATTTCATCAATGTTACTTTTTTTAGGTTCTCGGAACTTCCTGCTGTACAAGCTCTTCCCATGTATAGTCAAACCCAAACGCGTGGGACATAAAGTATTGCCAACAATTATCCAAGCGCAACAGGACTCCGTGATTCATTGTATAACTGCTAACGATATTGGCCCTGCAATTGAAGAACTAAAAGGCCATAAGGATACGTTTCAACCAAAAATTATTGTCGTTGGGCCGGAAGACACCAACCTTTGTCAGTTTTACGTTGTGAAGGACAATATTTTCTGGAAAACATGCTCTTTCTTGAAGTGCATTGATCTGGTGGTGAAAAGCTGCCTAGTGTTTGGACTGGACTTTTCTCCATATAATGAGCTGTTTTGGGTATTCGTCCGAACACACTTTCTGAAAGAAGAGAAAGTGAAACACTCCAAATCCAGCGCCATCATCAACCTCGAGCACATCTTACAGCAATGATATGCTTTATTTGCAACTCAAGTTTCAGCGAGGCAGCGATCCTGATCAAACATCTGAAGAAAATTCATGGTACACCGAGCTGTTTTACATATAAGTGCGTTCATTGTAATCCTAATCTTAAATTTCAAAATATCTATTGTTACCAAAGACATCTTAAGTTAAAGCATGAAGCTAAAAAACCAGAACAAGAGACAAATCCAGACTTTCATGGAGAATCTAGCTTTAGGCCCACAGAAAAACAAGCCGCAGAAAGTCACGAAAGTACAGAAGAGACAAATG